>NC_135890.1:118118331-118596679 GCF_964194155.1 Cetorhinus maximus
AGGGAATACAAACCATACTTTGTGTAATCTTGCCTTGAAATTTAACCATTGGAGTCCAGGTGATATTCTGATAAATCTATGCTGCACTCTTTCCAAGGCCAATATATCCTCCTTAAAATGTGGTGCTGAGAACTGCTCACATTACTTCAGGTGTGATCAAAGCAGGGCTTTTACCCCCTTGTATTTTAGTCCCTATAAAGGCCAGCATTCCATTAGTCATTTTGATTAACAGGAAGATGTGATTGAGAAGTGTCAGAAGTACTTTGTAGTACAGTACTCTACTGCTTTCTAGTAATTTTTAAAACAATGTTTACAGAGTACATTAGGATCAGAGGCTGAATTGCATCTCCAAATATCTGCTCCTGTACATGTAAAAGATGCCAGAACACTCTTCAGAGAAGAGCAGGGAGAGTTCTCTTGTCCAGGCAAAACAACAGATTATCTGGACATTGTATGATATATGTTTATAGGTCCTTGCTGTGCAGATTGCCTGGTATATTTCCCTGTATTGTAATAGAGACTACGTTTCAAGAACACTTCAGAAAGTCATGAAGGGCTCTCTCCTTTGCGCTCCTCTCCGTCATTATTGAATTGGTTTACAAAAAAAAGCTAATTCTTATGACCCCTTGAGGTTTATAGTCATATACGTTTGGCAGAACTTTCATTACCCCAATGAGCTCATCTTGTTTGGGAAATCACAACTACAGCACAATTCACTGAACACAGCAATCATGACCTTTAAGGTATCCAACAATAACTCTTCCAGTGCAACAAGATCTGAAGAACTTGCTGCCTCAATGTGAAATCCTGGGGTAGCAAAAAAAGAAAGGCCTGAAGCTTGCACTTAAATGTGTAACTTTTCCTCACTATAATCTAATTCACACTTTAGTCATGTTCATCGTTTTTCTATCATCTGTCATCAATCACCTATCTGTCACAAGTCCTGTCACGATGGGTGAGCGATGTAGCAGCAGGTGTGGATTTACTGGGAACTGTACCAGTGAACCTGCACACGGGTGGCTCAGGCCATTGGATCGTTTTTCACTGGAAAGAAACAGAAGCAGAACTTCACAGCTCCTGGAGTGATTGAGCAGGCCTTTTTCAGACCACACTGCTCAACTCCCTAGTGTGATGAAGGGCCATAAACTTGTCTGCTTCATCGCAGCTGATAGGGACCCCACCAAAGTGGTCATAAGTCAATATCAAAAAAAAAGGTATAAAGGTGACACCGGTCACCATTGGCTCATGGAACATGTGCGCCCTCATGGACAGTGCCATAGCTGACAGACCTGAGAGAAGGATTGCTCTTGTCAGTAGAGAACTGACTAGGTACAAGGTCCAGATTGCTGCCCTGAGTGAGACTTGTCTACCTTGAGAGGGTCAGCTTAAGGAAATCGGTGCAGGTCACACGTGTTTTTGGAGGGATATGAATGACGAAGCTGGCGTGGACTTTGCTGTCATAAACCATCTCGTCAGTAGTTGCCTTGCCTTCCCAAGGATGTTAATCATTGTGTGATGGTGCTTCAATTCCCCCTGCACAGCAACAGACAAGTGACTCTCATCAGTGCGTACGTCTCTACCATGGCCAACCTTCATGAAGTCAGGAATAAATTCTGTGACCACCTCCACTTGATTGTTGCTGTACAAGCTGCACCATCCAACGTAAGCTTATCATTCTTGGTGACTTCAATGTAAGAGTTGGTGCAGATTGCCAGGCATGGGAAGGGGTAATTGGAAAAAACAGATTAGACAGTTGCGATAGCAGTAACCTCCTGTTGGGGAAGATGTGTGCTGAGCATGAGCTTTCTGCTTCCCTAATCACAACAAGACATCTTGGATGCACCCATGTTCCATACATAGGTATCTAATCGACTATTTCATCACCAGGCAGAGAGAGAGGTATGTAATGAAAGCCATGTGCAGTGCTGACTCCAGGACTGACCACTGTCTCAATTCAAAGCTAAGCATATCAAGATCCATCCCTCTTAGAGAAACTCGAGTCACCTGCAGTGAAAATAGACACACTGCATTGAGGATGACTGGGTGACCTTCAGGGATGGTGTATTCCATTGTAAGCATCACAGGGCTGAAAGCTCAGAGAAATGCAAGTCACTTAGCTTAACTAGAAAAAGCTGGAAGAGATTGTATGATGCTCTGAAATCTGTCCATGGGCCTAAATCTGCTGGTTCATCACCAATCCTCAGTGCTGCTGGGTCAACACTAATCATAGACATAGCCCAACTTTTAGAAAGATGGGTGGAGGGCTTTAATCAAATACTGCCACAGGTTGCCATCGACTTATTCTCATGATGACCTTCCAACACTGTTAGAAATGGCAAAAGCAATCAAATTGTCTAGTGGAAAGCTCCATGAGCTGATGCTATTCCAGCTGAGGTCTACAAGGTTAGTGGTCAATGACCTTTGACACAGTCAGCCATGAGGGTATTTGGAAGGTAATGGTTGCCCTGAGAAGTTCATCACGATGGTTTGACAGTTCCACGACGACATGCTTGTGCATGTCCTGGATGATGGCGAGCCTTCTGATCTATTCCCAATCACTAATGGAGTTAAGCAGAGCTGTGTGCTATCACAAACCCTCTTCATGGTTTTCTGGCATTGATCCTGGCAGAAATCAGATAACATATGGACGGGAAGCTGCTCAATCTGAGACGACTCTGGGCAAAGACCAGGGCTCCAAGGACGTATTCTGTGATTTCCTGTTTGCCAGTGGCTATGCACTAGCTGTCAGATCAGAGCAGGACATGCAATATAGTATGGACTTTTAAAAAAATTCATTCACGGGATGTGGGCTTCACTGCCTGGGCCAGTATTTATTGCTCATCCCTAGTTGCACATGAGAAGGTGGTGGTGAGCTGCCTTCTTGAACAGCTGCAGTCCATGTGGTGTAGGTACACCCACAGTGCTGTTAGGAAGGGAGTTCCAGGATTTTGACCCAGTGACAGTGAAGGAACAGCGATATATTTCCAAGTCAGGATGTTGTGTGACTTGGAAGGGAACTTCCAGGTGGTGGTGTTCCCATCTATCTGATGCCCTTGTCCTTCTAGGTGGTAGTGGTCGTGGGTTTGGAAGGTGCTGTCTAAGGAGCCTTGCTGAATTCCTGCAGTGCACCTTGTAGATGGTACACACTGCTGCTACTGTGCTGCTGCTACTTGTTCTCCAGTGCATGTGGCAACTTCAGCCTTGGGATCAGCACAAAGAAAACTGAAGTAATATATACCAGCCTGCTCCAGGAAAGCCCTATCTCGAGCCAAAGGTTTCAGTCCATGATCAGAACCTGTCAGCAGCGGATAAGTTCTCTTTTATCTCAGCAGCACTTCTCGAACTGTCTATATCGATAACAAGACTCACATGCAAGAATTGCTAAAGCAAGTGTAGCCTTTAGCAGACTTCTGACATCATTCTGGGAACAAAGAGGAATAAATCTGCCTACCAAACTGATAGTCCATATAGCTGTTTTTAGCACTGCAAGGACACTTTGGCTGACTGTGTCAAAGGTCTTGGTCAGGTCAACAAATGTGGCGTAGAGGTCCATGTTCTGTTCTTGGCATTTCTCCTGGAGCTGTCTACCTGCGAACACCATATCGGTGGTTCCTCAACCTGAACTGCACTGACCCTCCAGCAGCAGCCCACTCTACTCTATGCATGTGCAACTTGGATTGTGTACCAGCTAATGCCAAGAAGCTCAACCACTTTAACTGCTTTCGGAAGCTTCTGAAGATCAGGTGGCAGGATACCAGACAGAGTTGCTCACCCAAGCTGGCATGCCAAGCATCCAACACCGTATTGGAACAGTCACAACTAAGTTAGGCTGGTCATGTAGCCAGAATGTCTGACGCTTCTTAGCAAAGTGTATCTTCCATGGAGAGCTTTGCGCTCTCATGGCAGTCATTGGAAGTGCTACAAGGACACTTTAAAGGTTTCACTTAGGATTTAGGATACTGAGTCCTGGGATAAGCTTGCTCAGAATTGCTGCACCTAGCGCAACCAAATAAAGAAGGATGCGGCCTCTTTCGAAAGCAAGTGCTATCAGAGGCATAGATAAAACTAACAGAGGCATAGAGGTACTAGCGGGTTTAGCGGCCTGAAAAGTGGATAGATTCACAAGCCCAGATGAGATATATCCTAGGCTGTTGAGAGAGGCAAGGGAAGAGATATCAGGGGCCCTCAAATCCTCTCTGGGCACAGGTGAGGTGCCAGAGGACTGGAGGACTGCTAATGTTGTTCCCTTATTAAAACAGGGAGGAAGGGAAAGACAGGAAATTACAGGCCAGTCAGTCTAATCTCGGTGGTGGGGAAGTTACTAGAAAGAATTCTGCATTTGGAGAGATAGTCAGCATGAATTTGTTAAGGGAAGGTCGTGTTTGACACATTTGATCAAATTTTTTGAGGGGGTAACCAGGAGTGTTGATGAGGGTAATGCATTTAATTTGGTCTACATGGACTTTAACAAGGCTTTTGATAAGGTCCCTCATGGCAGACCGGTCAAGAAAATAAGAGCCCATGGGATCCAAGGCAAAGTGGCACATTGGATCCAAAATTGGCTGAGAGGCAGGAAGCAGAGGGTGATGGTAGAGGGTTGTTTCTGTGACTGGGAGTCTGTTTCCAGTGGGGTTCCACAGGGCTCTCTGCTGGGGCCCTTGCTGTTTGTGCTGTAAATAAATGATTTGGACTTAAATATAAGGGGTGTGATCAAGAAGTTTGCAGATGACACGAAAATTGGTAGGATGGTAAATAGCGAGGAGCATAGCCGTAAACTGTAGGAGGAGATCAATGGACTGGTCAGGTGGGCAGAGCAGTGGCAAATGGAATTCAACCCGGAAATGTGTGAGGTAATGCACCTGGGGAGGGCTAACAAGGCAAGGGATTACACTATGAATGGTAGGACCCGGGAAAGGACTGAAGATCAGAGGGACTTTGGTGCATATCCATAGATCCCTGAAGGTAGCAGGGCAGGTGGATAAGGTGATCAAGAAGGCATATGGGATACTTGCCTTTATTAGCTGAGGCGTAGAATACAAGAGCAGGGAGGTAATGCTGGAACTGTATAAAACGCTGGTTAGGCCACAACTGGAGTACTGCGTGCAGTTCTGGTCACCACAGTATAGGAAGGATGTGATTGCACTGGAGAGGGTGCAGAGGAGGTTTACCAGAAAGCTGCCTGGGCTGGAGAGTCTGAGCTATGAGGAAAGATTGGATAAGCTGGGATTGTTTTCCTTGGAGCAGTGGAGACTGAGAGGGCACCTGATAGATGTGTGTAAGATTGAGGGGCATAGATAGGGTGGATATGAAGGCACTTTTTCCATCAGTAGAGGGGTCAATAACCAGGGGTATAGATTTAAGCTAAGAGGTATAAGGCTAAGAGGGGAGTTAAGGAGAAATTTTTTCACCCAGAGGGTGGTGGGAGTCTGGAAGTCACTGCCTGAAAGGGTGATTGAGTCAGAAACTCTCGTAACACTTAAGAAGTATTTAGATATTTACTAGTGTTGCCATAGCCTCCAGGGCTATGGACCAAGTGCTAGAAAATGGGATTAGTGTAGTCAGATCTTTGTTGACCGGTGTGGACACGATGGGTCAAATGACCACCTTCTGTGCTGTGGACGTCTAAAACGCAAGGAAAGAGGAAATCCCAAGCCAGAACTTTGTCCAAAACACACTCATCTGCAATGTCAGAAGCAGAACCTCTGGGTGAAACTTGGCCTTAACTGTCACCTATGTAACCACTGGAACTTTACCAACTACCCCAGATGGTGGACATGGTTATCTTCATCACAAAGAGTCAATGATATAAAAATGAATAAAATACATTTATTATTGAAAGAATGACCACTGTATCCTAGCCACTACGTTTAGTTCCTCCGGATGTGACTATAAAATATTGAATAATCCTATTTCCAAGATAAATATAAGTTGTCATTCTATTGCTGCATAGTGTGCTAGCCAGGCTAAGTACCAATTGATGGAATGCAAGGCAGAAGGCAGCTTTAGAGGCATACATGATTCTTCTAGGCTAGGAAAAGTAAAACTGAACAATACCTTCAGATATGCCAAAATAAGAGTACACAATATAGACTTGGGATTCTGAAGGGCCAGGTTGTGACATGTGCCAGATAGTATTTATTTACACAGATGTGATCAACAGCTGGAATGAATTATTAAGAAAATAGGTTATGGTGAGGTCACTGGATTCATTTTCAGACACGCTAGATGTGGTGAATGCACAGTATGGTTTGTATTTTGGAGAGATTAAATCAAATGAGCTAAAAGAATCATTTTGATGTGTTTGATATGATAGTGTTTTGGGGAAATCTGATAAAATTGATGCTTGAAATAATGTGCGGAATTTTGTGGCCCTGTTGAAAGAACAGCATTCGCTATTCATATAAATAAAAGCAAAATACTGGTGGATGCTGGAAATCAGAAATAAAAACAGAAAATGCTGGAAAAACTCAGCAGGTCTGGCAGCATCTGAGAAACAAGAGTTAACTTTTTGAGTCCAGAGCTGAAGAGGTAGAAATATGATGGATTTTATATACTGTTGAAGAGGGGGTGGAGCAAAATAGCAGGTCATGGATAGGTGGGAGCTCATGAAAGATTTGACAAAGATGTCATGGACACAAGAAAAAGGGAGTGTTAATCGTAGTGTTAAAGACTAAAGAAGATGCTGATAATGGCATAAAGGTAAGATAGCTGATTGTGTTAGCAGCTATTCACTTAGCTGACAGCTGCCCACAAAGGTTTTATGGGATCTGAATCTGGACCACAGACCTGCCCTAAACAAGTATTTGGAGTCTCTAGAAGGGATCTGTGGCATCAGTGACCAGGATAAGAAACAGTGAGGCTCTTCAATTAATCAGATTGAAGAATGCTTCTGAGACATGCAAAGTCTAAACCTGATTGTGTAAAGTAGGATGTATAATTTAATTTTAAATGATGTGCAGAAACTGAAATAGAGATTGAGGAAAAAAAGATGAGCTTAATAAGAGATAAGGCAGAAAAGGGTTTTTTAAAATAATTTATTTATATAAAATTAAATATCTAATGTTAACTATATATTAATCGCCTTTATTTGTATACGGGGGACCATGGCAGCGGACTCATAATGGCTGTTGGTGGATCTGTGGGTGCCGGTGGTTGAGTTGGTGGGACT
The DNA here is from genome assembly GCF_964194155.1 of Cetorhinus maximus. NCBI lineage: Eukaryota > Metazoa > Chordata > Chondrichthyes > Lamniformes > Cetorhinidae > Cetorhinus > Cetorhinus maximus. The sequence continues at coordinate 118,125,500 of NC_135890.1, forward strand.
CCGCCCAGCCTGGTTTGGCGGGCATCCGAGGCCTCGACTGGGCTGTGCAAAGCACCCGCCTCCTGTTCTTCCCCCCCTCAGGCCCCATGCTGCCGCCCCCAGTCCCTGTCCTGTCCCTTTACCCCAAGTCTCTTTCTTGAATCCCCCAGACCCTCTTCCTCCACCTCCACCCCCAAGTCCCCCTTTGCCCACCTCCCGCCAGTCACTCTTCCCCCTCCTCTCAGTCCCTCTCCCCACTTCCCCCCGCCCAGTCCCTCTCCCCACTTCCCTCCCCAGTCCCTCTCCCCCACATCCCCCCACAATTCCTCTCCCATACCCTCCTCCTCAGTCCCTCTCCCCCACCTTCCTCCTCAGTCCCTCTCCCCCATCTTCCCCCCGTCCCTCCCTCTGCCCCACCTTCTCCCCCCAGTCCCTCCCTCTGCCTCACCTCCCCTCTCCCCCCACAGTTCCTTGACCCCGCTTCTACAGTCCCTCGACCCCGCCTCCACCCTCCGACAATCCCTTGGCCCCAGCTCTACCCACAGTCCCTTTGTCCCACCTCCCCCGGCTAAGTCCCTCTGACCCTCCTCCCCCTTTGGCCCCCTTCCTCCTCCCCCCTGCCAACCTCCCATGCAACTCTACCAGCCCCATCCCCTCTCTCTCTCTCTCTCTTCCACCCCACCCCACCCCCCCCCCCCAAAAAAAAACATCCTACAGTCTGTACCATCTGAAATTTTACCTCCCAGATTCATTGTCCCAGAGCTTGGAAGTTATGGCCCATTATCACTACAATGCTGCTGAAATGTACATAGAGTGCATAAGTCCAGTCTAGGATTTTCATTGCCAATTGATCATTGTTCAACTATTTTGAGACAATCATCAAGTGGGCTCCATCAGAAAAGGGATGTAGAGAATAGAAGAAATAGCATGTTCTTAAAGATAAACACTTCGGATGGTTCTGACTGTCATACAGCAATAGTTACCCAGAAAAATGTTAGAAGAATTAAAACCACTTGTAACTTCTGGGTGTTTATTGTACTGACATCCCCAAATCCTACCCACTTTTCTTACACACGTACCTTCTCCCTGGCTTGTTAAAGTGGCTGGACACTTAAACGTACCTGGTGTATGATCATAAGACGTAGGAGCAGAAGTCGGCCATTTGGCCCATCAAGTCTGCTCTGCCATTCAATGACATCATAGCTGATCTGATAATCCTCAACTACACTTTCCTGCCTTTTCCCCATAACCCTTGATTCTCTTACTGATTAAAAATCTGTCTATCTCAGCCTTGAATATACTTAACGGTCCAGCTTCTACAGCCCCCTGTGGTAAAGAATTCCACAGATTCACTACCCTCTGAGAGAAGAAATTCCTCCTCATCTCTGTCTTAAATGGGAGACCCCTTACTCTGAGACTATGCCCCCTGATCCTAGATTCTCTAACTATGGGAAACAACTTCTCAGCATCTACCCTGTCAAGCCCCCTAAGAATCTTATATGTTTCAATAAGGTCGCCTCTCATTCTTCTAAACTCCAATGAGTACATGTCCAAACTACTCAGCCTCTCCTGATAAGAAAATCCCTCCATATCCAGGATCAACTTAGTGAACCTTCTCTGGACTGCCTCCATTGCCAGTATATATTTCCTTCCATAAAGGGACAAAAACTGTTCACAGTATCCTATGTGTGATCTAACTAGCATCTTGTATAGTTTTAGCAACACTTCCTTATTTTTATACTCCATTCCCTTTGAAATAAAGGCCAACATTCCATTTGCCTTTCCTATTACCTGCTGAATTTGTATGTTAGCTTTTTGGGATTCATGCACGAGGACTCCCAAATCCCTCTGTGCTGCAGCTTTCTGCAGTCTGTCTCCACTTAAGTAATATTCAGCTCTCCTATTCTTCCTGCCAATGTGCATAGCCTCACAGTTTCCCACATTATATTCCATCTGCCGAGTTTTTGCCCACTCACTCAACCTGTCTATATCCCCCTGTAGACTCCTTGTGTCATCTTCACCACTTGCCTTCCCACCTATTTTTGTGTCATCCGTAAACTTAGCAATAGCACATTCACTTCCCTTATCTAAGTCATTAATGTACATTATAAATAAGTGTGGCCCCAACCCTGATCCCTGTGGCACTCCACTAGTTACAGGTTGCTCTCCTGAAAATGCCCCCCCTTATTCCAACTTCCTGTCGTCTATTAGTTAGCCAATCCTCTATCCATGCTAATGTACTATCCCCAACACCACGGGCTCTTAACTTATTAAGTAGCCTTATGTGCGGTTCCTTAACGAGTGTCTTTTGGAAATCCAAATATGTTACATTTACTGGCTCTCCTTTATCTATCCTGCTTGTTACCTCCTCAAAGAATTCTAATAAATTAGTCAGGCATGATTTCCCCTTCATGAAACCATGCTGACCCTGCTTGATTATATTATGCATTTCTAAATTCTTAGCTATTACATCCTTTATAATAGACCCTAACATTTTCCCAATGATGGATGTAAAGCTAACTGGCTTATAGTTACCTGTTTTTGTCTCCCTCCCTTTTTGAATAAGGGCATTACATTGGCAATTTCCAATCTTCTGGTACTTTTCCAGAATCTAAGGATTCTTCTAAGATACTACCAGTGCATCCACTATTTGTGTAGCTACTTCCTTTAATACCCTAGAATGCAACCCATCAGGTCCAAGGGACTTATCGGCCTTTAGCCCCATTAGTTTCCCTAGTACTTTTTATCTAGTGATAGTTATTTTATTTATTTCCTCCCCCCCCCCCCCCCCCTTGCCCCTTGATTATTTAATTTTTTGGAATGCCAGTAGTATCTTCTACTGTGAAGAGTAATGCAAAGTATTTATTCAACTCCTCTGCTATTTCCTGGTTCCCCATTATTCTTTCCTAGCCCCGTTCTCTAAGGGGCCTGTGTTCACTTTGGCCTCTCTCTTCCTTTTTATATGTTTAAAGAAGCTCTTACTCTGTTTTTATATTACTTGCTAGTTTACCCTCAAAGTTTAATCTTCTCCCTCTTTATTAATTTTTTGGTCATCTTTTGCTGGTTTTTAAAACTTTCCCAATCCATTGGCTTACCACTAATCTTAGTATCAAATTGACAGAAAAAACATACAATTGTTTACTTCCTTGGTTAATCATGGCTGGTTTATCCCCTTCCTAGAATCCTTCTTCCTCACTGGGATATATCTTTGTTGTGAGTCATGAACTATTTTATTAAACGTCTGCCATTGTTCCTCAACCGTCTTTTCTGCTAAACTTCTTTCCCGGTCCTCTCCAGCTAACTCTGCCCTCATTCCTTTGTAATTACCCTTATTTAATTTTAGCACAGTTGTTTCTGACCCATGTTTCTCACTCTCAAACTGAATGCTAAATTCTACCATGTTATGGTCACTGTTTCCTATCGGATCTTTTACTCTGAGATCATTTATTAAACCTGCCTCATTACACATTACCAGATCCAAAATAGCCTGATCCCTGTTTGGGATCAACATATTGTTCTAGGAAACTGTCCTGGAGCTGTAAAAATGGGGATGTGGCTTACTTATCTTCGACTGAGCTGCCCTCGACTGTAGGTCAGGGAAACTCTCTGAACTACACAGATCTCACCTGGCCTGATTCGGGAGGTCAGGCGCGATAGGGGCGGCTGGGTTTTAAGGTAAGTAACTATGAGTGGAGTGGCAGTCCAACTCAATTGCCATTCTACTGGAAGTTATGGGCCCACTGGAAGTTGTGGGCCAGGTGTAGCCTTCGTGATAATGATCCATCTCTTCTGGGACCAACTTAAGAGTTCAAATCTTCCTCCTTCCAAAGCAGAGCAACACTCAAAATGAAGTACCTCCAAATTCAACACATCACTAAGGCACAATTAACAAAGGATTAGCTTGGCGGCCAACAAAAACTTGCACCTTCAATACAACAAAATAGGTGGAGGTGGGAGGATATGCAGCAAGAGTTGAGTTGGTGCCTATAGAGGTACGGAATGAGATTGTTTTTGGTGCTGGGGAAATGTGGTACACTGAAAGGATCCAGGATAGAAAATTAGAGTATATGGTGTGATGCTCAAAGGATCAGTCCTGGGTGGTGGGGGGAGGGGGGATTGGTGTGGGAAGTGATGATGCACAGTCAGCCAATGTCAAAAGAGCAAATGGTGTTAGTTGGGACATGAGGCTGGTGGAAGTTTAAGTTGAGAGTGGGGCATGGAGGGATTTGTATGCAAGAGTGAAGATTTCAAACTCTATATGTGGGGAATGAGGAAATCAGTGGAGAATGGCAGTGGGTCCAGGGTGACTCAGATGTTTTTGCAGAACCAAATGTAAATGCAGACATTTTTAGCAGTAAGTTTGTTTAATCTTTAGTGCAGCAAAGGAATCCACATCAACTTGTTCCCATTTGAAGCAAACTATTAACTTTGTTGCCATTTTCAGATTGCTACACCACAGTGACCCATTCTAGAAACAATTTACTTTCCTCTTCACAAAACAAACAGCAAAGGAACACAGAGGATGAATGAGGTGGTCGGAAAGGAGAATATAGGACCAGCACAATGCAAATTAATGTTTTTGAGAGAAGAAAATCTTTAACATCTTCTCAATATGAAGAGCTGACATATGGTTGGTCATGGGAAGCCAAATTAGTGCCTAAGAATTTTCCAGTCCTCCAAAATTTATACATATCAGCAATTCTTTTGTCACAAAACACAGCTTGCCTCTGGCTACTAATTTGAAGATGCTATGCTGTATTTATTACACACCATGTTGTTTGGTATCTGGGGGCCCACATTCATGTGCTTCCTGTTCCCGTAAGATTTCTCATTTTGTTTTCGTTTAGAATATCTTGGAGTTGAAGCTTTCTGGATTAATGTAGTTGTCACTTTCCTCCGATACTACAGGTATTTAAAAAAGAGAATATTAAGTAAAGTGAGTGTTGGTCCTCTAGAGAGAGTCAGTGGGGAGTTAATAGTAGATATTAAGGAAATGGCGGAAGAAATGAACAAATACTTTGCTTCTGTGTTCACTATAGAGGATACAAAAAACATTCCAATAATAGCTGCAAAACAGGAAGTGAACGGGAGAAAGGAACTTGGTGAAATTGAAATCACTAGGGAAACGGTACTGAGCAAATTGATGGAGCTTCAGGCTGGAAGTCTCCGGGTCCCGATAGACTACATCCTGGGTAATGAGGTAGTTAATGCGCTAGTGTTAATTTTCCAAAATTCGCTAGATTCTGGAAAGGTTCCATCAGATTGGAAAGTAACAAATATAACCCCTCAACCTCAAGAAGGGAGAGAGGTAGAAAACAGGAAACTATAGGCCAGTTAGCTTGACGTCTGTCGTGGAGAAGTTATTAGAATCGATCATTAAGGAGGTTATAGCTGGGCACTTAGAAGAACTCAAGGCAATAGGGAAGAGTCAGCATGGTTTTGTGAAAGGAAAATCATGTTTAACCAATTTATTGACGTTTTTTGAAGGAGTAACATGCGCAGTGGATAAAAGGGAGCCTGTAGACGTACTGTACTTGGATTTCCAGAAGGCATTTGATAAGGTGCCACGTCAAAGATTATTACAGAAAATAAAAGCACATGGTGTAGTGGGCAACATGTTAGCATGGATAGAAGATTGGCTGGCTGGCAGAAAGCAGCGATTATGCATAAATGGGTCTTTTTCTGTTTGGCAGGATGTGAGAAGTGGAGTCCCACAGCGGTACTGGAACCTCAACCTTTTATGATTTACATCAATGACTTAGATGAGGGGAGTGAAGATATGGTAGCTAAATTTGCAGATGGCACAAAGATCGATCGGAAAGTCTGATGTGATGAGGACATGAGGTTGCAGATGGATATAGATAGGTTGAGTGAGTGGGCAAAGATCTGGCAAATGGAGTTTAATGTGGGAAAATGTGAAGTTCACTGGCAGGAAGAACAAAAAAAACAGTATTACTTAAATGGAGAACGGCTGCATAATTCTGAGGTGCGGCGGGATCTAGATGTTCGAGTACATGAGTCACAAAAAGTTAATATGCAGGTACAGTAAGTAATTAAGAAGGCCAATGGAATGCTATCCTTTATTACGAGAGGGATTGAACATAAAAGTAGGGATGTTATGCTTCAGTTATACAGGGCATTGGTGAAACCGCACCTCGAATACTGTGTGCAGTTTTGGTCTCCTTATTTAAGGAAGGATGTAAATGCTTTGGAGGCGGTTCAAAGGAGGTTTACTAGATTGATACCTGGAATGAGTGGGTTGTCTTATAAGGAAAGGTTGGATTTTTGTTAGGCAAGGGAATCAAAGGTTATTGGGGTTAGATAGGAACGTGGAAATCGAAACATGAGAAGATCAGCCATGATATTATTGAATGGCAGAGCAGGCTCGAGGGGCCAAATGGTCTACTCTTGTTCCTATTTCTTATGTTCTTATAGTAGGCATTGTGATCCCAGCAATTCCTAGCTAGTAATCTCTGAAGAATTCCCAGTACAACTGCATGTATTGATAATACTAATAGATCTCTGCCTACTTGAGGCCAAAAGAAAAATAGTCTAGTCTAGGATGTGTCAGTACTGCTCAATCTTTGTCCACTTCTTCCTTTCAAAAAAAGTGATAGCTCAAATGGCCCTGGCATAGACAAAATGGGCTGGCTGAAGGCCATCTTCTGTGCTGCCAATCTTTCTATGTTTCAAAGTGCATGATTGTTCATTTTCTTGAAAGCTTGACTTTGTATATCAACAAAACGGTTTCCTTTTTTTTACAAAATGACTGTAAACCTATTGTACAAGGAGTTAGAACTATTTTTTTTTAATTCCCTACAGAAAAGCATGCTGTGACCTTAGATGTACTTACAAAATAATCTTTAACTTTGTTCATTTCCAATTTTTCCCCCCCTTTTCTCTCTGCTCGTAAATGGACTGAATTCTTGCTGGGATTGAGTTTCATGGGTGTCAGCTGCCTTCTGGTACCTCGCCCAACTACCTATTCTTTGTGTGTGAGCCTTGATTTGGAATGTTGGCAGGCAATTTGGGGAGTGGTGGTGTTGGGGGGAATCTAAATCACATCACATCTATTCTCAATTTGACCTCACTCCTGTTGGAAGATGTGCTCAGATCACTGGATAGCAAGCAGAAGCCCTCCACCTCTTCCTTTTCTCAGCTTAGGACTTAGCTTGGCAGATGCTGGCTAATTGTGCAACTCCTAATGCCCTTCTTGGCTCAGATCAGGTAATTCAATATTAGGGATTTAAGATAGGATTTTCATGGTTCATGTGCTTCAACAAGTAGATGAAGTATCAGTCAGCATCTATGAAAGTCGTGAATCAGAAAAAGCACAGTTTGGCTATTAATTGATGATTATCCAGGCTAGCATCTCTCAGGAATAGGGACCATCCAAAAAAAAAATGTAATTGGCGTCTATTAGATGCACTTGTGGACAAAGTTGCAGAGATCATGGTAACAATGATCCAAAGCTTTCATCTGCATTAAATTAAATGGATCTAACGACTTTCATCTAAATATGTGAGATTAAAAGCTGGTGGTTTTGATAGGTGACCTCAGTCACGAGGTATTTTGGATGCAGAGATTCTATGTTTTTGTTCCTGAGCAGGTTCACCATGGAAATCCTTAAAGGAACCATGATGAGTCTCCACAGTGAAGAGCTTCCAATATATGCTATAATATATAGTAGTATCTAATAATGCTACTGAAAGAAACCATACCGGCAGGCCTCTGACCAGAGTTAATTAAAGCGAACAATATTTGAAAAAATGTTTTTGGCTTTTGGTATTATTGTCATCCTATATGTGAAGTTTTTCTCAGCTTGTGGAGTGTGTTTGGAAGGGAGGGTTCATTCAGGTCATTTATTTCTCTCAGATCAGTTATAACTATTTAATAGGTGGATATCCTAAATAAGTTTGCTGGATTCTGTGCCTCTTGGTATTCAGGACATGACAGAAGTGGAGTGAACTTTCATCAAATCCCTAACCTAGTTACTTGGGGTATGGTAAAATGCACTCTGCTAAGTGAGATTGAATGATGCCACTTTGGGTCATGATTTCACAACCTCTTCACCTGCACGAATTTGCACTAAAATGCTGCAACAGATAGGATTAAACTACATTTGGTATCAGAGGATTATACATAAAAAAAAATTAGAAATATGTGAATGGTTTTAAACTATCAGTGTTATACAGGCTGGAAAATATAAAGGAAATTGCTGACCAAATCTCAAGTTCCATTTCAGTGCTGATTTGCGCATATGCAGAAATTAGCTAACTATCATGCTAGTTGAAGCTTTACTGTGTGTATTACCTAACTCTGCAGTATGTGTACAGAGCAGTTATAATGGCGTGAAGCAAATTCCCAAATCTGGGATGATTCCGATTTCAAATAACTGTCTTTATTTTTTTTAACTTTTTATCTTTGCAAAGTTGCTTATCATTATAAGTCTTCCAGCCAGGGTGTCAGAACAGCCTATCCCAACATCTTGTATCAGTGCACCTCTGAACATCTGGTAGGAACCATAATTCAAAGAGTCAATGTTGAGCTTTTTCTTTTCTCCTCAAAGGCAGACTGCCTCACAATTCTATACTTTTTCATCTGGTTGTCCAACCGAGAGCCAATCAACCTTCAGTTGAGGGACGAAGTAATTTTGAGTGGCAGAATGGAGAAAGCAGGAGCTATGATGGAAATAAAAGCTTATCTGTCATTCTACCTTTGAAAGTAACAACAGTATTTATTATGTCTTGTGTTTTGGATGTGCAGCATTAGCCTATTTGACATGAAGATCAGCACTGTAGCTACTATAACAGCATATCCTGTGCATGCAAGTACTGGCATGAAGATAAACCAACCTTTTCTGAATAGCTGATCCAAAATAAAACTCGTGAAAGTAATTTCCCTATGTAATTGACAAATTATGGTATTTGTATGGTGATGTTGCCATACAGTTTCCACCAGGTTTGGCACTTGAATATATCAAACACCTGTCTTTACAATGTGTAATATATGCATTAATATACTGGATAATACATACATGATTAGGGGGAGATGGCGGCATAATGATCTTGTTACTGAATTAGTGATCCTGAGTCCCAGGCTAATGCTCTGGGGACATTGGTTCAAATCCCATGGCAATTAATTAAAAAAAACTGGCATTGAAAGCTAGTCTCAGTAATGGTGACTGTGAAACTAGCATAAAAGAAAACCCAACTGGTTCACTAATGTCCTCTAGGGAAAGAAATTTTCCATCCTTATGTGGTCTGGCCTACATGTGACTTCAGTCCCATAGCAGCACGGTTGCTCTTGAGGGCAATTAGGAATGGGTAGCAAATGCTGACCTTGACAGTGACATCCACATTCCATGAACGAATAAAAAAAGTATGACGAGGCAGAATTTCATCTGATCTGATCTGAAGCCAGATTAAATGTCATTGGCAGAAATAGTTTAATATGGAAGCCGAAGTGTACGAATGCAAGGACATTGTTATGTATGATGCATTGGATTTTAGATTGCGCACTGTGTTTTAAATATTTATTTAAACATGGAAAACAATAGAAGCTGTTGCTTGAAATGCCAAGGAGAAATGCTGGAAAAATGTTGGCAATTCTTTGTCATGAATATTTATGCTCTTTTGTTACGTGAATAAATGTTTCAAGTAAACATAACAAAGTTCTGTTGAAGGGTCGTGAGGACTCGAAACGTCAACTCTTTTCTTCTCCACCGATGCTGCCAGACCTGCTGAGTTTTTCCAGGTAATTCTGTTTTTGTTTTATAACAAAGTTACTGTCTGGCTGGAGACCTTGCGTCAGGATGGTTGTTCAACCCAATCATCTATGAATATAGAAACAGCAACAGGCCTTTCATTAAGCCTGTTCTGCCAATTAGATCATGGCGATCTGCACGTTAAACATTTTCTACCTGCCTTTATCCCAGCCTAACAAAAATCTATCAATCACAGTTTTCAAATTTTCCATTGACTCAACCTCAACAGCTTTTGGGAGACAACTCCAGATTTTCGCAATCCTTTGTGAAAGAAATGCTTCCTAATATCAGCCCTGTCCAACGACCTAGCTTTAATTTTATGTCTGCTTGTTCTGGACTGTCTCTCCAGAGGAAGTAGTTTCTCTACCTTATGAACTCGTTTAAACATCTTAAACATCTCCATTCCCTAATCGTCCATATTCAAGTGACTGCAAGTCTATTCTTGTAACCTATTCTCATAATTTAATCCTTTTAACCCTGGCATCATTCTGGTGAATCTGCTTGCACCTCCCTCAAAGGCCAATATATTCTTGAATTGTGGTGCCCAGAACTGGACACAGTACTCCAGATTAGATCTAACCGTAGCTGTATCCATCTGTAAAATATCTTCCATCCCTTTGTAACCTGACCATCTTGAGATAAAAAACAAAATTCCATTAGCTTTTTAAATTATTTTTCATATCTGTCCACTAGCTTTTAGTGATTTCTAAACTTAGGGCCCCTAAATTTCTCTGCTCATCCACAGTACCTAGCTTCTGGCCATTTAGAAAACGCTCTTACCCTTCTATACTGTACATTGAAACTTATGTCTGCACACATCGATTATAGATTCCTATGCTCTTATTTATGATGGAAGTTGCCTTTATAAACAGGATGTGCTATAGTTGCACCCTCCTGTTAGTTTGTATCTCCCAGTTCTTCAACACTCACTTCCAAATGGCTGAAAGTTTTGCTATTTATTATAAATAATATCAAATTAAAGTATAAGAAATAAGCATATGACTTTAAAATGGGGACTGAATTACAACTGCAAATCCTGGTCCAATTATTTCTTGTCCTACCCTGTTTCGTCTGACTAAACACGCTTAGTCTGACTCCCTGTGTGTATTGCCGTGGGAGATTGACAAGTTTGGTAATAAAATATGGATAACAATAATCAGAAAGTTAGTGATCTGAGTATTTTGTTTTCTGTTTTGACTGGTAATATAGCTTATGTGTTTTTGTGGAATGCAAAGCATATTACATTAACCAGTGAAGAGCATCCCCTGCCAAATTTTGCCATCTTTTACAATCAGCTAATTCATTTCAGTAAAACAATTCATCCTGAATTGCATTAAAACTGTCCACAAATGGTTACACAAATTTCATCAAGACACTGGCAAGCATAGAGGAACACAGAAACAGGATTAGGCAATATAGCCCCTTCCACCATTCAGTGAGATCGTGGCTGATCTGAGATCTATCCCCATAATACCTGCCTTTGCCCTACATCCCTTAATAGCTTTGGTTAACAAAAATCTATCAATCTCAGTTTTAAATTTAACAATTGACCGAATGTCAATTGTTGTTTGTGGAAGAGAGGTCCAAACTACTGCTACACTTTGTATGAAGAAGTGTTCCCTAATTTCACTCATTACTTTACTGCTACTGAAATTAAAGTACTTCACTGAAAGGTCCCGCTCTAATGATTTTAGACTATGCCTCCTAGTCCTAGACTTTCCAACCAATGGAGATAGTTTCTCTTTGTCTACCCTTCGATCAAATAACCGCTTAACCATCTAAGTTCTAGGAATATATCCTTAGTTTGTGTAATCTCTCCTCGTAATTTATCCGTTGGAGTCCAGGTAAAATTCTGTTAAATCAATGTTGGACTCCCTCCAAGACCAACATATTCTTTGTAAGATGTGATGCCCAGAACTTGCAGCACTGAAAAAGAGGCCAATGGCACCCTGCCTATGTGCACCTTCCAGAAGAGGTGATAATTTATCTGAAATAAGAACCCGGAATTTATATTTTCTTCCCTTCTTCCCTTCCTCTTCACTTCTTCCCCAAATCTCCAATGGGGGCACCTTGACCAATTATAGCAGCTGACCTATTTTAACTGTGCACAGACTGAGGATCAAACCTGCAGTTTACTGGCCAACATGGCTGAGTACTTTGCCTGGGAATTCAAAGATTTTAAGAACCTGTTTCCATTCAGTTTTTCAATCTCCACTGAACACATTGCTTATCTTAAGGTCAAAACAATTTGAATAGACTGGCCTAATATTTTAATTTAAACATTGAGGTTAATTTGTATGATCTATGCTACAGGAAGACCAGACTGGGAAGTGGAACAGATCCCTTAAGAACAACAGGAAAATCAACCCAAAGGCCCAGTTAATAGGAAATGAGAAAAGCTGCTCAGTCATGGATTTCAAAACCTTCTCTCAATGCAGACCAAAGGTGATGTCTGAGGCACTTTCCTACCATGAGTAAACTAGGTTAGATATGGTTTTGCAGCTCTGCTTATCGGCTTAAACTCTTAAATTTGAAGACTTATGCAGACCTTTGACTCCAAAGCCAACGGGTCCAATGAGAAGAAAAATTCCTTGGCAGAGAAAATGCATTAACTTGTAAAACAATCAGAAAGGGATGGAATTTTTTTTGTTACTGATCCAAACATCAAGGACATGGAGCACACTGACAGCTACAGTTAGCAGAAAACTGACACAAATCAGAATAGAAGTGAGTGAACATATATTTAAGTCTCATCTTGAGCCGGATGATAGCAGCAAACTGTTGTGCTTTGTTCCTGTGATTTGTGACATTTGGTTCTGTTTATATTTGACATGTTATCACCCAGATATCCATTATTAGATATCATCTATCACCTGCAAATAAAGGAAATATTTAAATCACTACTAGAAAATGATCATCACCCTTAGTGTGTACAGGTAGCTAATATTGAATAACATCTGGAAATATGATTTTACCTAGTGTTTGAGGGAGGTCTTATATAGTCAAATGTGTAATGTTGTAATCTTGTTAGGTTCCTTAGGTTCAAAGCAAAAACTGGATCACTGATTTATTTTTCCCTTTTGTGAACATCTGACAACCCCCTATCAAATAACAAGGGCAACAGGAGAAGCTAGCTGTTTCATGCTGCTAATATGCAGTAGCAACATGAGTGGTATTCGCCACTAACAGGATACTGCCGTCAAGTGAAAAAAACGTTCTGCCTATCACACAAATGAGTAATGTGGTATATGAATTTCAGTGCCAGTGTGGTGCCCGGTATGTAGACCGAATGTCCCAAAGACTGGCGGATCGTATCAAACAGCATGTCCCAGTTGCTGTTCGCAATGGGCAGGGTACAGACTGTACCCAGCCACCCTGTGCTTGCAAAAGTCAAAACACAGTGTCCAATATTAGATGTGATTCCACAATTGGACAACATTTGCTAAATAATCCTCTATGTGCTAAGAATTACACTGACAACCAATTTAAGATTGTCAGTCATGCTTGCAATGTGGCGCATTTGCGTGTACTGGAAGCTACATATATTAATACACAAGGTCTTGTTCTTTGCAGACTGAATGAACATGTACCTAAATTGCACCTGTTTCAGCTAAACAAAAAAAGTGACAGCCATTTGCTGACTCATTCCTCAGGGCAATGCCTTGACCAATCAGGGTCAAGCTGCCTGGTTTAAATTTCAAACAATACTTGGCAGTTTACTGTCAGTCACCATCAGTAGTGCATTCTCCATGGCAATGCCACTTGCCAACCAAACAGCACTCTCTTCACATACAGTATAAATTGTTGCTTTTCCCCTTTATATTGGTATTCTTGCGAGTATCCTGATGAGTGCAAGACAAAAAGCTTAGGCATGTCTCTCTTTTCAGCAATACTTCTGGTTGTGTGGCAAACCGCAACCACCACCTCTTCCTTCCTTCCTACCGCCCCCCCCCAAGCCCCCCTGCCATTTACTGTATCCTCAAGTTATGAATTAAGTTGGCTCCACAAAATATAAAGGGTATGTTCTCTAACCTCTACCTCCCCCTCCTCTGAGACATTCTTTCAAACCTACCTCTTTGACTAAGCTTTTGGCCACCTTTCCTGTCATCATCCTCAATGTCAATTCTTTTCTGATAAGACTATTGTGAAGTGCCTTAGAATATTTAACTATGTTAAAGGCGCTATATAATTGCAAGGTGTTGTATAATTAAGTATTAAATTAGGGATTTTTTATTTTGATCAAAAACGATCAGCTGAAACAGGGCAAAAATATATATGTTTTTTTAATCATCTGCACCGAGGCAAGGTATTTAATGGATTAGTACAAGGTCTGTTTGCAGTCTGAGGGAACAGATAAATGTGCCACTTGAAAATAAGTCAGAATAAAATGAATGGGCACAAAAATTGTTTTTGGATTCTTTTGAAAAATCTGGTTTAATGGGGTGGGTCTTGCATTAAGGAAGTGTTAATCCATGGAGTTCACCTATAAAGGCAAAATATTGCACTGATGTGGAAGTTGCATTCAAATTTAGATGCTTTGTATTTTAGTTTTCAGCCTGACGAAAGAAAAGGAATGAAAATGTTTTAGTTCTAAATCAGGTTATGTGGAAGTGAGTGGAAAGCAGTTTTATAATCTGGACATGTGTGCACAGGTACAAATACCTTTATATAGTACCCTTTGCACATAGAAATGTCTCCAGATGCCTCCTCCAGAGAGGAGAAAAAATAGATGAATAGAAGAATGTGTAACAGAAAAGGGCAGCGATTAATGATGAACTGGTACAAATAAACTAGCATGAATGTAAGTTTGGCTCCATCTGTATAAATGAGTTTTAAAGGAAGAATGGATCACTTTTGTTTTACTGAACCAGGAATGTTGTCAGGAAGATATAATAATTTTCATAATGCTATTGGGATTTATTGTAGAGTAATAGTGGGGTCTGTGTCTATGGGTCTGTGTGTGTGTGGGACTTAATTTAATTAAAAACAGCTTGTCTGAAGGCTTTGATCTAAGAAGAGAAGCTAGGTTTGAAATGCCATAAGGGTAAACATGGGTAAAGTTTTAGAATGTGAAGTGTAAAGGGAACATTTGAATTTTTAAATAAACCAAAGTAGCTTGAATTCAAAAGAGGGGGTGAAATGTTACACCTAGCCAGAAGAAGTTAAGAAACTGTGGCCAGGTTTTTTCCGTCAGCGGTTTGGGGATGGGGCCCGCTCACCGACGGGAAAATGGTGTGGGATGACGTCGGGAGGGACCCCTGACGTCATACCGGTCCCCTTAAATTTTCAGGAAGGCTGGCAGAGAGCGAAATTAGCTGTCTGCCCGCCGACCTGTCAATGGCCAATTAAGGCCATTGACAGGCTAATTAAGATTGTTAAAGACCCTGTCTGTCCAACCTTAAGGCTGGCGGGCAGGCCAGGAGCCCCAACGGGCTTTTGATAATACATGAAACCTCACCCACTGGTGGGATGAGGTTTCATGTCTGTTTCTAAAAAGTTGCATGGTTAATGTGTTTTTTATTAACATGTCCCATCTCGTGTGACATTGTCACACGAGGGGGACATGTTAATAATTTTAATATTTTCCTATTTTTGGTGTTTTATTACCTGTCAGTAATCTCCCTGAGACAGCACTTGGTCTCAGGGAGCAGTGTGCTCTTTCGCGCACATGCGTGAAAGAGCACACTCTGACAGATGGGGATTCTCCCCCCCCCCCCCCCCCCCCCCCCACCACACAGGAAGCGCATAGTACTTCCTGTCGGGCAGGCTGTTGGGCGGGCCTTAATTGGCCCGCCCATTCAAAATGGCGCAGGCCCCGTTTCGGTGACGGGGGTCGGCTGTCCGCCTGCCGCCGAGCTGGTGGGACCAGCACGCCCACCAAGGGCATAATTCTGCCTTGTGTGTTTATTTTTCCTAAAGATTACTGGTAAAATTAGCACTATGATAGATTTTTATTATTAGAGAGGTAAAGTCCAAAGACATAGTGAAAACAATGAGAGTTTGCATTCAAAGGGGAAAATATGTATAAAGGAGAGAAGGTTGTGTGTAAGGGCAGCCATTTTAAGATATAACACAAGTGTGAAAAGTCTCCATCTAAATCTCAAGCTGCTGCCTACAAGGAACTGAAGTTAAGGAAACTCACTTTGAATTCAAATGTTCAGGGTATCGTGTTACTTTGCCTGGGTCTTTAAAAATCTGTGTGCTTTTGCTGTTGCCTTAATGGAGGTGCAACTGAGAGTTAGATTAATCAGGGGAGCTAGGAGTTATTGTAGTAGTAATTTGTAGACCTACGTATGTGCTTAAAATTATTTATTTTGTTAATAAATGTTTAATTTAGTTTTGTAAAAGCCAGTAAGATTTGGTGGACTTATTACTATTGAATTCAAGGCACACATCTCGAAATAAATATACAAGTTGCAAATCGGTTGTGGCAGTTGTTTCAAGTTTCCCTTTGGGATTTGAGCAGCTCAGCATTTACCATCTGCTATGCCATAACAATGTAATTCCATATTTGCCCCTGTGCTTCTTGGATTATTTTAATAAGATGCTGATCTTATCTAGAAAATTACAGATTCCAATCTGCTTTCATGCCCCCTGCTGTTCTTTCCTCTCCTCACTACATTGTAGCGTATTTAATGTAGTAAAACACCCCAAGGCCCCTCACAGGAGTGTTATCAAACAAAATTCGACACTGAAACATGTAAGGAGATAGTTAAACAAGTGACCTAAAGCTTGGCCAAAGAGGTAGATTTTAAGAAGCATCTTAAAGGACAAGAAAGAGATAGAGAGGTGGAGAGGTTTAGGGAGACTATGCAGCTATAGGCGTGGCCACTAATGGTGGAGCAATGGATGTGCAAGGGACCAGAATTGGAGGAGCATTGATATCTTGGAGGGATTTGAAAACAAGGATGAGAATTTCGAAGGTATTGTGGCCATGTAGGCCAGCGAGCACCCAAATGAAGGGTGAATGGGACTTGGTGCAAGTTAGGATACAGGTAGCAGATTTTTGGATGAACTTAAGTTTGTGGAGCGTAGAAGGTGGGAGGCCAGCCAGGAATGCATTGAAATAGTCTAATTTTGAGGTAACTAAGGCATGGTTGAGGGTTTCAGCAGCAGCTGAGCTAAGGCAGGGACAGAGTAGGGCGATGATACGGAGTTGGAAGTTGACAGTTTTGGTAAAGAAGCGGATATGTGGGTGGAAGCTTATCTCTGGGTCAAATATGACACCAATCTTGCGAACAAATGAAAACTAAATTTCCGAAAATATGCGTTTGGACTGTATGGAATTTAGCAAGACTATATTTTACTTTTGCCACTTTCAACTCCAGGGTGGACAGATTTTTGACTTAGTTGTAGCATTCATAAAGAAGTTTTTAAAAACCATCTTACAAATGAACATGCAATTTGAGTTTGCTCAGTTCCTGCCATTCACTGGGTTAGTGGTTGTCAAGTCGTCTGTGACTTAGAAATTCAAACCGTGGAAACTGTTGTTTATAACTTTATCAGGGTTTTATTTTGCAGAACTCTTAATGTCTTGAGATGTAATTTTAAGAAACCACTAAAACAATCCCGGTAAATTCTTATATTGCACGTATGATTTAAATCCTGGAGTGATTGTTTATGAAAGTTATCATTTTACTACAGATTTATTTAAACATAGTTTTAATGCTATTTTTTGTAGAGTATAATGAAAATGCTGGAAGTGTGTCTTAAGTTTTGTTATTATATTATCATTTTGCTTGTATTTGAATATTAACTGGAGAGCTGTTCCAAATTTTTCTAGTGAGCATGTCATGTAATTTGTTATTGAGCAGAGAGTCGAATTAGGGTGGGGTGTGTACAGATAAAGCATTTTAGGGGAGGTAGCAAGGGACGCAGAAACTGATCTTGTAGAGAGCTGCTAGCAAGTACATATTCTGACATCTACAATATTTGGCTATGGAATACCATATATATTGAGCCGCCCTGCTTCTTTACAAGGAATCCCACACTGGAGAGACTAGAACTAGGGCACACAGTTTAAAAATAAGGAACGGAGACCAGAAAATTTTTTTTCTGAGGGTCGTGAATCTTTGGAACTCTCTTCCCCAAAGGGCGGCAGAGGCAGGGTCTTCAAATATTTTTAAGCAGAGGTGGATAGATTCTTGACTAACAAAGGAGTGAAAGGTTATCTGGGGTTGGCAGAATGCAGAGTTGAGGCCACAATCAGATCAGCCATGACCTTCTTGTATGGTAGAGCAGGGTCGAGGGGCCTACTGCTCTTAATTTGTTTTTTTTTATTCGTTCATGGGGTGTGGGCATCACTGGCAAGGCCAGCATTTGCTGTCCATCCCTAATTGCCCTTGTTCAGAGGGCATTTAAGAGTCAACCACATTGCTGTGCGTCTGGAGCCACATGTAGGCCAAATTTCCTTCCCTAAAGGGCAATTGGCAGTGGTTTCACGGTTATCATATTAAATTCAAATTTCACCATCTGTTGTGGTGGGATTTGAACCCAGGTCCCGAGAGCATTACCCTGGGTCTCTGGACAACACCACGATGCCACCGCCTTCCTTGTTTGTATGTACACCTGCAGCTGGGCTTTTTGCACATTGTGGACGGGCAAAGTTTCTAACTACCAATCTCTTCACTTTAGACAAGTCTGTTATATCACCCTGTAATTGTCCTTGTTCTATTAAAATTGGATAATTATCCGAAGAGGAAATATTTGCAGGGCTACGAAAAGATGAGTTAGAGTAGCTGAGATGCTGTTGCAGAGAGCCGAAATGATGGGCTGAATGGCCTCCTCCTGTTTTGTAACCATTATATGGTTCTTTGACTCATTCGTTTATATTTCTCAATTCCTCATACCAGTCAGCATTTGCACCAACCTGCACTATACCCGACAGAGTTGTGCTTGAGAGGGTGATGGTGATCTGCCTTCTTGAACTGCTGCAGTCCATGTGGTTCACCCACAGTGCTGTTTCGTGAGCTACAGGATTTTGATCCAGCTATGAAATTTGATTAGACCAAAGTCATTCCCTTCAGCTGCTGCCATAAATTCCATACCCTTGCCATCAACGTCGAGTCCTGCCTAGCAATTGTCTTAGGCTGATCCAAACTGCCGACAATCTTGACACTTTCAGAGCTGGATTGTCAACCCTACATTCTCTTCATCACAAAGACTGTCTGCCTCCATCCTTACCTCAGCCCATCTGCTGAAACCCTGTGCCACTACCAGATTCAAACGTTCAAGATACTTGACATCATCCAGGACAAAGCTGTCCAGTTGATTGGCACCATATCCACCACCTTAAACATTCACTCCCTCCACCACCGATGCACAGTGGCAGCAGTTGTACCATATATAAAGTACAGTGAACTGCAGCAACTCGTCCGGCCTCCTTTGACAGCACCTTCCAAACCTGTGACCTCTACCACCAAGAAGGACAAGGACAGCAGATGCATGGGAGCACCACCACCTGCAAGTTCCCCTCCAAGCTGCACAGCATCCTGACTTGGAACTATATCGCCATTCCTTCACTGTCACAGGGTCAAATCCAGGAACTCTCTAACAGTACAGTGGGTGTACCTACACCACATAGACAGCAGCGGTTCAAGAAGGTGGCTCACCACTACCTTCTCGAGCGTAATTAGGGATGGACAATAAATTCTGGCCTAGCCATATCCTGCAAAAGGATAAACAAAAAAAAAACTCTCATTATTCCAGCACTCTTCTGGCCAGCCTTCTATCTTCCACCATATGTAACCTCTAGCTGACCTAAAACACTGCTGACTGTATCTTAACCAGGTGTTGCACCTGCGTTTGCAGGGATCGTTCCCTCCGGGACACCCTGATCCACTCCTCCATCACCCCCTACACCTCAACCCCCTCCCACGGCACCTTCCCATGCAACAGCAGAAGGTGCAACACCTGCCCCTTTACTTTCCCCCTCCTCACCGTCCAAAGGCCCAAACCCTCTTTTCAAGTGAAGCAGCGCTTCACTTGCACTACCCTCAATTTAGTCTACTACATCCGCTGCTCCCAATGCGGTCTCCTCTACATTGGAGAGACCAAACGCAGACTGGGTGACCGCTTTGCGGAACACCTTCGGTCTGTCTGCAAGCATGGTGCAGACCTCCCTGTCGCTTGCCATTTCAACACACCACCCTGCTCTCATGCCCACATGTCCGTCCTTGACCTGCTGCAATGTTCCAGTGAAGCTCAACGCAAACTGGAGGAACAGCGCCTCATCTTCCGACTAGGCACTTTACAATCTTCCGGACTTAATACTGAGTTCAACGATTTCAGATCATGAACTCTCTTCTCCTCCCCACCCCCTTTCCGATCCCTCCTTTTTCCAATAATTTATCATTTTTTTACAAATATATTTTTCTTTTCCCACCTATTTTAAAATTTATTTCGATCTATTGTTTCATCTCCACCTTTTAGCCCGTTTCGATCCCTTCCCCCCACCCCACCCCCACTAGGGCCATCTGCCGCTAGCTTGTCCTGCTTGCTACCCTTAATGTCCCCATTAGCACATCCTTTAGATAATATCACCACCGTCAACACCCCTTTGTCCTTTTGTCTATGACATTTTTGACAGTCACTTCTTGGCCTCCACCTATCACTGGCCCCCTATCGAGCTCCTCCTGTCCCACCCCCCTCTAACAGCTTATATTTCATCTCATTTCTATATTTTTTTAGTTCTGATGAAGGGTCATATGGACTCGAAACATCAACTGTATCCCTCTCTGCAGATGCTGTCAGACCTGCTGAGTTTTTCCAGGTATTTTTGTTTTTGTCCTAGATTTCTAGCATCCGCAGTATTTTGCTTTTATTTTATCACAGGAAGTTGTGTTTTCTTTCAGCAAAATAGTAATGGAAGGATGACTTCTACCGTCAGTATATTGTTTTAATGCATGAATGCAATTTGACATTTCTGTTTGGCATTTTTCATAATAAGCACCCAAAACCATACAGCTTTGTCACTTCCATGGATTGTTGTTACAACACCATGCTATAAATCATGGCGTCAATTGTGTTCTCCAACCTTCCTGCTGTTTATTAGTCATGTTATTCAAGTATATTCATTTTAAAATTTCTTGAGCTGCATAAATATAAAATATTTGGTCAGTGGGCAGGAGTGCACTTGGTTGAGGAGCATAAATGGACTCCAATAAAGATTATAGTGGATGTGTGAATCCATAAATCTTTGTTAAGCCTGATTCAATACTTTGTTTACTGGTTCTGTCTGCTTTATGCTGCCAAAGGAAGTCGGAATAAGAATTAGTTGACATTATTTAAATACTGGCATAACTTTATAATGCAAGCATGGAAGTCTGAAGTTAATCTTTTTCTCTCTCTCTTTCTCTATCTCTCCCTCTCCCTCTGTCTCTCTCTCTCTCAATCTCAAAGAATGCAGTTGTACTCTCTGTTTCAATGTTATCTGTTGTTTGGAGAAATCTACACGTCCTATTAGTTGTACCAAAAGATGAGAATCAAAAGAAAATGGGGTTTTAGCCTGTTTTAGGGTTTTATCTTTGATTAGTGAGCAGAGTCAACTGTAACATTTTTTTGGTGGTCAGAATGAGTAATGTGTGCTTTACTAAATTGTGATAATGGTATCAATGAGTACAATCCACATCTTACAACCCTGCAAAGCCCTGAAAGATAGAAACATAGCAACATAGAAACTAGGAGCAGGAGTAGGCCATTCGAGCCTGCTCCGCCATTTAATATGATCATGGCTGATCCTCTATCTCAATGCCATATTCCTGCTTTCTCTCCATACCCCTTGATGCTCCTAATATCCAAAAAATTATCAATTTCTTTCTTGAATATACTCAGTCACCCAGGCTCCACAGCCTTCAGTGGCAGAGAATTCCACAGGTTGACCACCCTCTGAGTGAGTGAAGAAATTTTTCCTCATCTCGGTCCTAAATGGCCTGCCCCATATCCTGAGACTGTGGCCCCTGGTTCTAGACTCTCCAACCAGGGGAAACATCCTCCCTGCATCTAGTCTGTCTAGCCCTGTTAGAATTGTATACGTTTCAGTCAGATTCCCTCTTCTTCTAAATTCTAGTGAATACAGGCCCAATCGAACCAATCTCTCCTCATACGACAGTCCTGCCATCCCCAGTATCAGCCTAGTGAACCTTCGCTGCATTCCCTCTATGGCAAGTATATCCCTTCTTAGATAGGGAGACCAAAACTGCACGCAATACTCCAAGTGTGGTCTCACCAAGGCCTTGTATAACTGCAGTAAGACATCCCTACTTCTGAACTCAAAAACCATGCTATTTTTCCCATTTATTTTCCTTCTGTTAAAAATTTGGTTGGATGATTCTTGACTGTTAATCAAACAGTCATTTTCCCCTACCAATATTTTTATAACTTATCTAACTTATATAGCGACTTTTGATGTAATGAAATGTCCCAAGTACCTTGACAGGAGCATTATAAATCACATAAGCGGATATGAGACTAGATGATCAAAATCTTGGTCAAATCTGTAGGTTTTAAGGAATGTCTTAAAGGAGGAAAGTGATGTAGGGAGGGTATTCCAGACCTTGGGGGCCTAGGCAACTGAAGGCATGGCCACCAACAGTGAAGTAATTACTATTGGGGATCCACAAGAGGCCAGAGTTAGAGGAGCACAGGTATTTCAGAGGGTTGTGAGGCTGGAGGACATTAGAGATGGGGAGGGGCAAGGCCATGGAGAGATTTGAAAATGAAGGTGGGAGTTTTAAGTTCAAGACGTTGCTTGAGCCGTTGTTGGTCAGTGAACTCAGTGGTCATAGGAGAACGGGACTTGCTGCGAATTAAGATATGGGCAGCAAAGTTTTGGGTGACCTCAAGTTTACAGACGGTAAAATGTGGGAGACCAGCCAGGAATGTATTGGAATAGTTGAGTCTAGTGGTGACGAAGTCATGACTGAGGTGTACACAAAAGCATTGAAAGAAAACAAAGACACACCTTTTTAATGTCTGAATAACTTTACCCCCTAGGTTGCTCAGAACATTGTCCTGGAGAGCTCTGAAGAAGAGTCAAACGGACTCGAAACGTTAACTCTGTCTTCCTCTCCACAGACGCTGTCAGACTTGCTGAGTTTTTTCCAGCATTTTTTGTTTCTGTTTCAGATTTCCAGTATCCGCAGTATTTTGCCGTTGTCCATGTAATGTTTTATTGAGGTCTCTTGTTCAGCATCTGATGGCCAGGTGCCAAATGGAATTCTTGATATTCCCACTCATGACGTTTCTTTCTGAAACTGGAACATTCCTTACTTCTTTATCATGCTCTTTCTTCGCCCACCCCTTTATCCCCCAGTCAAATTGCCATCTTAAACTCAAAAATGCCTGGGAAATGGAAATAAACTCCCACTTGTCACATGCAGTATTATTGTAGCATTGGTCATAGGAATGACATTTAACCACAGCAACTTAGTATTTTATTTTGCTGTTGCTTTATACACAGAAAATGTAAGAAATGAACAATTGGTTGTTTTTTAAGATAAGTGGACATTAGACTTGGACTTTGCCCTGCACAGGACTGGGGGAACTATGGGCAGCACGACTCTGCCACTGGCCTCGGTCAGGCAGGCTGCTTTGTCCTGGATGGTGTCAAGTTTCTTGAGTTTTGTTGGAGCTGCACTCATCCAGTCAAGAGGAGAGTATTCCATCACACTCCTGACTTGTGCCTTGTAGATGGTGGAAAGGTTTTGGGGAGTCAGGAAGTGAGTTATTCACCACAAGATTTTCAGCCTCTGGCCTGCTCTTGTAGCCACAGTCTTTATGGAGCTAGTCCAGTTCAGTTTCTGGTCAATGGCAACCCCCCAGGGTGTAGATAATAGGGGATTCAGTGATGTGAATGCCATGGAATGTCAAGGGGTGATGGTTAGATTCTCTCTTGTTGGAGATGATCATTGTCTGGCACTTGTGTGAATGTTACTTGCTACTTGTCAGCCCAAGCCTGGATATTGTCCAGGTCTTGCGGCATTTGGACATGGACTGCGTCAGTATCTGAGGAGTCGTGAGTGGTGTTGAACATTGTGCAATCAACAGCGAACATCTCCACTTCTGACCTTATGATGGAAGGAAGGTCTTTGATGAAGCAGCTGAAGATGGTTGGGCCTAGGATACTACCCTGAGGAACTCCTGCAGTGTTGTCCTGGAACTGAGATGATTAACCTCCAACAAACACAACCATCTTACTTTCTGCTGGTTGGAGTCATACCTAGCACAGTGTTTCCTGCCCTGATTCCCATTGACTCCAGTTTTACTGGGACTCCTTGATGCCACACTCAGTCAAATGCTGCCTTGATGTCAAGGGCAGCCTCTCTCACCTCACCTCTGGAGTTCAGTTCTCTTGTCCATGTTTGAACCAAGGCTGTGATGAGGTCAGAAGCTGATTGACTCTAGCAGAACCCAAACTGAGCGTCAGTGAGCAGGTTATTGCTAAGCAAGTGCCGCTTGATAGCACTGTTGATGGATCATCCACTCAGCACTTCTGGCTGAACATTGTTGCAAATGCTAGATCAACAACAACAACTTGTATTTACATAACAAGATCACTTGACCTGTGAGGTTTTTGCTGCTAATTGTAGACTTTATTATATGCACACAGAAATGCAGTAGAATTTAATTGTTGAACTGAGATGCAATGTTTTCTGAGGGTTTTTCTAACCTGTACATGATCCTTTTTATGCAGTTTTTGGGAAATGTCCTTATCTGCCATGTTTCAGATTGTCAAGAAGCTATTAATGTATATAATATTTTGGAAAATATTTTTCCTTTAAAATAGAGGTTTAGTCTGTGGGTGTGTCTTAATTGGATTAAAGCCAGCTAGTCTGGGTGCTTTGTGTACTAGTTTTGATACGTAAGACAGATAACGTGCATTTGCATTTTTTGAATAAAGCATTCAAGAAGTGGAGTGAAAATTGATACCCATCTAGCAGATACCAAGCAATATGTTTTTTTACTAATAAAATTGGTACCATGAAAGGGGTTTTATTGTTAGAGAGGTTTAGAGGTTGTTGACCCTGTATACATGGAAAGGCTTTCCCTTCACATACAAAGTCTTTAAACATTTCTGCAACCTGTTCCTCAGAATTCTCTTGAGTAAACTGTGAACACATTCCCACTTCTTTACCTTTCACTGATTCTCCCTGTTTCACCTGTACACAAACCACTGGTTTCTCCTGTGCCTGAACCTCAGAACCCACAGTACTTTTACTCCCAGAGCTTTTCTGTACCCCAATGATCAGAGGCCCATAGGGAAGAACAAAATAAAAAAGATGAGCAGGCAGTTCAAAGGCAAGAAGGTGTTGAAATCCAATTAGCTGGCACTGTATTTGATAACATTGTTAAGGAGAAAGGAATGCAGGACAGTTCAGTTGAAGTGTTTAACTCAGAGGTCAGTGGAGTAACAGAAAAATTATTTGCAAATGCAACAGTTATATCAGAAAGCTTATTCAGAAACCGAAGCAAAATGTATTCCAGTATGTTGTTATCTTCGGGCAGGTATTCTGATTAGAAAATGGTGGTCGGATTATGTCTCAGAAAATGAAAGCTGGAGGTAGGTGCATCAGATTGTTATCCCATTAAGGTGGAGAAATGAGATTCTGAGGATTGCTCATGAAATTCCAATGGGGGGACATTTAGGAAAACACAGGAAAAGATAGAGGTTTTTTTTGGCCAGGATTGCATAGGGATGTAGTCAAATTCTGTAGAGCCTGTCATGTATGTCAAATAACAGGAAAATCACAAGCAGTGATTAAGCCAGCGCCTTTAATCCCAATACCAGCATTTGAAGAACCTTTTACCAGGGCCATGATTGATTGTAAAGTGGAAATCAGTATTTATTGACAATAATGGGTGTGTCTACTAGGTTTCCTGAAGCTATAACTTTAAGAAATATTACAGCTAAGAAGATTGTGGAGGAGTTAATCAAATTTTTCACACGATATGGCTTACCTAAAGAAATGCAATCAGATCAGGGGTCAAATTTCATGACATAGCAGTTTGGGGATAAAACAGTTTAAGTCAACAGCTTATCATCCGGAGTCACAAGGAGCTTTGGAGAGATAGCATCAAACTTTAAAAATTATGATAAGAACGTACTGTCATGACTAAGCACAGGATTGGGATACAGGAATTCCATTTTTTCCTATTTGCCATTAGAGACGCTCCTAAAGCATCATCTGGTTTTAGCCCTTTGGAATTAGTTTATGGCCATGAGGTAAGGGGACCACTGAAATTGATTCATGAGAAATTGTTGGGTCAAAATTCAAAAACTACTCTCCTGGATTACGTATCAAATTTCAGGGAAAGGTTGAACAGAGCATGTGAGTTGGCTAGGGAGCATTTCAAGATCTCACAGCGAGTGATGAAAGTGAAAGCAGATCAGGCTAAAATTTGCAGTTTTGTTTCTGGAGAGAAAGTACTAATTTTGTTACCAATTCTAGGTGATTCATTAAATGCAAGATTTAGTGGGCCTTGCAGGATTGAAAATAAATTGAGCGAAGTAAATTATTTAATAAATACTTCAGATAGAAAAAAGAAGCAGAGGGTGTGTCATGTAAATATGCTTAAAAAGTACTTGATAGGGAAGAGGAACAAAAAGAGGCATTAGTGATAGTGGATGATGAGAAAGAGGTAGAAGTGCAGGACTCTGAAATTGATTTTCCTCTAATCAAATTGGATAATGAGGGGGTGCTTGAAAATTTCAATTAAATATTGAGTTACCTTCCAAACAAATGTCAGTGATTTGGAAAAGCTATTGTAGTCACAGAAACCTATTTGTGGAAATAAATTGGGAAAGACACATTTAGCTTTACACGATGTGTAAAGGTGTTTTTACAAGATGTATCATCTTCCGTGAGGCAACAACCATATAGATTAAATCTGGTAAAGTTATCACAAGTACAAAAAGAAATTGATTTCATGCTTCAAAATGATATAATTGAGTCCAGTTGCAGTAACTGGAGTTCGCCTATTGTACTGGTACCGAAACCGGATGGAGCACAAAGACTGTGTCTGGACTATAGAAAGGTGAATGCGGTGACAAAAGCGGATTCATATCCCATACCGCGGTTGGAGGGTTGCATTGAGAAAGTGGGACAAGCAAAATTTACCACAAAAATTGACTTGCTAAAAGGATATTGGCAGGTACCGTTATCAGAGAGAGCAAAGGAGATATCAGCTTACCTAACGTCAAGTGGACTATATCATGTCATTTGGTATGAAGAATGCACCTGCGACATTTCAAAGACTGACAAAGCAATTGCAGGTCTAAGCAATTATGCGGTTTATATTGATGATCTGATTGTTTTCAGTCAGACGTGGGAGGAGCATTTACAGCATCTGGAAGAATTATTTACTGGACTACAAGAAACTAATTTGGTGATGAACTTGGCTAAAAGTGAATTTGCAAAAGCACTAAAAGTGAATTTGCAAAAGCGCAAGTTACGTACCTAGGCTATACCATTGGACATGGTAAGGTGGCTCTGAGAGATGCATAAGTCAAGACTATCATGGATTTCCTAGTGCCTACAACAAAATTTCTGGGCATGAGTGGGTTTTACTGGAAATTTATACCAAATTTTACCCAAGTGGTTGCTCCACTGACTGAATTATTAAAAAAGAACAGGAAGTTTCAATGGACACAGGAGTGTCAGAAGTCACCCAATAGTTTGAAAACTATTAACTACGACACCAGTATTGGCAGTACCCAATTATGCCAAGAAATTCAAGTTGGCCATTGATGCAAGCGAAATAGGCATTGGGGCTGTACTGTTACAAGAAGATGATACTGGAATTGAAAAACCGATAGGGTATTTTTCACGGAAGCTGAATGTTCAACAGAGAAGATATTCAACGATCGATGAAGAGATTTTGAGTTTGGGGTTAGCATTGCAGCATTTTGAAATTTATGTTGCAAACAATTCATCAGAAACAATTGTTTATACAGACCATAATCCTTTGAAGTTTTTGGACAAATTTTGAGACAAATAATGTAATAGTGTGATGAGTATAGGAGCTGGTGTGAGATGGGTTATTAAAATGAAGCCGTCTTTTGAGAATTATGATGGTTCATTTTTCGATAAGGAGGGGGATGTCATGAAGTTATTGATATATATAATATTTTGGAAAATATTTTTATTTTAAAATAGTCTGTGGGTGTATCCTAATTGGATTAAAGCCTGGGTGCTTTGATGTGTGCTAGTTTTGATATGTAAGAGAGAGAGCGTGCATTTACATTTTTTGAATAAAGCATTCAAGAAGTGAGGTGAAAATTGAAACCCATCTAGCAGATACCAAGCAATCATGTTTATATTAATAATAAAATTGGTACTATGAAAGGGGTTTTTTTGTTAGAGAGGTTTAGTTCAGAGGTTGTTGATACAATGAGAATTAACGTTCAATGGGCAGTGGTAGGTGTAACAAGACGACCGTTTTGGGTTTGCAGAGCATAGGCAATGTGAGATCAAAAGGCAGCTGCAAGCTTCCAATTCTCTCCACAGGAACCAAAGTGAAAAGCACCTAATTTTGAATTTGTAAGGTGAAAATGCTTTGCCTGGTGTTTGGTTAAGTCTATGGGTTGTTGTTGCCTTAATAGAGATTAGTTTGGGAATTTGTTAAAAGTTATGATAGTAATTTACACTCGTGTATATATTTTAACCTGTGTAAATTAATAAAATGTTTCATTAAGTTTAATGTAAAACCTCGAACTGATGGTCTGATTCCTGAATATAGAGTCACATCTCAAACGTTAACACTTAAAATTATAGGTTATGACAGTTGTTTAAAGTTTCCCTCTAGGATTTTAAAATAACTCCGCTTTACCAAATGCATCGGTCATAACACAGAATGCCAATGTAAGGATTTGGGGCATAATTCATGTTGACAGACATGCAATTGATTTGCCTGAACAAAAGTTCCACAGGGGATAAAATTTTCATGTTAAAGAACCAAGAATCTGAGATAATGTAGCTAATCCTTTTCAATGCAAGTTAGTTTATCTCAAATACTCCTATCTTTCCTAATGAACGTGTACATGATACTGGCCTAACAAATTATTCCAACATGGCATATAGATTTCTTCATAGTTATATATCATTTAATTGCAACATTCTCCAAACACAAAGCTATGGAGACTAATGTATATAGTCAACAGTTACTCTCTGTTAGACTATTTCTATATCCCCTGAGTTGAACACCTAAACTAGTGTGTTTTGTCCTTAGTGACAGTGTTACCTAGATAGGTTGTTAATCGGGTGCTTTACCACTTTTTTTTTGTATATACATAACTTCAGATTACATCATCTGCAACAGATGTTTCTGTGTTGTTTACTGTGTGATCCTGTTGGGATGTGTCGCTCTTTGAGGCTTCACCCCTCCAAGGAAATGATGAATTCCTTTTCATGTTTCATGTAGCCACACACACAGGCAAGCAAAATATTCAAAGGCATTTTAAAAGCAATGTTTGTCTCGCTCCTCACCGAAAAATAAATTTCAATTTTACTGCAACTTTGTAATGCAAATGTCCGCTTGGAGAGCAGTATGCATACTGCTCTGACCAGGTTAGTCAGAAGAAAGCAAGTCATTTAGTTCCTTCCAAAGATCGTACATTAGAAAATAACCCTTAAGTCATTAGCTGGAAGATGTAAAGCCTAATTTGCAGCACAAGGGAAATTAAATTGTTTAATTGATTAATTTGAAGTTCTGTAGGACCTCAATTTGCAAATTGGCCATCTGACACAAATGTATTTGGTGTTGGTATTTCAGTCCAAGTAATTTAGAAAACTGATAGATGCAGTCGCATTGTTATTTAGTATGTGAGTGCCTTACAATGTTTTGCTACATTAAAGGTGCTATATAAATGCAAGTTGTTATTATACTAGTATCTCTCTTTTTGCCATTTATCATTCACTGTAAGGGCAGGTAGTGATAGAGACATTTGTGGCTGTGTGACTGGATGTTGGAAGTGCTTGAGAACAGCCTGGGTTGCCTTCCTTTTCAACTTTGTTCTTCTCTTCTCCTCCTTTTCCCACCGCTTGCCTTATACGACAAGGGAACTTGCTGTGTGTTGGATATCAGTTGTATCCTTCCAAAGCTGGCAGAAATAACTCTAGAGCATCGTGGAGCGTTATCACCTGACGTTGTGAGAGTTCCTGTGGAAGCACTTGCACTTAATGACGTATGATATTGATGCCTGCACTAATGCAAATAGAAGGGCTTACAACATACAACTGAGAAATGCCTCAGACAGTCTTATCACTAACTTCCTTTAACTAGCCTATCCCAATATTAACTTTTTTTGTTGGTTGAGATGGTGTATTGAATATCTATTACTATTTAAATGTTTGTTTACCTTGTTCTATCAATGTCTGTGTCAGGTGACAATGGCTGATTATGAATTAGCCCAGAAGCACCCATAAAAGCACCAAGGAGCCTATTGGCAACTGATTTCAATTTAATAGTTTTAATGATTGGGCTAAATGATCATTCTTTGGTGATACATGGGCAAAATTTTTAATTAAGTTGAATTTCAAAACCATGGATGATTATAATTTTTGAAAGCACCTTATGTGGATGCTATGGTCACCTATTTGCTGTATCCTAAGTGCTTTCATTATCTAACTGAAAAAGCCTTTGGGCTGAATTTTCCCCCCATCGGGGGCAAAGTTGAAGGGCAGGTGCGCACAGGTGTGCTTCCGATCGGCGCCCCCAATCGGGGGCATGGTGCATTTTACATGGGTGGGCCAATTAAGGCCTACCCAGTGTGACGTCGGCACAGAAGCACTGTGCAGGGGTGGGGGTGGGGGGGGAATCCCAAAATTGAGAGTGCGCTCTTTCGCACATGCACACGAAAGAGCGGACTCATCTCCCTGAGGCTAAGTGTAGCTTCAGGGGGATCGGCTTAAAATGTAAAAAAACCTAAAAATAGAAAAATAATATTTCCCTAACATGTCCCCTCATGTGACAATGTCACATGAGTTGGGACATGTCCATAATTTTCACAAAAACTTTATTAAAGTTTTTAAAAACCTACATGAAACCTCATCCCACCCATGGATGAGGTTTCATGCTTTTTCTAGTTCGCGCCAGGGCTCCTGGCCTGCCCGCCAACCTTAAAGTTGGACGGGCAGGTCCTTTAATTACATGATTGACTCTCTCAATGGCCTCAATTGGCCATTGACTGGTTGGCGGGCGCGCAGCTGATTTCGCTGCGCCCCTGCCTTCCTGAAAATTTAAATGGGGCGCTGTGACGTCGGGAGTTCCCCCTGATGTCACCGTGCGTCATTTCATGCGTCGGCGAACAGGCCCTGCCCCCACTCACCGATGCATAAAATCCTGCCCTTTGTGTTGAACTATTCGGTAGTATGTAGAGCTTCAGAAAAGCATTGACTCATTCATTTGTATTCATTTATCACTAATTATAATTCCAGCTGGTTTAAATAATTTATAATTGTAGTGTGTTCTGTTGATGTGGGTGCCTGTTATTATAGTGAGCTCACTGGTCCAGAGCTTTACCAGTGCTTAGGCCAAAGTATGTATCACAAGAATGTAATGGTTCTGATCACACTGGCTCAATGGGAGTTTTGTGTCAAATAGGACTGATTTGTGGTTAAATAATGTATATTATGTTTTGAGGTTAATTTCTGTAAACATGCACTCCCTTCATCACTGGCACTATATGGTTGCTGTGTACATCATCAAGAAGATGCAGTGCAGCAACTCCTCAAGATTTCTTCGATAGCACCTCCTAAACCCAAAATCTCGGCCAATTAGATGGGCAAGGGCAGATGGCCCATGGAATAACACCACCTCCAAGCTCTTTTCCTGGCTTTGACATATAATGCTGTTCCTTCATCAATGCTGGGTGAAAATCCTGGACCTCCCTATATAACAGCACTGTGGGTGTACCTACCCCACACTGACTTCAGTGGTTCAAGAAGGCAGCTCATCGCCACCTCAAGGGCAGTTCAGGATGGCAATAGTTGCTGGCCTTGCTAGCAATGCCCATACACCAAGAATTATATATATTTTAAGTTTGGAGTAAAATTTTAATTTGCTCCTAAAAACCTCGAGATGAAATAAGGTAAGAGAAGTTTATGTTTATTCAATTTTTCTTTCCTCCCTCACTGTACTGAAGGTGCAAATTCAATCTTGGAATTTGCTCACACTGTATTTCCATGGGCACTTCCAATTCTCCATCTCCTTGGCCAGTTGGTCAATATCCATGTGTTAGCCTAGATTGTGAATATTCACAGGCTGTTCTGATGTGGAAAATGAGCCACATCAATTCCTATTCTCCCCTAGCATCCCTCACAGCTATCCAGCAAGGTTTACTGGCAAGAATGGGAATTCTGGCTGATGTCCCCACCACATTCCTCCTCTGTTGGCTGCTGAGATCTATTATATGACTCACCTGCTGCTCTGACAGAGATGAATTGACGAAACCATATTAGGAACTGGACCTGGTTTCATCTGAGTCATAAAGTGACCTATTTTGAACTTGGAACTCTAAATCACACTTTCCAGGACTTAAAACTTGTGGAAATCATTAGTTTAGTCTGCAAGTGTGACCCTGAACTTCCGGTCATTCACCAACTTCCGGTCATTCACCATTTTAATTTTGTTTCACCCCCTTGCTGACCTTCCTGACCTTGGCCACTTTTACTGTTCTAATGAAGTTCAGATGGCTCAAGGAACAGCGTCTCATCTTTCGCTTCTGTACTTTACAACTTCTATTTTCTAGGACAGCAGGTGCAGGTAATGGTACTTCAGACTCCTCTAGACCCATCTTTTATTTCTTTACTTGTCATATCACTGCCCCATTTTGTTTTGCACCATCATCCCACTTGTCATTAGATTTGGATTGATTCAGTGTTGCAGGGGGAGAGCGAGGCAGTAGGATTAGTTTGTGACTGATACAATGACAAGGGGAGAGAGGGGCAGTGGGATTAGTTTGAGATTGATAAAAAGCTATGGGGAGAAAGTGGGATAGTGAGATTACTTTGGGATTGATGCAGGTCTACAGGAAGAGTGTGGGGCAGAGGGACCAGTTGGGGATTGATACAACACTGAGGAGAGAGTGGGGCAGTGTTAATTAATTTGGGATTTATGCAGGACAACGGTGAAAGAGTGAGGCAGTGGCATTCTACAAAGATCAGTGCTGGAACCACTGTTCATAATTCACAATGATTTTTATCGAAATTACTTAGTATTGAAATTTGCAGATGATCCAAAAGTGCAAGGATTGCTGGCACTGAGGAAGAATGCAACATAAATACAAGAAGGTATTAGAAAATTTGCATTCTGGAGTGTTGGGAATGTTAATTAACTTTAACTTATATAAATGTGAGGTGATACACTTTGGTAGGAAAAACAGAAACATTACTTGCACTTCAAAAAAAAATAAGTTGAATGGATTAGAAGAATAAAGGGGGCTAGAGCTACAAATGAACAAATCAATAAAAGCAGTATTGCAGATCAGCAAAGCAATTAAAAATAGCTAACAAAGCATTGGGATTTATTTCTAGGGATATATATTCTATTCATTTACTGGATGTGGGCATCGCTGCCTAGGCCAGCATTTATTGCTCGTCCCTAATTACCCTTGAGAGGTGGTGGTGAGCTGCCTTCTTGAACCGCTGCAGTTCCTGTGGTGTATGTACACCCACAGTGCTTAGGGAGGGAGTTCCAGGATTTTGACCCAGTGACAGTGAAGGATCGGCAATATAGTTCCAAGTCAGGATGGTGTGTGGCTTGGAGGGGAACTTGCAGGTGGTGGTTTTCCTATGTGTCTGCTGCCCTTGTCCATCTAGATGGTAGCAGTCGTGGGTTTAGAAGGTTCTGCCTAGGAGCCTTGGTGAGTTCCTACAGTGCATCTTGTAGATGGCACACACTGCTGCCACTGTTCGTCGGTGGTGGAGGAAGTGAATGTTTGTGGGTGGGGTGCCAATCAAGCGGGCTGCTTTGTCCTGGATGGTGTCAAGCTTCTTGAGTGTTGTTGGAGCTGCACTCATCCAGGCAAGTTGAGGGTATTCCATCACACTTATGATTTGTGCCTTGTAGATGGTGGACAGGCTTTGGGGAGTAACGAGGTGAATAATGAAAAGAAGTGAAGTTATGTTAAACTTGTATAGAATCCTGATCAGGCTACAGCTAGAGTGCTCAGTTGTAGTCCCCATACTATTTAAAGAGCATGGTAGCACAGGAGAAAATGCAAAAGATTTACAGCAGCTGATTTAGAACTATCCGGAAAGCCTGGCTCTTTTCTTCAGAAAAGAGAAGAATTCGAGGTGGCCCGATAGACGTCTTCAAGTTTCTGAATATGTTGGACAGGGTAGATGTGGAGCGAATGTTTCCAATTGTAAGAGAATCTGAAACTGGGGACCATAAAAACAAAAAATAAAACCATAAACGCTGGAAATACTTAGCAGGTCAGGCAGTATCTGTGAAGAGAAACAGTGCAATGTTTCAGATTGAGATGACCTTTTATCAGAATGCCATGGATGCTGCCTGACCTGCTGAGTGTTTCCAGCAATTTTTGTTTTTATTTTGGGTTTTCAGCATCTGCTGTATTTTGCTGTTGTATTATTTAATAAATGCAAGATAGGTACTATCAATTGTAACTGATATTGGGTGTATTTTCGGGTTTAACCTCCATGTTGCTCCTAAGAACGTAATTCCAGGCCCTACGGTGGAAAAGAAAATCTTGAAATAGTCCTGATGCAAGAATCATGTTGTTGGGTAATTCATGGAAATCATGAGTTACCAGAAATATCTTGTAATTAAAACTCCACCAATTGCTGTATAAAGAAAGATTGATATTAAACTGCTTTGTTAAAATTGAGGTCAGAAGATTGGACAGTATATAAAAAGCAGCAAAGAATGACAAAAAAATTAGTAACAAAGGAGAAATTAGAGTATGGGAGAAAGTTAGCTAGAAATATAAAAACAGATAGCAAAAGTTTCTACAAGTATTTGAAAAGGAAAAGAGTAACTAAAATGAGTGTGGCTCCTTGATAGTGAATCTGGGGAATGAATAATGGCAAATAAGGAAATGGCAGAAGCATTGAACATTGATATTTTGTGTTCGTCTTCAGTGTAGAACACACAAATAGCATCCCAGAAATACTTGTAAGTCAAGAGATGAAAGGGAGGGAGGAACTTTAGGCAATTACCATCACCAGGGAAAATGTACTGAGAAAACTATTAGAACTAAAGGCTGACAAGTCACCAGGACCTGATGGAGTTCATCATAGGGCCTTAAAAGAAGTGGCTGCAGAGATAGCAGATGCATTGGTTTTAATTTTGCAAAAATCCCTCAATTCTGGAAAGGCCCCATCAGTTTGGAAAACAGCAAATGTAACTCTTCTATTCAAGAAAGGAAGGAGTGTTTATAAAGGGATTTAGTTAGGTTACGTGGGTAGGCAAAAAATATAAACTCGTCCACTTTGTCAGGAAGAATAGAAAAGCAGTATATTATTTAAATGGATAAAGATTGCAAAATTCTGTGGTGCAGAGAGGAGGGAGGTGATGGCATAGTGGTATTGTCACTGGACTAGTAATCCAGACAACCAGGTAATGCTGTGGGAAAGCAGGGCACAGCAGATGGTGGAATTTGAATTCAATAAAAATCTGGAATTAAAAGACCATGAAACCATTGTTGTAAAAACCCATCTGGTTCACTAATGTCCTTTAGGGTACAACAAGTGATTGAGAAGCAAATGGAATGCGCTACCACATCTGGAGTACTGTATACAGTTCTAGTAGTTACTTGTAGAAAGGAAGGATATTAGAAGCAGTTCAGAGAAGGTTCACTCTATTTGGAGAAATGCCTTTGCCTTTTGTGCACTGTGCATGTTGTGTGTCGTGCCATAGTCATGTGACATTTGATGAGATTCCTTCGAGAATAAAGAATTCAGGCAGAAGCCATTTTACTCAACACGTGAAACATGGTGTCAGGAGTGGGCAGCTGAATTTGAGTGGATTTTGATAGCTATAAGAGAGCCAGCAGCTATAAGAAACCGCAAAGAATGATTAAAACTTCAGTATACAACTTTGTGCAGAACATTGATCACATGGTGAGTTATTATGGTTTTGAACATTCCAGTACTGACTCCTTTGGAGATGAAGAGAAATGTGAAAATAAATTTAAATTCTTCCAGCCTCAATGGCATAACTGAGATTGCCACAGAATTGGACAAGAAATCTAAACAAATAAGAGCAGCAACTCTGTTAACAATGTTGGGAAAGAGTGCTACAAGCTGTATTGCAGTTTAGAGAGGGAGGAGCTGAAAAAGCCAGTCTTGTGAAATTTTGAAGACCTTGAAGACCCACTTTGAATCTTCCTCTAATGTTAGTTATGAATGCTACATGTTCAACGCCAGAGTTCAGGAATAGGTGGAGAATATTGATCAGTATGTGATTGCATTGAGATGTCTCACTGAGTTTTGAGAGTTTGAGCAACTGAAAGATGATCTGATCAGAGATAGGAATGTCTTAGGAAAAAGAGATCCTGCTGTGAGAGCATGTATGCTGAGAGAAGAGAAACTCGCTCTCAAGAAATCTATTGACCTGTGCACAAGCTCTCAAGTGGTTAATCATCTGCTGAAGAGTATTGGTGGGAGAACTGGCGAGGCTTTGCCCTATGTTGAGAGGCAGTTCAGGCCTTCAAAGTACAAGACAATGGAGGAAAGGAAGAATTATTTACAAAAGGGCCAGCAGAAAGATCAAGGCCAGAGCACTAACTGCAAGAAGCTGAATCACTTTGCATGCAAGTGTTTTGCTGGAAAGAAGAAAAGCAAATCTATAAAGATGGTTGCTGGAGAGATGTCAGATGATAATTCTGACAAATCACTCTACACCCTAGAAAAGGTTAGCACCATCAAGTCTGAAGGGAAAAAATGGCTTGTAACTATGGGAATGCTGACCGCAGAAGGAGAGCATCAAATCAATGTGAAGTGCCAGACACCAGTGTCATGTGCTACATCATGAGTTTCCCAGACCTGTGTGAAGTTGGTCAAGATGGTGACCTGAAAATGAAGACATCGAAGGTAAAGTTGAGGCTGTAAGATGGAATGATGCTCATCCCAAGGGGACAAACTAAGCTGAGAGCCCAATATCATAGGAAAGAATAAAATCTGCAGTCCCAGATATTAGACACTAAATAAAATCCTCTTATCTCAGCTGAAACTAGGCATGGAAAGTAGTCCAGCCCAGTGACGAATGTCGCGCCCAGACTACTCTTCCAATAGCTAAAGAACTACTGAAGCCAGAAGCAGCAACAGAATGAGTGACAAAATCAAAGTGAAATGACTATCAAAGTGAAATTTGGCTAAGTGGCCAACTCACTGCCAGAGTTGGAGAGGCAGTCAGAGTACAAACAGTCAACGCACTCAACAAAAGTCAGCCCACTTGGAAACTTGGGACCTGTGCACGGCAGCTGTCACTTCGATCATACACTGTGAAAGTGAACAACCAGATATATCGTGGCAACCGCAGTCACATACGTGCAACTGGAGAAGTTGCTCTTTCACAGCTGATAGCTGCTGATGAGGAATAGTTGATTTTGCCAACTGAACAAGGAACTGAACAGCCACCAGTCCCAGAGATCAACTGCTCCCCAATAAATGCAAAGGATCAGCAGCAACACTCGCCATGGCAACAACATTCCCTGGAGCAGCAACGCCACCCTAGGAACTAGCAGACATGAGCTGAACAACCAACAACAACCCACATGTGTACCTTGGGAAGATCTGAATGCATTAAAGATTGTGTGCAATGCATGTTTATCGATAGACTAGAAGGAACAGTTTCTGTTTTACACTTGATGACTTTCATTATAGACTGTTTTTGGGTACCTTGCAATGGCAAATAATACTGCATGTAATGTGTTTTTTCTTGTTATGAAAAGGGGATGTTTGGAGAAACACCTTTGCCTTTTGTGCATTGTCCATGTTATTTACTGAGGCTTGCCATAGTCATGTGACCTCTGATGTTGTTCCTTTGAGAATAAAGGATTCGGGCAGAAGCCATTTTACCCAAAACATGAAACGCATTCAGCCAATTCCTGGAAAGAGGGTGTTATCTTATGATAAAAGGTTGGTCGGTTTCGGCCTATATCCATTGGAGTTTAGAAGAATGAGAGGTGATTTATTGAAACGTATAAGATCCTGAGGGGAACTGACAGGGTGGATGCTGAGAGGATGCTTCTCCTATGGGAGAGACTGGAACTAGGGTACACAGTTTATAAATAGGTGGCCTCCCATTTAAGACAGATGAGAAGGAACTTTTTCTCAGAGGGTCGTGGTCTGTGCAATTCTCTTCCCAGGGAGAGCAGTGGAGGCAGGGTCACAAAGTATTTTTAAGGCTAAGTAAGATAGACTCCCTTGTCAATCAAGAATCTAAGGATATAGGGGGTAGACAGGAAAGTAGAGTTGTGGTCACAATCAGATTAACCATGATCTTATCAAATGGCAGAGCAGGCTGAATGGCCTACTCCTCCTAATTTGTATGTTTTCGATATGACCATAAAAATGGTGACCATTAAGCTGAGTTGTTGTATGATCATAGAAGTTTAAGGCTATGAACTGTTGAGTAACAAGTACAATGCATTTGAATACAATGTGATGAATTTCATATTGAAAAGCATCATTACAGGTGCATGTGTTCTGTGATGAAATCATTTTGGCTCTTGCCTATCTTTGTGACGGTAGCGTTCCTTATTGCTTTTTAATTTCAAAAGAGTTCAATAAACGTTTTCAATGCCTATAAACAAATTTCCTCGATTTGTCTAACTGAGTCACTGTGTCTGGGGATATGTGTGTGATGTAATGGCGTGATTGTGTGGTTTGTTTGCAAACCTAGAGAGAGGTTTGGCAGACTCTTCTGTAAAAGCGAAGTACAGCCTCAGGAGTCTGAGAACAGGGAATAAAATGGAATGTTTTTTACAAAAGCATCAGAGTTTTTTTCAGTAAAATGGATGAACAGTTTAAACAGCAAGTTCTCCCTCGACTCTACTCGATT
Source organism: Cetorhinus maximus (assembly GCF_964194155.1). NCBI lineage: Eukaryota > Metazoa > Chordata > Chondrichthyes > Lamniformes > Cetorhinidae > Cetorhinus > Cetorhinus maximus. The sequence continues at coordinate 118,164,270 of NC_135890.1, forward strand.
GAACAATATAACCAAAATCTTTGAGGAGCAGTGTTTATAACTGAGTTCTGATGAAGAGAAATGTTTTAACGTTTTTACAAATGCTGACTGAACTGCTGTTAATTTCCAGCCTTTTCCATTTTTAATTCAAGTTGTTTGCTTTATTTCTGCTGAACACATGAAAAATTAAAATATGTTATTGCTGAGGTGAACCGGAACATTTTTTAAATGGTTGCATATTTGGCTCACACTTTGCAATGAGTGCACATTCAAGACAATGACTTCAGCGCAAGACTAAGGGATAGCATTGTTAGAGGTGCGGTCTTTTGGAACAGGCAATAAACTGAGGTTTTAGCTGCCAATCCAAGGGACATAAAAGATCCTTTGGCACTACCTGAAAAAAGAAATAAGTACTTCTCTTGATCAAGGCCAGGGATCAAAATCATGGGCCCTGGTGCTTCTCCTGTTTCTGGGTCCCTTATACCACCCCCCCCCCCCCCCCCCCCCCTTTAACACTCCCCTTCTCATCCTTTGGGTTCCAATTCTGGGCACCATAGTCACAGTAGGGTTGATCTGTTATATATAGGTTTAGCAAAACTTCTTGGTTTTGTACTCTATGCCTCTATTTATTAAGCCCATTGAGAGCGCAGTTACATTCTACAACCACAGCTTTGTCAGACAATTACACATAATTTGGTGGTTCATATCATGCAATCAGCTCTGCTTCATTGAACTGAACCCTATCCACTGAGGAGAATGCGAGAGGAGGACTCTGGAACAGGCAGTCAGCAGCACCTAGAGGAGAGTGCGAGAGGAGGACTCTGGGACAGGCAGTCAGCAGCACCTAGAGGAGCCAGGAGTTGAAGAGGAGCGCGAGAGGAGCCGGGAGTTGAAGAGGAGCGCGAGAGGAGCCAGGAGCTGAGGAGGAGCGCGAGAGGAGCCGGGAGCTGAGGAGGAGCGCGAGAGGAGCCGGGAGCTGAGGAGGAGCGCGAGAGGAGCCGGGAGCTGAGGAGGAGCGCGAGAGGAGCCAGGAGCTGAGGAGGAGCGCAAGAGGAGCCGGGAGCTGAGGAGGAGCGCGAGAGGAGCCAGGAGCTGAGGAGGAGCGCGAGAGGAGCCGGGAGCTGAGGAGGAGCGCGAGAGGAGCCGGGAGCTGAGGAGGAGCGCGAGAGGAGCCGGGAGCTGAGGAGGAGCGCGAGAGGAGCCGGGAGCTGAGGAGGAGCGCGAGAGGAGCCGGGAGCTGAGGAGGAGCGCGAGAGGAGCCGGGAGCTGAGGAGGAGCGCGAGAGGAGCCAGGATCTGAGGAGGAGCCGGGAGCTGAGGAGGAGTGCGAGAGGAGCCAGGAGCTGAGGAGGAGCGCGAGAGGAGCCGGGAGCTGAGGAGGAGCCGGGAGCTGAGGAGGAGCCGGGAGCTGGGAAATGGTGTTGGGGAAATTGATGGGATTGAAGGCCGATAAATCCCAGGGCTTGATAATCTACATCCTAGAGTTCTTAAGGAAGTGGCCCTAGAAATAGTGGATGCATTGGTGGTCATCTTCCGAGATTCTATATACTCTGGAACAGTTCCTACAGATTGGAGGGTAGCTAATGTAACCCCACTATTTAAAAAGGGAGGCAGAGAGGAAACAGGGAATTATAGACCAGTCAGCCTGACTTCAGGAGTGGGGAAAATTCTAGAGTCCATTATAAAAGATTTAATTGCTGAGCATGTGGAAAACAGTGGCAGAATCGGAAAGAGTCAGCATGGATTTATGAAAGGGAAATCATGCTTGACAAATCTACTGGAATTTTTCGAGGATGTAACTAGTAGAGTTGATGAGGGGGAGCCAGTGGATGTGGTTTATTTGGACTTTCAGAAGGCTTTTGACAAAGTCCCACATAAGAGATTGGTGTGTAAAATTAAAGCACATGGGATTGGGGGTAGTGCATTGAGATGGATAGAAAACTGGTTGGCAGACAGGAAACAAAGAGTAGGAATAAACGGGTCTTTTTCCGAATGGCAGGCAGTGACTAGTGGGGTACCGCAGGGATCAGTGCTGGGATCCCAGTTATTCACAATATATATTAATGATTTAGATGAGGGAATTAAATGTAATATCTCCAAATTTGCAGATGACACAAAGCTCGGTGGGAGGGTGAGCTGCAAGGAGGATGCAGAGATGCTTCAGTGTGATTTGGACAAGCTGAGTGGGCAAATGCATGGCAGATGCAGTATAATGTGGAAAAATGTGAGGTTATCCATTTTGGTAGCAAGAACAGGAAGGCAGATTATTATCTGAATGGCTATAAATTGAGAGAGGGGAATGTGCAACGAGACCTGGGTGTCCTTGTACATCAGTCGCTGAAGGTAAACTTGCAGGTGCAGCAGGCGATAAAGAAGGCAAATGGTATGTAGGCCTTGATAGCCAGAGGATTTGAGTACAGGAACAGGGATGTCTTGCTGCAATTGTACAGGGCCTTGGTGAGACCACACTTGGAATATTGTGTGCAGTTTTGGTCTCCTTACTTGAGGAAGGATGTACTTGCCATAGAGGGAGTGCAGCGAAGGTTTACCCGACTGATTCCTGGGATGGCGGGTCTGACATATGAGGAGAGATTGAGTCGATTAGGATTATATTCGCTGGAGTTCAGAAGAATGAGGGGGATCTCACAGAAACCTATAAAATTCTAACAGGACTAGACAGGGTAGATGCAGGAAGGATGTTCCTGATGGTTGGGGGAGTCCAGAACCAGGGGTCACAGTCTGGGGATATGGGATAGACCATTTAGGACTGGGATGAGGAGAAATCTCTTCACCCAGAGAGTGGTGAGCCTGTGGAATTCATTACCACAGAAAGTAGTTGAGACCAAAGCATTGTATGCTTTCAACAAGGAGTTAGATATAGCTTTTGGGGCGAAAGGGATCAAAGGGTATGGGGAGAAAGTGGGAGCAGGCTATTGAGTTGGATGATCAGCTATGATCATAATGAATGGCAGAGCAGGCTAGAAGGGCCGAATGGCCTGCCCCTAGTTTCTATATCTGGACAGCAATATCCTAAAGGTTTGTATCTCGAGCACCGCAAAAACAATCCCATGTACAAATGTGGCTCTCTTGAACTAACAATGACATATTCTATTGTTGCATGACTCCTGGTTTCAGGTCCAAGTTTAAAAATGGCAAAACCTTCCAGTAAATTAGCACCAAACAATTCACCTGCAATAATATGCTATTTCTATCCACACAAGTGGGCTTTGTTAACAGAAAAATTATATTTTGCTTTGAGTGATAAATATTTTCTGATTTTAAATTGAAACTAACCGCACTTACAAATGCCCAGCATGGAAAATGTAACAGGAGAACAACGTACTGCAGATGCTGGAAATCTGAAATATAAACAGAAAATGCTGGAAATACTTAGCAAGCCATACAGCACCTGTGGAGAGAGAAACGGAATCAATGCTTCAGGTCCAGGATCTGCGCTAGTTCTGAGGAAGGATCACTGACCTCTGTTTCTCTCTGCGCAGATAATACCATACGCGCTGAGCATTTCCAACACTCCCATTTCTATTGGAGTAAAAATAACCCCTTTTGCCAGCCCTCCAAAAAGCAATCAGACTTCTTGTGAGCTTCTCATTCTCCTTCAGCAAGAAACTCAGCAGTAGCTGCCCAAGATCTAGCTTGGCAGTTGGCACAACATTAAACGTGAATTTCAAAAAAAAGTTAAGGTATAAAGAAAACATAAATAACATTGTCAAAGCAGTAAATTGATCATTTTAAAAAATGAGTAATTAATAAAAATGACCATTAAAATGTGTCAAGCAGCAGAGCTAACTAATAAAACCTTTTTGCTTTTTCCCTTAAGAAGCAGAGCTAGAAACAGGCCAAAGCCCCAAGTCCTGGTTACCAGGGAAGGGGAAGGAGACTGGAGCTGAGCTAAGGGGTTGAGTTTAACTAACACTGACCTTGCGTTCGCCACTGGTGGTGCACACTCTGAACTGGCCTTGGCGGAATTGTGTGTGGATAGGTTTTTGGGGGGGTGGGGGTGTGGTGGAAGGGCACATGTGTATGTGTCCCTGCACCAAACAGCCTCTGTGTGTGTGTGTGTGTGTGTGTGTGTGTGTCGGGCTCACTCCAAGTCTCAGGATTCTCTCTCACAGACATTCTCTCTCTCTCTCTCTTGCCCATGCTCGCTTGCTTACTCTCCCCAACGCTCGCTCGCTCATTCTGTTATGACCGATGCAGTTGGTAAAGGTTATTTAAAAATTCCGAGAGGGAAACTTTAAACAACTGTCATAACCTATAATTTTAAGTGTTATGTTTGAGATGCAACTCTAAATTCAGGAATCAGACCACCAGTTCTCAAGGCTTTACATTAAACTAATTGAAACATTTTAAAATTTATACAGGTTAAAATATATACACCTGGTTACAAATTACTACTATCATAACTTTTAACAAATTCCCAAACTAATCTCCATTAAGGCAACAACAACCCAAAGACTAAACCAAACACCAGGCAAAGCATTTTCACCTTACAAATTCAAAATGAGGTTCTTTTCACTGTGGAGCCAGTTGGAGGCTTGCAGCTGCCTTTTGATCTCACATTGCCTCTGCTCTGCACACCCGAAAACTGCTGAAGTTATACCTACCACCACTGATTGAATTCAAATTCTCATTGTCTCACCATCCTCTTTGAACTTCACTTTTGAACTTCACAATGAAACCCCTTTCATAGTACCAATTTTATTAATAACATAAACATATTGCTTGGTAGCTGCTAGAAAGAACATAAGAACCAGGTGCAGGAGTAGGCAATTCAGCCCCTCAAGCCTGCTCTGCCATTCAATACGATCATGGCTGATCTAATTTCGGCTTCAACCCGTTACTAATTAAAAATCTGTCTCTCTCCTCTTTAAATTTATTCAGCGTCCCGACATCCACTGCACTCTGAGGTAATGAATTCCACAGATTCACGTCCCTTTGAGAAAAGTAATTCCTCCTCATCTATGATTTAAATCTACTACCCCTTAGCCTAAAACTATGGCCCCTCGTTCTAGAATGCCCCACAAGGGGAAACATCCGCTCCACGTCTACTTTGTCTTTAGCATCTTATATACCTCAATTAGATCTCATCTCATCCTTCCTTCTAAACTCTAGCGAGTATAGGCCTAAACTGCTCAATCTCTCCTCATAAGACAAGCCCCCTATCTCTGGAATCAATCTAGTGAACCTCCTCCAATGCAACTACATCCTTCCTCAAGTAAGGGGACCAAAACTGTGCACAGTACTCCAGGTGCGGTCTCACCAATGCCTTGTACAGTTGCAACAACGCTTCCCTATTTTTATACTCTATTCCTTTAGCAATAAATGCCAAAATTCCATTTGCCTTCCCTATTACCTGCTGTGTCTGCAGCGATTCATGCACAAGGACACCCAGATCCCTCTGCACTGAAGCATTCTGAAGTTTCTCGCCATTTAAATAATAAGTCGCCTTTTTATTCTTTGAACCAAAATGGATAACCTCACACTTATCCACGTTAAACTCCATCTGCCAAATTTTGGCCCATTCACCTAACATGTCCATATCCATTTGTAAATTTCTTATTTCTTCATTGCAACATACTTTCCCGCCTATTTTGGTGTCATTTGCAAATTTAGCTATAGTACCTTCTATCCCTGAATCCAAGTCATTAATATAGATTGTAAATAGCTGGGGCCCAAGGACCGAACCCTGTGGCACCCCACTAGTTACAGCTTGCCATCGAGGAAAAGACCCATTTATCCTGACTCTCTGATTTCTGTTGGTTAGCCAATCCTCCATCCAAGCTAATATATTAGCCCTAACTCCGTGTGATCTTATCTTGTGTATTAACCTTTTGTGCGGCACCTTTATCAAAGGCCTTCTGGAAGTCCAGATATACTACATCTACAGGATCCCCATTATCCACTTTGCTTGTCACATCTTCAAAGAACTCTAGCAAATTAGTCAAACACGATTTACTTTTCATAAAACCATGCTGACTCTGATGGATTGCATTTTGGCTTTCCAAATGCCCCATTACTACTTCCTTAATAATGGATTCCAACAATTTCCCAACGACAGACGTTAAACTAACTGGCCTATAGTTTCCAATTTCTGCCTCCTCCCCTTTTTGAATAAGGGCGTTATATTAGCATTTTTCCAATCCACTGGAACCTTTCCAGAATCCATGGAATTTTGGAATATTATAGCCAATGCATCCACTATTTCCGCTGCCACTTCTTTTTAAGACCCTGGGATGTAGGCCATCAGGTTAGAAGGGACTTGTCACCCTTTAATCCCAATAGTTTTCTCAGTACTTTTTCTCTAGTGATGGTGATTGTTCTAAGCTCCTCCTCCTCTATACATCAGGCATCAGTTTTCACCCCACTTCTTGAATGCTGTATTCAAAAAATGCAAATGCATGCTATCTCTCTTACATATCAAAACTAGTACACATCAAAGCCCCTAGACTAGCTGACTTTAATCCAATTAAGACACACCCGCAGACTAAACCTCTATTTTAAAAGAAAACTATTTTCCAAACTATTATATACATTAAAAGCTTCATGACAGTCTCGCCTATGCTCGCTCACTCACTCTTGCTCACCCACACTCACTCGCTCGCTCATTCACTCTCGCCCACACTCGCTCACTCTTGCCCACGCTCGCTCGCTCACTCTCGCCCACACTCCCTTGCCCACTCTCGCTTGCTCACACTTTTTGCAGCTTCGGTGAAAAAGGCCAAACTTCTCAAGTTTCTCTTCCTAATGCTGCCTCCTTGTCCTTCTTAATGTCCCGGTGAATCAAGAATGCCCATTTCTATTACTTTGATATCCTTTCTAGTTGAAGGTGTTCAAATGCTTCCCACTACCCCATCCCTCATCCCCCGCTCTCCCCCCTTTCTCTTTCTCTCTCGCTTACTCCCTCTTTCCAGCTTTCCTCGGAAACTCATTTCCTTGCAGCCCGTCCTCCTACTGGGCCAACCAGCTGCTCGTGTCCGGACCATTGGTTGCTTTTCTCCGTGTGTGGAAAGGCCCTGCACATCATCATCTGCTCTGGTGGGTAATAGTGACTCAGATTGGGCTTCAGCTGTCATAAGCTGAGGAACTGGCTCAACCGGAATGACTCAGAGATTCCCGGAATCCCAGGTTGCTCCCAATGTACTCTTTCTCAATAGCCCAGCAGATCAGCAACATCAGTTTTCTTTTGCCAAATTTCATCCCAAATCTACACCTTTACCCACCTGACCATTGCTACAGGGAGTTGGAACCGTGTGAAATACAGCCAGGAAGGGTAGAATAACCAGAAATCGGGGGGAAAGCATAGCCTGGGGTGAGAGATGGGGGAGGGCCAGTTGCACTGCCACTGATGTGCCTGTAGGGTAGGTCTCCCTGGAGGCAGCCAATTAAGATGCTGTATCGAGAAACTTTGTCAAACCAGGAGTAGCAGCCAGGTTTCAGAGTCTGATCTGGATATGGCTGTTTTCTGCCTGTGCAGAGGGGCGGTGCTGCCAGTAAAGTAAAAGCTGTGAGTTGAGCCTGGGGCCCTGGGCCCCCTGAGGGAACACAGCACTCACTCCCTACCCCCAGGGCATCTGTGGTGAGAGAAACAAGCGTTAATGTTTCGAGTCCGTATGAGTTTTCTTCAGAGCTCTGAAGAGTCATACGGACGGGAAACGTATACTCTGTTGCTCTCTCCACAGATGCTGTCAGGCCTGCTGAGTTTTTCCAGCATTTTCTGTTTTTATTTCAGATTTTCAGCACCCGCAGTATTTTGCTTTCATCAAGTTATCCTGGCTTGCTGAGGAACATTCTTCCCTCTGTCAACAAAACAGCTGAAAAGCAAATGAAATAAATGATCAGTCAGTGTGACTTGCTGTGTGCAGTTGACTGCTGTATTTGACAATCGAACTAGTGGCTGCATTTCTAGGACAAACGGTAATTAATTGATTATGGATGTGTTTTTTTAATTCCCTGATGATTAAATGCTGTATAAATGCAAGTATTTTATTTCTTTCCTGCGACAGTGTATTGTTGCAAGTTGTACCGCGTAAATTTATAGATGTTAGGTATTGAGAAACAGGATTAAATTTGTTGATTCTCACAATACTGATTTTCATGTAAGGTTAATTTTGGCATTGTTTTCCTATATTGAAATGGTGACAATCCCCAAGAAATGTAATAGGTCAGATTTCAATCAAATGTTTCTATTCAAGCAATAATGCGCATTCTGTGTTCCTAGCACTGTTAATGTGTGAGCTCAATAAATACATCTAAACCAAAATGCCAAATCAGTTATGAGACTGCTAGTGAAAAGTGTTCAGATGCACATGTATCACTGCCCCTGCCATTGTCTGCTGTTAGCCCTCTCCCCAGATTAGATCCCTCCATGACGAAGACAACTACAAAGCACATTCATTTTATATGGCCTCTCTATCAGAATGACACACTGACTTTAACATTCTTGTGTGAGTTTCAAGGACAATCTTGTAGAGGCTGCGGTGTATTTATGAATCCACTCAACAGTATTGCATTTCATAACTGTATTAGGAGAGTATCATTGTTTGTGAAGAAAAGATAAAAGTGCGTATATATTATATATATAAATCTTAATACCGGGGGCGATGGATAAAGAGTTGAATGGATTTATCGCTTTTGATATTTTTTAGAATTGAATAATAGCACACTTTCTGTAGTGCTGTACTCTGGCATGCTTTCAGCATGTTGTTAATTGTGAAAGGCTGCAGATTTTTTTTGTGATAAAATAGTTTTTCTTCCTAGCATTGACGCACATACATATCAGATGCAGTTCTTGACGAAATTAAAGGATGAATCAATGTAGAACAACTGGAATCATGTGTTCAATTGAAATGAGCTGAAATATGACCTGTTTAATTTGTTCAAGTAGGAAAAAAGAAGAAACTTTCATTTATACAATGTGCTTCACAACTTCAGGACATCCCAAAGTCTTTTACAACCAATAAAGTACTTTTTGAGCTGTAGTCTCCTAGAGAAACTTAATTGGACAATATTTAACCTCAAATTGACTTCAACTTTTCCTCTAAATGGAGTGGTTGAACAGGTAGAAAGTCATATTTCTGCTCTGGTCCTATTTGACTTTTAGCTTGAAGATGGTGGTCTAGACACCGCTGCACCATTGTAGCCCATGATTTACTGTGAGCCACATGAGATCCAGTTTGATTAATTCTTTTCCATGGTTGACTCTGATCTGAACTTATGGTGACAGATCTGATGCAAACATCGTTAGATACCAAGGGATTTGAAAACTGCACTTCTTCATCTTTCAGCTTCTTCCATTTTATGCGGGGTCGCTACAATGCTGGTTGATCACCCTTCTCCATTTCTTTCTGTTAGACACTAATCACTCTGGAATTTGTCTCTTGTCACCACATCTTTCCATCTGGTTGTAAGCTTTCCCCTTTTCCTTTCTCTTTCCACAACAGAAGACCATATATCATTTCAATCTCCCCATCTACCTTCTTCGATGCTCCCACAATCTTCACTGACCCCCTGATGTGCTGGTTCCTTATACCGTCCATTCTTGTCACTCCACACATCCACCTCAGCATCCGCATCTCACTAGTACCCAATTGCCATTCCTCTCATCTTGAACTTGCCCAAGTTTCTGAGCTATATAACGATGCCAGCTTTATAACTGTCTTGTGAATTCTTCCTTTCTCTTTGAGCGATGCTTTTCTATCACGAAACACCCCACTGCACTTCTTTCTATTACAATAACCAGAGTTAATCTGTTGCATAAGTTCCATTTCCACACTTCCATATTCTGCCACCACTGAACTCAGGTACTTGAAACTACTTGCTTTCTCCATGTCTTCACCCATAATATTTAGACCTTCACCTGATCCTTTTCCCTAAGCTCAAACTGACAGTTGAAGACTGCACTTATTATGTGGTTTAAAATAACTCTTGGGCAATAATACTAATTTAAAAAAAAAAATCATTGCTCATTTCCTTTATTGTATGGCTTAATCTCAAAGCCAAAACTTTTACTGGGCTTAATACAATGACCTAATCAGTAATGGTTATATCATGAAAGAGAAGAAAGACTTGCATTTTGTAGTGCCTTTCACAACCCCAGGATGTTTAAAAGCCAATAAATTACTTTTGAATAAAGACAAAATATTGCGGATGCTGGAAATCTGAAACGAAAACAAAAAATGCTGGAAAACCTCAGCAGGTCTGACAGCATCTGTGGAGAGAGAGAGAGACAGAGATAATGTTTCAAGTCCATATGATGCTTCTTCAGATCCAAAGGGAGGAAGAGATGTGGTGAAATATATACTAATTAAGCGAGTTGGAACCGGTGAAGCTGGATCGAAGGCCAGCGATAGGTGGAGGCAAAGGAGAGATGGCAAAAGATGTCATAAACAAAAGGTCAAAGAGTTGTTAATGGTGGTTGTACTGGCTAAAGGAGGTGCTAATGGTGACATTAAGAAAGCAAAATGTGATAATGGCTGGACCCAGGGTAAGCACTCTGGAAAATGACAGATGGCCCTAGTGGGGGTGGGGTGGGGGAAGAAAGATCGAAAATAGGCCAAAAGCTGGGGATAAAACAATCAATGAAAATAGAAACAAATTAATTAAGTTTAGTCACTGTTGTACTGCAGGGAAGCTAATTTCTGCATGACCAGGTTCCAGAGACAGCAATGTGATAATGGTCAGATGATCTATTTTAGGTGTTGATTGAAGACTCAAAGTTGGTCAGGACATCGGGAGAGAGTTCTTGTTCTTTGAATAGTTCCATGGGACTTTTTCTATCCACTGGAGAGGGCTTCAGTTTAACATTGTGGAAACAATGCAGTGCCACTCATCAGCACAATGCCCGCAGACTACATGCAGCATCCTTTTATACTACACTACCACACAGGCATCGTGGGTGGTGAGAGAATGGCATTTAAAACACTATTGTCAAATAGTTACTGAAGGTATATGAACGTCTGTAATGATTAGAGTTTACACTTCCTTCCACTTAGAAATTGCTACATGGGCTATCCTTAATTGTTCCTGAGGGAAGGTTTGTAACAATAATTGATTTATTTTTGAATGTAAGCTCCACAGTGAAGACTTGAGCTGCATATATAATGTATATTCAAATGCTTTATGTCCAGAGTAATTTTTGCATTATCTTTAAATATCTAATACTAGAAGTATAGAAAATTTCAGTATATTTATTTGTGCTAATCAAGAGGCGTTTTACTTGCTGTTTTTGTAATCTTCAACCTGAAGTACTTCTAAGTCAGATTTATTATGGTTTTGCTTACAGGGTCAATCTGCTATTTCTTCAGTAGGTATGGGTGAGCTTTAATCTCAGAGGAGCACTGCAACCAGTATGATGCTTCCAGTTCACACCCTCATCTGGATGATTTGCCTAATTATGGACAGTATTCTGGTGTATGCAGTTGCTGAAACCTCTAGGTTGCAGTTTCCAACACAAAATAAATGATTTCATGTTAGGCTGGAATTCATCAACCTTAGACAGTGCCCTAACACTGTCGTGCAGTCCACAGAATTGAATTCTAATGAAACAGATCACTTCCAATCCACTCATGTATAATTCTAGATCAACAAGCATTGTGTGTTCTTTGCTCTGCGTATTTTGAAATCAGCTGATTTTAAAATTTAAATCCTTTGTGCTCAAATCCCTCTATGGTCTCACCCCTTCCCATATCTGTAACTTCCTCCAGCCCTGGAATCCTTGAGGTCCCTTCACTCCTTCAACTCTGGCCTCTTGTGCCTACCTGAATTTCATCACTTTGAGGACTACCTGGGCCCTAAGCTCTGGAATTCCCTCTCTAAATCTCTCCACTTCTACCTCTCCTCCTTTTAAGTCGCTTCTTAAAACCTACTTCTTTGACCAAGCTTTCGGCCATCTGTTCTAATATCTCCTTATGTGTCTCAATGTCAAATTTTGTCTGATAATTCTGTCAAGTGCTTTGGGACGTTTTTACTTTATTAAAAATGCTACACAGATGCAAGCTGGTGTTGTTTTGTATGTACATTTGTTAAACATTAACTGCTACTTGTGGAAAAAAAACACAACGATGTACATAAAGTTTGAATTTAATTTGCTTTTGCAAAGTGTTTTGACACCATTGGAAAATTCAAAAATGTGACTGCAAATCTTAAAATTCTATTGTGTGAAATGTTATCCAGGCAGCTTCCTGTAATGGCTGTTGCAATACTGCACCATCCTTTGCAGCTAGGTATGACTCTGAACTCCTATTGCAACTACTTCAGCTGGAGAAGAGTAGTTTATTCTAAGTCTGGTTTTGCTGCCAGACAGATTTTACTCATTAAACTCTCTGAATAAGCGAACTTATTCAGTCTATTTATGCTCATGGCCTGTTATGGAAGGAATATATAAAGGTTGCTTTATTATTCAGAGCCAGTTCTCAGAGCATACTGTAAAGAACATATCTTTTTATTTCTGTTGGACTGTTGTAAAGAACATACCTTTTTATTTCTGTTGGACTGTGGATTAAAATTACAATGGCTGCAGTTTGAAAGACATGTCTACTGGAACAGTGTGAGGGATATACAATGTTGCCGTCCTGGAACTGAGTGTGTCATGAAAGACAGGATGGTGCCGAGGAGGAATGGGGAACAGCCTGGCAAGAACATTTTAATTGGATCCTGACCAAGTGACCAAGGTTTGCGTGAGAGCACTGCAGCAGAATAGCTCCTAGCCTGAAAGGAAAAAGACCTAAAACCTCCCTCTCCTGTGTGTATAAGATTCCAGTAATTCTATAATAATAGCTAGCTGGCTTTTTCTCCTCATATCTCTATAATCTGCTCTTTCTCTCTCTGAAAACCCCTCAAGAGGCAAAGGGGAAAATCACTGTTAGAGACATTAAAAGGCAAGTGCTCAACCAGTGAACTAAAGACTGAAAGTACTGGAAGACCACCTCGTGTCACCAACAGGGAGCTGAAAGAAATTTGGAAGACATCGTTCAAAATCAACCCATTGAATCCTGTTCTACAGAATTGGTGCTATTGAACTGTTTTATCCCACCCTTAAAATCCATGTTTTTGTGTGTCATGTATGTGTGTACAGGGATTTATGAAGGGGTAGAGTCTAGGTTTAGAGTTAGAAATTAGCAGTTAATATTTCTTTCTTTTGCCACTGGTTAAAGACAATTTGTTCAATAAACAGTTATTTACTTATTAAGTTTACAAACCTGGTGCACATCTTCTGTTAACCTAAATTAAACAATGAGGTGGGTTGATCAAACTTTTTCACATTTATCGTGGCTCGAGGAGCAGTGGGGCTTGATATTGCAGCGCACTATCACCAGTGAGTCATGACAATACAATGATAATTAGAAGAAAATACTGTCTACTGTCTATGAACTCATTTAGTTAAACATTGTGGGCTGAATTTTCTGTTCGTCGGGCGGGCGGGGCTGACCCAATCGCAGGTGGGCGCGGAGTCGATTGCCACCAGCGATCTGGGCCGCACCACCATTTTGCGCAGGCGAGCCAATTAAGGCCCGCCCAGCGCATCTCACACTCCTGTGGAGAGCTGGATTTTAAAAATTGCAGTGGGCAATGGGGAACCGGCAGTCTGTATAAAGAAAGGCCAGGCAGCCTCCTTTAGGCTGACCACCATGGCCAGCTACAGGTACAGGGGGTCTGCACAGCAGATGGAGGGAAGGCCAGAGGAGGAGGGCAGGCTGCAGGGTAGGCCAGCGGGGGGGCCAATGTGCCCCTCGCTTTTCTGATGCCTGCCTTGCTGTCCTTCTCGAGGAGGTGGCAGCACGGCGAGAGGTCCTGTTTCCCGAGGATGGGAGGAGGAGGGCCCCTCATGTTACGAAGCGGGCCTGGCAGGAGGTGGCGGAGGTGGTCAACTCCCTAGATGTTGTCTGTCAAACAGGGACCCAGTGCTGCAAGCGCTTCAATGATTTGTTGCGCTCTGGAAAGGTGAGTACCATGTAGGCCTTGGCCATTTAACCCAGCAGGTAGCCTTAGCCTTTGAGCCCCCCCCCCCGCCCCCCCCCCCCAACCCGTCATTGTGTTGTTACTGCATTGGGCATTTGGCGCACGCTGGATGGGCAAACAGATAGTGACCATGCTTACATCAGCCTTAGTGGTTGATGAGAAGATGGGTTCTCCCCGCAGCATATGTTGGTGTTTGTCGCATTTGAGTAGTCTGGGGGCAACCTGCAGGAGAGGCAGCTAGGCACATACTCAGAACTCCAACTTATTGATGGTGATGAGATGGTGGAAGGGGAGCCTCAAGGTGCCATGGCCAAGAGCCATCTGCTGGCCTTGGTGCCGCACCTAGTTGCGCCTCCTTGCCATGGGCGCTAAGACCCGTGTGTTATTGAAAGTGATGGACACCAAATGTGTGGACAGGAGCCACTGGAGGCCTCAGATGGGCCACTGTGGTTGGGGTGCGGCGTGCGCGTGCAGAGTACATGAGCGACCAGCCCCAATAAATGGTGTTCTCTGTTCTTGCAGGCAAAAACTGCCCGTCTGAACAGAGCGTCTGTAACCTGCTTGACACAAGTGTGGACAGCTGATTGGGAGACACCGCAAAGATCACCCACCGAGCCCAGATGCATAGAAGTGGAGGGCAACTGTGACCTTCAGAGCTGCTGGCATGGGGTGTCCGCCCACACAGGAGATATCTCAGGGCCAATCATCTGACAGATGTAGTTGACTGTTTCCCTTGACAGTCAGACCCTCCTTCGGCACTGCACCTCAGTCATATTGAGGTAGCTGCTTCGCCGCCTGTAAACCCTGGCAGCAGGATAGTGGCATCTTCTGCGACCCCTTCCACCTTGGACTACCTCTTAGCCCTGTGCCCCTTGTGCCTGCACCTGGCCTCCCAAAGGTGGTTCCCCTGGAGGCTGATTGTCCAATCTTGGCCTCCTCCTTATTCTAGCCCTCCGTCCTCAGAGGAGCTGCCTCCAGTAGAGATGTCAGAACCCATACCCAGGCTAAATGGAGGCCTCCGGAAAGCTGCAGGCCCGATAAAGATTCCTGACTGCAGAGTGCTGAGCTGAAGCTTCAAAGTACAGAGAAAGCTGCTGGAAATCGATCTGAATTGCTACCGATCACACAGGCAAGTTTAAAACACTTGCTGCAATAAATACTTCACATAAAACATTGACAACCCCACTGAGCCCACATATCCTGCCCGTGGATATGTTTTGTTAAAAAGTCACTTACTCGCCTGCCCGATGTGCCCATGCGCCTCAAAATTGGCGTCGATTGCAGAGTTAAGGGCTTTAACAAGCCCTTTAATTAATGGCTGGCATGCATCGCACTTCATTGCGCGCCCGCCCAGCTAAATATCGTGATGGCACGTGGTGATGCCGGGACGCTCGCCTGATGTCAGCGCGTGCCATTTTAAGCGCTGACGTGCAAGGCCCTCCACCCACACGTCACCGAGAAAATTCTGCCCTGTGAGTTATAAACAAAAACAAAAAATGCTGGAAAAACTCAGCAGTTCTGACAGCATCTGTGGAGAGAAAGACAGAGATAATGTTCCGAGTCCGTATGACTCTTCTTCAGAGCTGAAGGGAAGTAGAAATGTGGTGAAATATGTACTATTTAAGGGGGACGGAACAGGTGAAGCTGGATCGAAGGCCAGCGATAGGTGGAGGCAAAGGAGAGATTGCAAAAGATGTCATAAACAAAAGGTCAAAGGGTTGTTAATAGTGGTGGTTCTAGCTAAAGGAGGTGCTTTCTCTCCCTTCCAGAACCATGATAGGGTGCCCCTTGTCCTCACTTTTCACCCCACCAGCCTCCACATTCAAAGGATCGTCCTCCGCCATTTCCACCAACTCCAGCATGATGCCACCACCAAACACATCTTCCCTTCACCCCCCCTGTCAGCATTCCGCAGAGATCACTCCCTCCGGGACACCCTGGTCCACTCCTCCATCACCTCCAACACCTCAACCCCCTCCCACAGCACCTTCCCATGCAATGGCAGAAGGTGCAACACTTCCCCCTTTACTTCGCCCCCTCCTCACTATCCAAGGGCCCAAACACTCCTTTTAGGTGAAGCAGCGCTTCACTTGCACCTCCTTCAATTTGGTCTACTGCATTCGCTGTTCCCAATGCAGTCTCCTCTACATTGGGGGGACCAAACGCAGACTGGGGGACCGCTTTGTGGAACACCTGGTCTGTCCGCAAGCATTACCCAGACCTCCCTGTCGCTTGCCATTTCAACACTCCACCCTGCTCTCATGCCCACATGTCCGTCCTTGGCCTGCTGCATTGTTCCAGTGAAGCTCAACACAAACTGGAGGAACAGCACCTCATCTTCAGATTAGGCACTTTACAGCCTTCCGGACTTAACATTGAATTCAACAACTTCAGACCATGCACTCTCTCCTCCATCCCCACCCCCTTTCTGACCCCCCTCCCACCTTTTTTCTTCTTAATTTTTATTTATTAATATTTATTTTTTTGCCCCACTTATTTTCATTATTATTTTTAAAATTTATTTCCATTTTATTAATTGTTTTATCCCCAGCTTTTAGCCTTTTCAATCTTTGTTCCCAGCGCCGTCCCCTCCCCCCACCCCACCCCCACTAGGGCCATCTATCACTTTCCAGAGTGCTTACCATGGTCCAGCCATTATCACATTCTGCTTTCCACTCTTAATGTCACCATTAGCACCTCCTTTAGCTAGAACCACCACTATTAACAACCCTTTGACCTTTTGTTTACGTCATCTTTTGCAATCTCTCCTTTGCTCCAGCTAACGCTGGCCTTCTATTCAGCTTCACCTCTTCCGCCGCCCTTAAACAGTATAAATTTCACCACATTTCTACTAGCCTTCAGCTCTGAAGAAGAGTCAATCGGACTCGAGTCGTTAACTGTCATTCTGTCCACAGATGCTGTCAGACCTGCTGAGTTTTTCCAGCATTTTTTGTTTTTGTTTCAGATTTCCAGCATCCACAGTATTTTGCTTTTATCATTGTGAATTATAATATTGATTTTTAAATATCGAGAAATAAATACTTGTCACTCCTTCCTGACAAAAGGAAAGCAAATGATTCAAACTGACCTGAAATTGTTGAAATTATTAAATGATCCACACACTCAACAGGTTTTTATTCATGTACATGCACAATAATTTTGTTTACATGTGTGTGATGTTTTAGACATGCCAGTGTTATGTATGTGGATGCATATATATTAACAAGATTTAAAGGTTGCCAGCTTGAAGCATTTAGCCTATTGTTTGCCTGAACTTTGGCTGTGATTCTTAGTTTTGGGGATGTTTCTATGTTTCAGATTGCTAATACACCATAATTTTCTACTTATTATTTTTATTGAAGGGGAAGGAAATTCCCCTCCTGTCTGTCATTTGGAAAGTTTTAGCTATCCAGAAACAGTTCAGTTTTCGAAAAGTACGAGGATACAATTCTCACCCACTGCCCTCTGATGAACACGCAACACCCAGGCCTCAATCCTCTGCCTCTCATAGCAGCATGCCTGAGAATAAGAACAAGGATCAGTTTTCTGCCCAATCTATTTGTAGTAATGCACATTGATGCGCAATCCAAAGAAAATACTCTGTTGTTGTGGTGCAATTAAATGTTAGAACTTTTTAATAAAAAATACATTTCCATCTAAGGAAATTTGCCTGATCACAGTATGCATTTAATGATGTTTCTTTTTTTACTCTATGGAAAAATTCCCATGGTGAGGAATGTTTATGCTCGAATAGTGTTGGCAATCCTTGAGCACATTTTCAGCAGCATGAAGTACTGCAGATTTTTTGGTGACGATGGGAGAAGTGGGGCTCTGCCTTTCTTGCTGTCATGTTACATTACGTTCCATTTAAGACTTGAGCAAAGAATGGTTTAATGTGTACGCTAGCACAGATTTATTTCTGGAGCTGAAGATATCTTTTTTAATGAGTTCAGATGAATGAGTTGCTCCCTCTGAAATAATGCAGTGTGTTGTGAGTAAGTATTTTGGCTGCTGAGTGATAGTTTGGAATACCTCAACAGTTTCTTAATAAAAAATGTTTGTTCTTTTCAGTATAACATTGGTACATTTTTTTTCCATTAACTTGAGTTTTGAAGGATTATTTAAAATGTTGAGATTTCCTTTTTGCTTGATTCTTTTCCCCTCAGACCTGCTCACTTGCAGAGTCATCTGATGGCAAGCTGTCGATTGCATTAACAACAGCAGACTAAATCAGTCAGCTACAAGAATTTGAGTTTTTCCCTGTATCTGCATAAAATTAATGCAGTTCAACCTGACCAAACCCTGGAGTGTTATGCAACTTCCATGTACTTTTCAGAAAATTCCATGTCAGTGAATGCTGGTGAACAACATTTGTTAAGTCTCCAAACACTGCTGAGTATGACCTGTCTGAATTTTAAAAGCTGACGAGATGCACTGGGGAATGTTCACACGCTCATTGTCAAACAATCTGAGTAAAGCAGGCCCAAAGTTGCAGGGGGCAGGTTAGCTCAGTTGGCTAGACAGTTGAATTATGCCAACACCGTGGGGTTCGATCCCTGTTCCAGCTGAGGTAGATTTGGGGGGCCTGTCTCCTTGCTCTGCCCGTGGTAAAATCACAGCATAATCCGTGGTACGGTGACTCTCGAATAATTGAGGATGCTACCTGAAGAAGAAGTTAAAGACGCATCTTGTCCTTGCAGGATATCATTCAGGTGTGCCTTCATTTGAAATATTAAAGGAGAATTCTCAGGTAGGTACAAGCTCTTTCTGAATAGAAAGGTATGCTGAAAGGCTCAGATGAGGTAGATAGAATGGGAGGAGACTTGGGTAGTGTATAAATACCAGCACAGGCTAGTTAGGCTGAATGACCTGTTCTGTGCTGTATATTCTATCTAATTCTATGTAAAATCAACTCCAAACATCTTCGCCATATACGCCTATTCTAAAGAAAACTTGCATTTATATAGTGCCTTTCATAATTATATGTCCTGAAGAATCATAAATATTGCTGGCTTTATTCTTGTAATCAATTTAATAACTACTATCTCCACAATCTCACGATGTCCCAAAGCACCTCACAGCCAATTAAGTTCTTACTTAAGTAGTCACTGTTGACTGTTGGGGAATGCAGCAGCCAATTTATACACAACAATATCCAACAAACAGCAGTGATATAATAACTAGAAAATCTCTTGTAATGATTTTGGCTGAGGGATAAATTTTGGCCAGAATAACAGGGAGAACCCTCCTTGTAGATTGTCATGGGATCTTTTCTATTCGAGAGGGCAGACAAGCCTGAGTTTAATGCCTCATCTTATGGGTGGTTCCTTTAACAGTATTGCAATGAGATTTATTAGTCTGGACTATGATTTCAAGAGTCTGGAATGGGATTTGAACTCACAACCTTCTGACTTGGATGTGAGTTCTATTGCCAAGCAAAACTGATGGTCTAAATATATACGATTCAGTGGTTTTTCTAACAACGCAGTCCAGAACAAGTTGCAAAGGAAGTGGGTGATCTGACAATTGATAAGTCAGCTGAGACACTGGGGTAATAGCCTAATAGGATTTATCTCTATATGGTCATTTTTAACTTTAGACCTTCACAGCACAGAATTCTACCTTACTGGAGATGTTAGTTTGGACAACAAAACTAAAGCAGTTTAAGGTCGAATAACTGATACAGTCTTTTACCCAATCAGCTTAAGCCATATAGAATAAGATTACAGTACTACTGTAATGAATTAACTCCTCTCAGCAGAAATGGCAGTAGTGTGTGTTAGAGTTGACTTCAGCAGCTCTGAATTAGAGAAGAGAACTCAACGAGGTTGCTCACTCCTGATCATTACCCAGTGGCCCCTGCTGGAAAGTGGATGCTGGATGAAGTCATGTTCTAGCCCGGCAGTGATGCCTTCTGAGGTGGAATAACCTGCCAACACTTCCCACCTATTCACTTGAATGAACAATGGGCATGCAAGGCTCTGCAGGACTGCAGACACCAGCATGAAACTTCAAGACTGCAAGGGACAAGATTTGAGCTGGAGGTGACGTAACATTCAAAACGTAACACCATGTTTTAACTTAGTGGAGTATTGCGTCCAGTTCTGTGCGCCACACTTTAGGAAAGAGGTGAAGGTCTTAGCAAGAGAGATTCCAGGGATGAGGAACTTCAATTACGTAGATAGATTGGAGAAATTGGGACTGTTCTCCTTGGAGAAAAGAAGGTTGAGAGGCAATTTGATAGAGATATTCAAAATCATCTGGACAGAGTAGATAGGAAAATGCTATTCCCACTGGTGGATAGGTTGGGAATGAGAGGGCACAAGTTTCGATAATTGGAAAAAGAAGCAATGGAAACATGAGAAGGAGCTTTTTCTTGCAGCGAATGGTTAAGATCTGGAATGTGCTGCCTATGGTGTGGGTAGGGGCAGGTTCAATAGAGATATTCAAGAGGCAATTGGATTATTATCTGAAAATGAATATGTGCAGGGTTACAGGGATAAGGCAGGAGAATGGCACTCGGTGAATTGCACTTTCGGAGAGCTTGCGCTGACATGGGCCAAATGGCCTCCTGTGCTGTAACAGTTACAGTTACGGGGAGAAGGCGGGAGAATGGAGTTGAGAAACTTATCAACCGTGATTGAATAGCGGAGCAGACTCGATGGGCCGAATGGCCTAATTTCTGCTCCTATGTCTTATGGTCTAATTCTGTGATTTTGTGCATTGTGTCACAGATGAGTAATTTACATTCTCTGGGCAAGTCGTCAGTGAGGCATTGATTAATAGTTGAGCATTTATCAGGAGGGAAGACAAAACTGGAAGGCAATGCAGTCTTGGGCACCCTTGGAATGTTTTTGAAGAATAGTTTTGCAAGAGACCCAACAACAAGTTTCGTTCCACTTGATTGCACCTGGGTTTTTAGAATGGTGCTTTTACTGAGTAAAGTATGGGAGGGGAATGTCAAAAGACAGTCAATCACTTGCTCTAACAAGTAATAGTGCAGAAAATGTTAAAGACAAATTATCAAACATAGGCATTTCTGTTGCAGAAATAGCATTGCAAGTCACTGAGCTATCAAGAATTTCAATTATTTTCCAATAAAGTCACCAAGTAAGATATTGCTCACTTTAACCAGAGCAATATTTTGATTTAGGTCTGCAGGTTTGATGTAGATTTCTTTGACTTGAAAATGTAGTCACTGTATTTTAACATGCTGACACAAGATTAGTATTGTCTACTAAGTGCCATATGGTACAATTTCATCATGGGGACTTAATCCCATATGTTGGCTGTAATGTTTCCAGACTATAAATAGATTTTTCAGATGTTCCATGGTTGCCCTGATGGCGCAGAATATGTACAGGTTAATTTGATATGTTGAAAATTCAGCTGTTTCATAGTGCTGGTAAGGTATCATTTGTAACATTTTAACAAGTACTATTTATTCATGATGTTAAACCTATCCAGTGCTTGTGTCATTTAATTCTGAATTATAACTTGTCACACTCATCGAAAGAATCTCTTCTGCAGGTTATACACGAATAATAAAGTATCTGTAAAAGTTAAAATGTTTCTATTTTTTTCTCTCCCAGTATTGTAAATGCAACATTAAGTCTTAGTGGCTTCCATTCATTTCTGGGGAGGCAAAGTGGGTGGAGCAACTAAACTCTTAGTAGATGTGGTCTTGGTGTAGCTAGTGTAAAGTGGCAGTAATTAGTGATGCATCAATCTTACAAGTTAAGCAAAGTAATATCAGTTTTGCACTGGCACTCTACTTTTGGAGTGTAAATTAGGTGTTGAAGTCTGAACTGACAGTGAAGTGGAATGACACTACTACATCTGGGGCATCTTGCTCTATTTTGTTGGCCTTATATTGAGCCTTAACCTGTCTCTAGGAAATATCTGGTAAACCTTAACTTACAATTAATGAATTTCAGAGACTGTTATGTAGGCAAATATGGTGGCAATTTGTGTGCAGCAAGTTTTCAGCAATGAAGTGAATGATAAATGAACTTTCCCTGGTGACTTTAGCTAAGGGAAGAATGTTGACCAAGATACTCTGATCTTTTCCAAAAAGTGTCATGGAATGTTTTACCATTAACTGGAATACTAAAGGGTAAGCGGAGCAAACAGGAGAGTAGGGTTAGACTGGAGAACCATTTGAAGTAAAAATAGCACAGGATTGATCAGCTGCATGGACTGACCATGTTGGAAAATTCTACAATTTTGTCCTTTGCTAGATAATTTTTTTTTAAATCTTGGTTTCCTCATAACAGCATTTACTTGTATTGCAATTAGAATATGTGTTGATTATATATTGCATTTTGGAGGAAAGAGTTAACATGGAATGAATATTGTTCAACATTGAATGTTTCATCTCAGACTTCCCAATGGTGAGGAAATGTGCAGATATAATATCAAGCCTGGAACAAAAAAAATGTCATTTGGCTTATTAATCCAAATTGACCATTTGTAATTTACATCCTCTTGAACTGTGCTCAATTTATTTATTGCACTTAGGAAGGTGAGTGACACAAGCAATACTTGAAAGAACATGTGAAATCTCACCTCGATCCCATATGGTAATCTGGGATTACCTCCCAGCTCCAGCTGGCATATGAGCAAGAGTTGAACTAAATTGGGACCTGGAAGAGCTCGCTGTGTTTGCATTAGCTGGTTTACACACCAGCTGATAAGGCAACAGCCTGCATTATTTTTCATTTCAGTTTGTGGAATTTATTGGTTTTCTTTCTTCCATCAGTTTTCTTCCTGGATACCAAAATTTGCTCGCGAGGGTATTGTTGGGATGATATTAAAAACATAAATTAATTGTTCAGTTCTATGTTGTACATAAATGGAGCATTCTGTTTTAAAAGAAACTTGCAAGTGCTCTTGCTCAATATTTTCTCAAGCCTTTTGTAGGCAATAGCGTAGGGCTCTTTTTGATTTAGAAAACTCATTTGTTGCTTTAAGTTAGCAACCATGGCAGTGTTTTGAATCATGCTGAGGCCTCTAACAATCTTGTGTCAAATTAATTTTAACCGACAAAGCTAAACCATCACCCTGCTAAGTATCCTAAAACTAGTGGAGATTTGCACCAATGTCAAACTGTCCCTAGTCAGTAGCAATGAGAATGTAATTGTGTGGTTGAAGTTGGATGCTCATTGTGCAAATATTATGAAGTTTGGTTTATGGATTCTAAATCTTTAGTTTCCTTGTTAGTTGCCATGTATTTCTCTTTAAATTATAATTTAAGGGGAGGAAAATCAGGCATATTCCTTTATAGATGTGTGTTCCAGCCCATTCAATTTTTATGATATTTGCTGCATCCCTTGTGCACAGGCCCAGGAATATCTTAAATATCTTAAAAAGTGCTGGAAATACTCAGTAGGATCTGTGGAGAGCGAAACAGAGTTAATGTTTCAGGTTGATGATCTTTCATCAGAACTGGGAGAAGTTAGAAATCTAATAGGTTTTAAACAAGGGGCAGGTGGGAAAGTACAAAAGGAAGGTCTGTGATTGGATGGAAGACAGCAGAGATTGAATGATAGAGTTAGCCTTACAGGGCCATAGGGAATAGTGATGGGGGCAAGAAAAATAAAGAAACAAAAGATGTGCCTAGGGCAAGTGTGCTGTTGCCAGAAAGTTGCTCCCAATGCGGTTTCCTCTAAATTGGAGAGACCAAACGCAGACTGGGTGACCGCTTTGCAGAACACCTTTGGTCTGTCCGCAAGCATTACCCAGATCTCCCTGTCACTTGCCATTTTAACACTCCACTCTGCTCTCTTGCCCACATGTCTGTCCTTGGCTTGCTGCATTGTTCCAGTGAAGCTCAACGCAAACTGGAGGAACAGCACCTCATCTTCCGACTAGGCACTTTACAACCTTCCGGACTGAATATTGAGTTCAACAACTTTAGATCTTAAACTCCCTCCTCCATCCCCACCCCCTTTCCGTTTCTTCCCCCTCCCTTTTGTTTTTTCCAATAATTTATATAGATTTTTCTTTACCCACCTATTTCCATTATTTTTAAATGTATTCCACCCATCGGTTATTTCACCCCACCCCCACTAGAGCTACCTCGCTTGTCCTGCTCTCCACTCTTAATTAACATTCTTTTAGATAATATCACCACCTTCAACCTCTTTGTCCTTTTGTCTGTGACATCTTTTGGTTATCTCCTCCTATCACTGCTTGCTTGTCCCAACAACCTACCCCACCTTCTTTCCACACCCCCCCCCCCTTAAACCAGCTTATATTTCACCCCTTTCCCATTTCTAATTAGTTCTGTTGAAGGGTCATGAGGACTCGAAACGTCAACTTTGTTCTTCTCTGCTGATGCTGCCAGACCTGCTGAGTTTTTCCAGGTATTTCTATTTTTGTAGTGAAAAAAAGAGCTTTGGGATGTCCTGTACTGGTGAGAAGCACTATATAAACAGGAATATCTCACCCTGCAGCCTTTATCTCTGTGTACAGGAGTCAGCAATTAAGATAACTTGTTATTGTGTCATTCTCATGAAATGCTATACTTTTATGAATCTGTTTCTTAACAGTTTGGGTCTCTCTGTACAGCTGTTCATTCCTCGATTTTTGTCATTTGACATTGGTGTAAGTCATGGCTAGTCAGCAATTCTGAGGTACTTAGCAGGGTGAGAGTACAGTTTTGTTGGTTAAAATTAATTTGGCATAGGTCGTTAGAGGGCTGATTATGATTTGAAACGCTGCCTTTGTTGTGACTTTGAAGCAACAGATGAGTTTTCAAATACAAAACTAGCCCTGTGTCATTACCCACAGAAGGTTAGAGAAAATATTGAGCAAGAGTCCTGCGACTGTGACTTGTTTCATTTCAATTGTTTAAGGAATCCCCTTAGTCTTTATTAATCGTTGTTAAATCATATTTTATTTTTGTCCCATGTTTGTCATTGGAGAATGCCTCATTTCCATTTTTCTCTTCTCTTTCTTTTGTCTGTTTCCCTCCACATTGAAACAGATGTTATTTCAGTGAAGAACAAAGTTATTTAATGTATATTGATTGCAAAACAGAAATGTGGGGAAAAAGAAGGAAAGGCTTGCATTTATATAGTGCATTTCACACTACAAGTACTTCAGCCAATGAAGTACTTTAAGTGTAGTCACTGTTGTAATGTAGAAAATGTGGCAGCATTTACAGCAAATTCCCACAAACAGCAATGTGATAATGATCAGATAATCTGTTTTGGTGACGTGAGCTGAGGGATAAATGTTGGCCAAGACACCATGGGTTACTGCCCTTCTCCTCTTTGAAATAGTGCCGTGGGATCTTTTACATTCGCCTGAGGGGGCAGACAGGGCCTTAATATCTCATCTGAAAGACGAAACTCTTACACTGCACTGTCCAGAGATGAAGAATGAAAGGAAACCAACATTGTTAGTGTCAGCTGTTATTTGGTTGGCAGCACTCTTGTCTCCTTGAGTCAGAAGGTTTGGGGTTCAAGATGATCTTCCGACTAGGCACTTTACAGCCTTCCGGACTGAATATTGAATTCAACAACTTTAGATCTTAAACTCCCTCCCCTATCCCCACCCCCTTTCCGTTTCTTCCCCCTCCCTTTTGTTTTTTCCAATAATTTATATAGATTTTTCTTTTCCCACCTATTTCCATTATTTTTAAATCTATAAATGTAATATCCTGTCAGTCTTTCCACCCCACCCCCACTAGAGCTGTACCTTGAGTGTCCTGCCATCCATTCTTAATTAGCACATTTTCTTAGATAAGATCACCACCTTCAACACCTCTTTGTCCTTTTGTCTGTGACATCTTTTGATTATCTGCTCCTATCACTGCTTGCTTGTCCCTACAACCACCCCACCACCCCCCCCCCGACCAACATCTCTCTCTCTCTCTCTCTCTCTCTCGCTCTCCCCCCCCCCCCCCCACCTTAAACCAGCTTATATTTCACCCCTCTCCTAACTTTACTCAGTTCTGCTGAAGGGTCATGAGGACTTGAAACGTCAACTCTTTTCTTCTCCACCGATGCTGCCAGACCTGCTGAGTTTTTCCAGGTAATTCTGTTTTTGTGTTGGGGAGTTGAGTTATCCTTTGTGTCCTGGCCAGTATTTATCCTTCAACCCATAATCACAAAAACAGATTATCTGGTCATTATCACATTGTTGTTTGCTCTGTGCAAATTACCTGCCACTTTTCCTACATTATAAAAGTGACTACTTGAAAAGTACTCCATTGACTATTATGCACTTTGAGATATTTGGTTGTTAAAAAAACTTTATAAGTGCAAGTCTTTTCTTAGCTGAGGTTTCAATTTGAATAAAGAGTGATTACTTCAGCATGCTTACATTGGCAATGCTGGTTTAGTTACCTTTGTTTGCAGTCACCATTATTGGAATTGGGTGCTACATTTGGCCTCAACTGCCAGAGACTGCTTACAGATTTTTTGTTTTTTGTTGGTGGTTAACAGTTCAGCGTGTTGCACTTTTGTCTTCGGCTATCTTGAACCCAGCTAACACAGTGAAAATATTCAGACACATTGGAGTTTCATTTGACTGTCGGCTTATAAAGTGCAGAAGTTGTCATTAGACCAATTGGGTATCTGTGTGGTACATAACACAGTATTGATGATGTTGAGTCGGTGCTCGAAAACAAAATAATCTGTGCCTGCCAGCAGACAGACAGGCTCTATCCTAAGAAATCATTTTAAGAATGACTTTTAAGACACATTTTTATAGATTTTAAACTTCCTACTTGTAAATCCAGACTTTTTGAGCTCATTGGTAGCTCACTTCAGAATCAGAAGCTTGTTGATTCAAACCCCAAGATGGACTAACCTAGACCAGCAGTTCAATACGCTGCTAAGGAAATGCTGAATTGTTGAAGATGTTGTGGTCTTCAGATCATAAATTAAATGGAAGCCATGTTTGCCTGTTCAGGTTGGTGTAGAAGATCCATTAGAAATTAGATCCATCTATCTGACAAAGAGCTGAGAGTTTTCCTGATGGACTAACCAACATTCCTTCCTTACCAAGAAAAACAGATTAACTGGTCGTTATCTTATTGCTGATGGTGGGATTTTGCAGGGCACAAATTGACTGCAACGCTTTCTTGCATTAATAGTAACTACACTTCTAAAGTACATTACTGGCTTTCAGACATCCAGCGTGTGATACAGTTGAGTACTTAAGTCGCTAAATGCTTTGTCTATGTGTAAAATTCAAGGTTATTTCAATATGATTACATTCTGGAAATTGAGACTTTTTCACTGATTTTTTTGGACTTTAATCGGGGCATCGGAACTTGGTGACAAGTGACATTATAATCACATTTATACCATCTGATTGTGTTATACATGTGTGAGTGTTGCGCTTTCATGAAAATCCCATTTTTTTTTTACAAAAGGTGCATAGAACCCGTACTGGGAGATTTTTTTTCAATCTGATGGAATTGTTGGTATAAAAACAGAAAATGCTGGAGTTGCTCAGCGGACCAGGCAGCATCTGTGGAAAAAGATAGCATTTCAGGTCATTGACCTTCTGTCAGAGCACAGTGTTATGTTTTCTCATGCTAAAATAACTGTAACATCTCTGTCTAATACTTGTAATGAATTCTCACCAAACTATTTTGCTGTTGTAGCCGACAGGTCAGTGGGAAACAAAAGGTTAACTGTACAGAAATCTGTTGCATATGATTTTCACTTTATTCTTAAAACATTGAACCTCGGAAATTTATAGAAGGCAAATCCAGTCTGTCTGATGAACTTTATAGCCATTCATCTGTTCATACATTAATGAGTACTGCACTAATTAAATCTGCCTTTTTTATACCGGGCAGATACAGAGGTATAAAAGAAATTGAAAGGTAGCTGACATAATGGGTTGCATATTAAAGAGGCATTTATTGATCATTGAGATCCTGTGATGTACAGTAACACACATTAAGTGAGACACTGGGCTGGATATTATGGGATGCTGTATTCCCCGCACACCAGACCGAAAGGTCAATCATTTCCTTCCACCTGAAATCCGGCTGTTCCGCAGTGATATTATGCTGGGAGCAGCCTTAATTGTTTCAGTGGGACTTATACCCTATTTGGGAGCAAGTCCTGCCCTAGAAAGCTGCCGGCCAATATGATTGGCCAGCAGTTTTGTAGTCCTAGCAGTGCCAAGATCAAACAATGGCCACTGATGGGACTAGAGGCAGTCCCCAAGGAAGAAGGTTGATGGAATTCAGACTTAAAAGTACATCAGGGATTTTGGAGAGGAGTGGCTGGCAGGCCCCAGCAAGGGAAGGGTGTGTGGGGCCTTGTTTGAGAGACCGGGGAGGAGAGTTAAAGGGGAAAACGATCTTAGGGTGGGAGGGTGCCTCTGATAGGCACAAGGCACCCTCTAAAGGGAGTACCTAACCCTCCTTCCTGCCCGACAGCAGCTCACACAGTGAAAGCTGCCAGGTTACCTGCCTCATCTCCACCTTTCCCTGCTGCATGTAAAATAGCAACAGAGGCAGAATGAGACCCTTAAGCGGCCATTAGTGGGCACTTAAGGGCCTCAATTAGTCTCGGAGCGGGCAGACTGCCTGACCGTCCCCGCCCACTGTAATATGGGAGACAGGTTGGGGGTGGGCTGGAAGGCCATCTGCTTTATTTTACGAGGCCCCCCCACCTTCAAATACTTCAGCGGGGGGGGGGCCGTAAAATCCAGCCCACTGAATACCGGAGAAAAAGCTAAAGTAAAGTTTATATTTTTATTCTTCTGACCAGGTTTCCTGTGCTGTCAGTATTTCACAGTCTCATTACAGTGCAGAAGGAGTCCATTTGGTCTATTGAGTCTGCACTGACTTTCTGAAAGAGCATTCCAATAATATGTGATGTCAAAATGTTGTTAGGCAAATTGTTCTTTTGTGCCAAGAATTAGCACATTATTTAAATCAGTACAGACCAGGAACTGAACTTAACACCCCGTACTGTGTAAGGTTGAATTAGTGCGTACCTTTACCTATTAAGTTTGGTATAGCTCGAAGCCTAACTGCCTTCATGATTTCTTCTCAGATACAGTGAATCAATATTCATGATTTCAGGGAATTAGATTAAAATATTCTCATCTGTTCAGATGTAAATTTCCTGATTTAAAAGTTGCCATAATTAAAGGGTCATAAAATTCTACAGTGCTCAAGAGGGCCATTCAGTTCTCTAAAAGAGTTATGTCCGCAGTTCCTGCCCTTTCCCCATGCCTTTTTAGATTTCAGACAGTTAACCGTTTTCTTTTTGAAAACTATATTATGGATTCTGCTTTCTGCTGCTAATTTCTCCCTTTTTTCTGAAAGCAATGATAAATTTTGATGCATTTTCTTCTACAATGCTCCTATTAGATTTTCATGATTCAGTTTCTACTTGACTCATTTGCCAACCCATCTTTGACATATTGACGTGTTCTCTATGTCTCGTATGTCTTTCATTTCTATGATTTTTCTCTGTACAGTTTAGGTCTCTTTACTTAAGGAGAGATATACTTGCATTGGAAGCAGTTCAGAGAAGGTTCACTAGGCTGGTTCCTAGGATGAAGGTGTTGTCTTATGAGGAAAAATTGAGCAGGTTAGCCCTATACTCATTGGAGTTTAGAAGAATGAGAGGTGATCTTATTAAAACATATACGACCCTGAGGGGGCTTGACAGGGTGGGTATTGAGAGGATGTTTTCCTTGGTGGTGGGTGTGGGGTGAAGAGTCTAGAACTAGGGGGCACCATTTTAAAAAAAAAAGGGGTCTTCCATTTAAGGTTTACGATCCTAAGGTGAGGAATTGCTTCTCTCAGAAGATCATTAATCTTAGGCATTCTCACCCCAGAGACCAGTGGAGGCTGGGTCATTGAATATATTCAGGACTAAGTTAGAGAGATTTTTGATCTACAAGGGAGTAGAGGGTTATGAGAGGCAGGCAAGAAAGTGGAGTTATGGCCACAATCAGATCAGCTCTGATCTTATTGAATGGCGGAGCAGGCTCGATGAGCTGAATGGCCGACTCATCCTATTCCTTATGATCTTTTGCATTGTGCCTCCTATTGTCTCCAATAAATATCACTTCTACCATTTCCTGTTTGCCATAGTTTTAGTTCAGTTAATTTCATTTTTAAATGCTGTCTAATATCTTACAGTTTTAATAAAGTCTCCAAACCTGAAGCTCCTCTCTTTGTCCACAGATACTGCCTCACTTACTTGAGCTTCCAGCATTTTCTGTTTTTCTCCTCAGGTTTCCAGAATTTGCATTTTTAAAAAATGTTTGGTTTGTAAATTTAAAGTTGTTCAATTACTGTGACCTCAGGACTACTTCTATTCAAATTAATGGAATTTTGCCAAAACTGCAACTGCACTTTTGGTCAAGTTAAGTTCCAGATCTATGTTCACCCATTCACTCACATGCAATTTGCCCACTTTTCCCAGTTCTATTCATTGCTCACTTGCTAACAATTTCTCCTTTAATTGAGTTCACCTGCTTCTACGTTTTCCCTTTAATCTGATAATTTCTTCTGACTTTTAAGGTACAAATTTGCTGTTTTAAACCCGGATGGAAAGTGCTGTAGTTAATTTCAGGACTACTTAACTGTATTCAAGGCCTACTTAACTGTAATGAGCGTACAATTGATTATTTTAATCCTGCCAAATTCTAAAGATTATTTTTGCTGTCATCAAATTGTCTTAACTGAAATGTTTTGAAATTGGCACGCAAAGATGAAAATAAGCAGTTGAGAGGCTTTTTGTTTCTCACCTCTAATGAAATAAGCCTGTTTTAATGGCCCAGATCTTCCAGTCTCCAGGTATCAGAGACTGGACCTATCCACTACAAAGCCCCTCGGAAATCCAAACACACTGACTCCGTGGGAATTGCCTGGGAAGTTTGAACCTCCGATGGGGCCATTCCCCTACTTCAGGGACCCTCCGAAAAAGACTCCAATTCTGAGTTAGTGGTTCTGACTTACATTTCCTGGGTAACTATCCAGTTAAATTGGACAAAAATCATAATCTAACTTTCAGGTAACTATACAATTGACTGCCCCCCCACCCCCATCCTAAATCACTCACACTGACCCCCTCTACTCCTCCCCTCGACACTCCCTGACTCTCCCCCGACTCCACTTGACTAACTCCTCCCCCCCCCCCCCCCCAACCTGACCTGACTAGCCCCCATAACTTGACCTGATTCTCCCCCACCTGCTCCGACCTGACTACTTACTGACCCAACTATCCATCTTTCACCCAAACCCCCTTACCCACTCTCCGTAGCTTTTCGAATAAGCTTTGGACACTTAACAGAATATGGCAGCTAGTGCTATAAAAAGCTGCTGTGACTTGTCTTTGCCGACGATCCAGTGCTACAAAGAAGCAGTTCCATTTCAGGTATGCTCTGCATTTCTGAAGATGCCGGGATTGGAAGTCCTGGCCAGAAATGTGGACCTCCGGTGTGATGCAGAAAAGTAGGGGCGGAGTGGCATCCAATGGTGATTGCCACTCCTCGGAAGGTTCCGGCCAATATATTTGTTTCTGGAGCCTGGGCAGAAACAAGGATGGAATCTCTGTGATAGGAGAGAGGATATTGACTCAGAAAATCTAAATGTAGAGTCAGTCTGGGTGGAGCTAAGAAGCAATAAGGGGCGGAAAACATTAGTGGGAGATGTCTATAGGCCTCCAAACAGTAATGCTAAGGACAGCATTAAACAGAAAATTAGGGATGCATGTAACAAGGGTGCTACAGTAATCATGGGTGACTTTAATCTAAATATAGACTGGGCAAACCAGATTAGCAATAATGGTGTGGCGAATGAATTCCTGGAGTGTGTACAAGATTATTTTTAGACCAGTATGTCGAGGAACCAACTAGGGAACAGGCTATCCTAGATTTGGTATTGTGCAATGAGAAGGGTTTAATTAATAATCTTGTTGTACGGGGTACTTTAGGGAACAGTGACCATAACATGCTGGAATTCTTCATTAGCTTGGAAAGTGAAGCGATCTGAAACTAGGGTCCTAAATCTTAACAAAGGATATTACAAAGGTATGAGTTGTGAATTGGCTAAGATAGATTGGGGAACTTCATTAAAAGGCTGCCGTGGATAGACAATGGCTAATATTTAAGGATCAAATTAATGCATTGCAACAGTTATACATTCCTTTCTGGTGCAAAAACACAACAGCAAAAGCGGCCCAACCATGGCTCACAAAAGAAAGTGAGGATAGTATTAGATCCAACACGAAACTTGGTGGGAACGTGAGCGATGAGGAGGAGGTTAAGAGGCTTCAAGGCAATTTAGACAGGTTGAGTGAGTGGGCAAATACATGGCAGATGCAGTATAACATGGATAAGTGTGAAGTTGTCCACTTTGGTAGGGAAAACAGAATAGCAGAGTATTATTTAAATGGTGATAGATTGGGAAATGTTGATGTACAAAGGGACCTGGGTGTCCTCGTACACCAATCACTGAAAGCAAACATGCAGGTGCTGCAAGCAGTTAAGAAGGCAAATGGTTTGTTGGTTTTCATTGTGAGAGGACTTGAGTAGAGGAGCAAGGATGTCTTACTGCAGCTGTACAGGGCCTTGGTGGAACCACACCTGGAATATTATGTGCAGTTTTGGTCTCCCTACCTAAGAAAGGATGTACTTATTGTAGAGGGAGTGCAGCAAAGGTTCACCAGACTGATTCCTGGGATTTCAGGATTGTCGTATGAGGAGAGATTGGGCTGACTAGGCCTGTATTCACCGGAGTTTAGAAGAATGAGAGGAGATCTCATTAAAACATATAAAATTCTGACTGAAATAGACAGACTGGATGCAGGGATGATATTTCCTCTGGCTGGGGGTGGGGTCTAGAACAAAGGGTCACAGTCTCAGAATACGGGGTAGACCATTTAGGACTGAGATGAGAAACTTCCTCACTCGGAGGGAGGTGAACCTGTGGAAGTCTGTACCACAGAAGGCTGTGGAGGCCAAGTCACTGAATATATTTAGAAGGAAATAGATGTCTGGACTCTAAAGGTGTTAAGGGGTGTGGTGAGAGCATGGGAGCACGGTGTTGAGATAGAGGATCAGCCAAGATCATATTGAATGGCGGAGCTGGCTCGAAGGGCCGAATGACATACTCCTGCTCCTATTTTCTATGTTTCTATTAACCAGTAATTTATTTAAGCTTCTATCTCATTTGGTCATGTTGGTTTAGTTTTTCCATTGAATGAGTACAGTACATTGCAGAACACTGACCTGAAGAAGCTATTGTGTCATCAAATGCACTGAATTGCCCTCTGTGGCTATGTCTTTTACCTTTCATGTTGAAAAGGGCTAAGAGAGGATGGTGAAGCTTATGGGCATCAGCGAGAGGGGAGTTGAAGAGATGAAGAAAGGAGTATCTTCTGCTTTCTACTCGTTGTCCACTGTTCCTTTTTGTAGTTGTAATAACTAAAAGGTGCTGTATAAATGTTTGGTGATGCTGTGGGAGGTGGTCCTTTCAGTTTAAACTATAATTGGAACTATGTAAACAATTGGATGTTAGAGGCGCTCGGGTTAAAATCCTGATGAAAATATTTGAGTCTATTTTCTTATTTCTTCATGAGGCACGGTTGATATTTATTGCTGTGAGAAGGTAATGGTGGGCCACTTTCTTGATCTGCATTCCTTGCAGTGATGGTGTTCTAATATTAATGAAAATTATGATGATGTCTTGTCAGAAACAGCTTTAGCAATATAGGTAAGTATTACTGAATTTCCTATGCAAGGTCCTAGTCAGGTAACTATACCTGGCTTGGTGAATTTCTCAATCTGTGTTTAAAATGATGCATTTGTTGTCAATTATTTATATGAGCAATGCAAGTGATATGATTTTATTGCCCATGTTAATTTTCATCAACCGTCCAAACAGCAATATGGGTTTCAGGAGAAGGCAATCTAGTGTTAATGCCAACATAAAAACAAAATACTGTAGATACTGGAGATCTGAAATTTTAAAAAAGTGCTGGAAAAGCTCAGCTGGTCTGACAGCAACTGTGGAGAGTTATTGTTTTGAGGCCAATATGACTCTTCTTCGGAACTGTTAATGCCAAATTTGATCCCCTCCGGAAAATTTGGTAAGCTCCTGTCACTGGTGTACTTTTAATGGCTTATGATGTTTGGCACTGTAGAAATATGAGGAGAATTCAAAAATCCATAACTCCTGAACACTGAGGCATAAGTAAGTTACTATATTTCATAGGAATAATAGAATGTCTGCAGCTGCCAGTTGTAGCTTTGTAGGGTGGCAGGCCAGTGTTATATGAAAAGTGGTCAAGAGATGTGTGAACATGCCCAGCGTTCGGTCACTCAGCAATTCACTATGAAATCTAAGGTTCAAACCTATATCCAACCACACCATGTATAGGAAAGTAGGGCTCGAAGGGGCTGCACTATCGGATGCTTAGTGTTCTTTAACTGAGCTCCAATACCACATCCTTGTTTCTTCACCATTTTTCACCACTTTCTCCTGCTTTCATTTTGATCTTGTGAGCCAAGCATGCCTCTGTTGTTTTTATCCTAAATGTCAAAAATTGGACACTAGTTGGACATTGTTGCAGACTTTTACTGTAACCTGCAAGAAATACACAAAACTCTTGCTACCTCCTTTATTAAAACCAGTTAAATTACCAGCATGTGAATGTCTCCACATTGTTTGATTGCGTGTTCTGTAATCTCTCCCCCAAATTAAATAGTATAAAACAAGTCTGTTAAAGCTCAGAAGTTTTTTTTTCCCCCAATTCAAAAATGCACAGCATCAAGCATTGAATTAAGCTGGGAAAATGATGACCACAGATTTCAACAGTACAGACCATAGAATAGTGACTTGTAAATCACGCAGGCAGTTTTTTTTTGTAGCACATGTATGTTTGAAGAAACCTTTGTTCTTATTTCACTGCGCGCTTGTAACTGCAGGCTAATGATGTACAGACGTTGTCAAAAACCTGATGTAGTGCTGAGATGGTACATTTTTAATTTCCTCAGAGGACAGTTGTGTGTGAAATGGATCCAAAAAATAAATGCGTTGTGAGGTTGTAGGATCTATTGCGCCATTAGCTAAACAGGAAAAACAGCGCATTTGAAACAAAAACAGAAAATGCTGGTAGCACTCAGCGTGTCGGGCAGCAACTGGGGCAAGAGAAAGAGTTAATGTTTCAGATCTATCACTTTTCATCAGAACACCAAAAAATCACAGGTGAATATCATGGAGATATCTGTAATCGTGGGCAGTTCCTAAAACATGAAGGGTGGTATTTAAGCTGGAATCCAAGTGGAATGAGTTTGAGCTGGAGATGCTTGCTGAGGAAAGAGATGTGGCTGTGAAAGCGAGTTTTGATAGATAGCTTATTTGAGGGGGAAAAAAGGCAATGAAAATAAACAAGGTAAAGGAGACAAATGGAAATCCTGTCAGAGGGAAGAGCAGAACTTATTGAAGATGGATGGATATTGCTGGCAGCGAATTAAATACCAAAATAAAATACTGTGGACGCTGTAAATCTGAATAAAAGCAGAAAAAGTTGGAAATCCTCAGCAAGTTAGGCAGAATCTGTGACAAGTGAAACAAAGTTAACATTTCAGGTTAGTGACCATCCTTTAGATCATGATTATTAGCTGGTCAGGAAAAGAGATGAGGAAGGCTGCAGTTGAGTCATTAATATTATATCTGAATGGTCGATTGAACAAGATAATGAATCCTGGTGGAAAGGATAAGATAATTATCCTTGACTGGTTTTGTAGGGATTGTAAAGAAAAAGTTTTCTTGTTTTACTATGCCTTTTTATGAAAATATGGAAAAGCAACAGACCTTTCACAAATCATTGTTTTGTGGCTGCAGTATTTCAAATAACCAAATTGTCTGTCATCCTTTGATTTTTTTTTTAAGCTCTCTGAATTTATGACTTTTTAAAGTTTGATTTGGTAGTGAAGGTTTAGGGATTCCCAAATGCAGTTAACAGCATTGCTGACAGCTCAGATCATGTAACCTAATAAAAAAAGCCACTTGTGATCATCTTCTGATCGTCTTTGGGATTTGAGATATTCTCCTAGGTTTCAATAGTGACTACACTGCAACAGTACTTCATTGACCGTGAAGCACTTTTAAGACATCCAGTGGTCATGAACAGTGGTGCTCATGAAAAGCACTCTATAATTGCAAGTCTGTCTTTCTTTGATGTGAGGTTATCTAGAGCCAGATGGGAAGCTCAGAACTGCACTGTCACCAACCTAACTATAAGATGGCCTGCTGGTTTACTATAAAGATGCGAAACTTAAACTGAATTTGCTTGTCTATCTGCAATCCAGATTTTGTAGTCACTGCACCCTAGAAATGTGTGTGTGTTTTTTCCTACTAGCTTCCAGTAAAGTGGCAGCTGATACTCCAGGTTGGAGTGTTTGCATCACATGTGCAATGGATTTGTCCTTTCCCCACAATGAAATTACCCAGCAGGGCAGCATGTGATGTACCAATTGCCCTTGTGAAGCACCTTGGGACATTTTGCTACATTAAAGGGACTACATAAATTGCAAAATTATGCAAGTATTACTCCTTTAGTCAAATTGCCCACCACATCAGTACCAAAAAGTCAATGAAGCATAAAAAAAGTGTAAATTGATTTTACTTCAAATTAATGTGAATTCCTATGTTCTACTGTGTGTAAATAAAGCACTAACTCCACTGTGTTACCCAATTGACAGATTGAGTAAATGCTTTTGTGTCCTTATCATGTTCGCTTGAATTATCTTTTATTTTTTATTTTAACACTAATTTGAGGTCAGATGAAACCTGATATTTGACTATGATGAATCTTCAGTTGACAAAGCCAACTCTAAATTCATTGCTCAAATCAATCCTGATCTTTAATGCCTGGAGGGTTGCCCACCCTAGCGAAACTTCAGTTATAAAAGAATATGATGCCCTAAAGTCATCATTTTTTAGTTATTTATTCATTTATGGGATGGGGGCATCACTGGCTAGGCCAGCATTTAGTGTCCATCACTAAGTGCCCTTGAGAAGGTAGCAGTGAGCTGCCTCCTTGAACCGCTGCAGTCCATGTGGTGTAGGTACACCCACAGTGCTGTTACAGAGGGTGTTCCGGGATTTGACCCAGCGACAGTGAAGGAACAGCGACATAGTTCCAAGCCAGGATGTGTGTGGCTTTAAGAGGAGCTTGCAGGTGGTGGTGTTCCCAAGTGTCTGCTGCCCTTGCACTTTGAGGTGGTAGAGGTCGCAGGTTTGGAAGCTGCCTTGGTGAGTTGCTGCAGTGTATCTTGTAGATGGTAGACATTGCTGACACTTGTGTCAGTGGTGGCGGAAGTGATTGTTTAAGCTGGTGGATGGGGTGTCAATCAAGTGGGCTGCTTTGTCCTGGATGGTGTCGAGTTTCTTGAGAGTTGCGATGGAGCTGCATTCATCCAGGCAAGTGGAGAGTATTTCATCACACTCCTGACTTGTGCCGTGTAGAAGTGGGCAACCTTTGGGGAGTCAGGAAGTGAGTTACTCATTGCAGAATTCCTAGCTTCTGACCTGCTCTTGTAGCTACAATATTTATATGGCTGGTCCAGTTCAGTATCTGGTCAATGGTAACCCTCAGGATGTTGATAATGGGGGATTCAGAGATGGTAATGCCATTGAATGCCAAGGAGAGATGGTTAGATTCTCTCTTATTTGAGATGATCATTACCCAACACTTATGTGGTGTGAATGTAAATTGCCACTTGTCAGCCCAAGCTTAGATATTGTCCAGGTCTTACTGCAAATGGGCACGGACTGCTTCAGTACCTGAAGAGTCAGTGATGGTGCTGAGCATTGTGCAATCATCAGCAAACAGCCCCACTTTTAACCTTATGATGGATGGAAGGTCATTGATGAAGTAGCTGAAGATGGTTGGGCCTAGGACACTACTCTGAGGAACTCCAGCAATGTTCTGGGACTGAGGTGATTGACCTCCGACAGCCACAACCATCTTCCTTTGTGCTAGGTGTGACTCCAACCAGTGGAGAGTTTTCCCTTGATTCCCATTGACTCCTGTTCTGCTAAGGCTCCTTGATGCCATACTTGGTCAAATGCTGCCTTGATGTCAAAGGCAGTCAATCTCACCACACCTCTGGAGTTCAGCTCTTTTGTCCATGCTTCGACCATGGCTGTAATGTCAGGAGATCAGTGACCCTGGCAGAACCCAAACTGAGCATCAGTCAGTAGGTTATTGCTGAGCAAGTGCTGCTTGATAGCACTGTCGACGACCACTTCCATCATTTTGCTGCTGGTCCAGTGTAGACTGATGGGGTGGTAATTGGCTTGGTTGGATCTATCCTGCTTTTTATGGACATGACATGACTGGGCAATTTTCCACATTGCCAGGTAGATGCCAGTTTTGTAGCTGTACTAAAACAGCTTGGCTCGGGGCTTGGGTGGCTCTGGGGCACAAGTCTTCAGCACTCTTGCCGGAATGTTGTCAGGGCCCATAGCCTTTGCAGTACCCAGTGTCTTCAACCATTTCCTGATGTCATGTGGAGTGAATCGAATGGGCTGAAGGCTGGCTGCTGTAATGCTGGGGACTCCAGAGGAGGCCAAGATGGATTATTCAGTTGGCATTTCTGGCTGAAGCTGGTTGCAAATTCTTCAGACTTGTCTGTTGCATTGATTTGCTGGGCTCCCCCATCATTGAGGATGGGGATATTTGTGGAGCCTCCTCCTCCAGTTAGTTGTTTACTTGTGCACCACCATTCACAACTGGTTGTGGCAGGACTGCAGAGCTTAGATCTGATCATTGATTGTGGGATCTCTTAGCCCTCTCTATCGCATGTTGCTTCACTGTTTGGCATGCAAGTATTCCCATGTTGTAGCTTCACCAGTTTGATACCTCATTTTTAGGTATGCCTGATGCTGCTCCTGGCATGCCCTCCTTGAACCAGGGTTGATCCCCCAGCTTGATTTTTTAAAAATTCATTCACCGGATGTGGGCTTCGCTGGCTAGGCCAGCATTTATTGCCCATCCCTAGTTGCCCTTGAGAAGGTAGTGTTGAGCTGCTTTCTTGGACCGATGCAGTCCATGTGGTGTAGGTACACCCACAGTACCTTTAGGAAGGGAGTTCCACGATTTTGACCCAGTGACATTGAAGGACCGGCGATATATTTCCAAGTCAGGATGTGAGTGACTCGGGGGGGAACTTCCAGGTGGTGGTGTTCCCATCTACCTGCTGCCCTTGTCCTTCTATATGGTAATGGTCATAGGTTTGGAAGGCACTGTGTAAGAAGCCTTGATGAATTCCTGCAGTGCATCTTGTAGATGGTATACACTGCTGTCACTGTGTGTTGGTGGTGGAGGGAGTAAATATTTGTGGATGTGGTGCCAATCAAGCAGGCTCCTTTGTCCTTGATGGTGTCAAGCATCTTGAGTGTTGTTGGAGCTGCAGTCATCCAGGCAAGTGGGGAGTATTCCATCACACTCTTGACTTGTGCCTTGTAGATTTGGGGGTGGGGGGGGTGGGGGGGGGGGGGGGGGGGGGGGGGGGGTTAGAGAGTGGTAGGCGTAATCATCAGGAGGTTTCCTCACTCATATTTGACCCGATGCCATGAGACATCATGGGTGCTGAAGTCAATTTTGAGGACTTCCAGGGCAACTCCCCCTCGACTGTATGCCACTGTGCTGCCACTTCTGGTGGGTTTGCCTTGTGGGTGGGACAGGACATACCCAGGGATAGTGATGGTGTTATATGGGACATAGTCACACTCATGGAATTATACCTTACAGACAATATCAGGCTGTTGCTTGACTAGTCTGTGGGACAGCTCTTCCAATTTTGGCACAAGCCCCCAAATTTTAGTCAGGAGGACTTTGCAGGGTCAGGAGGGCTGATTGAGCAGAAGTATCAAATTTTGGATAGAATTCCGTTACAAATTTTTGTTACAATTTATTTTCTTTTCTGCGGCATCATTGGCCTATTTCCCTAGCCAAATAGCGAACAGTAGCTCCAAAGTGCCTTTGCAAGTCTAGTGCTAAATATAAGCCTCAGTCTATGTAATATTGGAGCTGCTGCTTGAATTGGCTTTGTCAGCAAGTTTACCTTTTCTGACTTTCCACCCAGGAACATTGTAGCAATTCTGTGTAATTGCGCCTTCCTTTAGAGATAAGCTTTCAGTTAAGGTGTACTGTATATGTTGAAATCCATCTGACAGAAGAAAAGAGTGACATTCCAGAAATTAGCTGTCAGATTTGTAAAATTACTATATAATGGTATAACTGAATTTTATGAAGCTTCTAGTAAAATATTGAAAAGCCTGGAATGCATATTTTGGCAGTTCCATATTAAAATCTATCTAACCTATAATTAAAATGTTAATTGCTTTTTAATTCTATTCATTAGTAAAAACATTTCCTTGGATTCTTTATTCCAGATGAATACGATCATAAAACAATTGGCTTTTGCACTTTTAGTGCTTTGATTATTTGCTGAAAAGTGATCTTATATAAAGTTATATAAAATAGTTATAGTTTAGAAAATATAAATCAGGGCAGTAGTTCAAAGGGCTCAGGTTCATAGTAGTAAAACACAAATTTAGAGCTGATGTTACCGAGTTCTTCACAGAGTGATCAACATTACACATTGAGTTCCATTTGGCAGAGGCAAATATCCAGGAATCATTTAAGAAAAAGCTCAGTAGCATAATGGAGGGAACTTGTAGGGTGTTTGGATGGATGACCTAAGATGCGTTAAATGGATTTCACATCTTTTGATCTTGTAAAAGTTTCCTTTCCTTCCCTTTTGAGGGTGAGGATTTGTGCAGAGATACACTTATATGGGTACTGAAAGCTGTCTGATCTCTTGTTAAAGTGGTTATTAATGTATGAGATAGACTGACAGTGTTGAGATGCTGTATGACAGTGTAGCACACAATATGCTGTTTATAAGGCACTCATCGCACAAATACTGTAGCTATGTCCTTATCTGACATTGATGGAGGTCCATTCCAACAGGGGTCTCTGGGTAACAATCAGGGGCAGGAGCCCCTGCCTTTTTTACTTTCCCGACTCCTAATTTGGGGTTAAATTGTAGCACCCCAATTGCTTTCTTGATTGAGATCAGCTATTTAGGTGAGGATAAAAACTTGGACCTAACAATCGTCTTTGCTTAGAACCAGTAATCCAGTTATCTATTAAGCCATGGTGGGAGTGAGAATTTTCATTGCTGCTCTAGTTCATGTATCTGAATTTCATGAAACTCCTGGAATAATAGTGGAAAGTGTGGATGGAGGGAGCAAGTGATCAGCACTTAATTCAACCAAAAACAATTTGCATTTATATAGCATCTTTAACATATAAAATGTCCCAAAGCACTTAACAGAAGTGTAATTTGCCAAAATTTGATACCAAGCCACGTAAGATGATATTAGGACAGATGACCTAAAGCTTAGTCAAAAGGTTATGTTTTAAGTAGTGTGTTAAATAGAAGAGAGGGGGCAATGAAAAGAGGCACAATGAGAGGCAAGAAAAGCAAAAAGAAAGAGGTGAAATGGTAAATGGTTCAGATCCAGTGTTCTTCAGATGGAGAGCTGTACTGTTTCACTTGGGAACACTCAAACACCTGAATGTAACTTGCCAAAGCTGACTTGACACACAAGTTATTTATTATTAAGGAATTGGTATTAAATTTCCTTCTGCACAAGAGACATTTTATAGTCTTTGCACAAGAAGACTTCAACATTTAAGCCAATCATTGCACAAATATTATAGCTATGAGCCAGAAATGGAAATTAAGTGAGTTTGAGTTTAATATGGCAGTTGGATAATTGGGTTACAATCATATATTCTTTTATCTGTAACAGAGAATAACCTACTGAAGCTTGTTTGATGTTGTCCTAACAGAAGTTACAGCTGTTTACAAAGCTTTATTATTAAATTTAGCTAAGACCTCTGAGTATTGGAAGTTAAATTTTGATTGATAGACAGCTACACACAAAACACCTGCACTGTACTCTGTCATTCACTTAGCCGAGAACAGCAGTGAGTTTTCTATCGTCATGTGTTGCATGTGATTGCAGTTTAACCATACTGTGTATCCTAACGTGTCAGACACACAGGCCCATATATATTTAGCAGTGCAAGCTACTGGGTATCATTTTACGGTCAGAACACTTTGAGGGTAATGGTAACTCTTTACAGCCAAGGCAGTGAACTTAGAATGTTACACTCTTCTTCCAAATGCTCCCCCATCCATATTGCACCTGTGGCCACTAGTGACAAATTGGGGGATCTAGGGTCATTAGCCCCAAAGATAATTTGTACATTAAACCTGAATTCTGATTAATGTTGAACAATTCTATTTCATAATAAATTAGTTACAATAAAACTTCTGGGAAAATTGATGGCATTTAGATGTAGCCATATTCAACAAGCTAACCAGATTTTCCTAAAAGATACTTCATCAGATATCCTCCCCTCTCCCCCCACATATCTACACAGAGGCGG
Organism: Cetorhinus maximus; assembly: GCF_964194155.1. Classification (NCBI taxonomy): domain Eukaryota; kingdom Metazoa; phylum Chordata; class Chondrichthyes; order Lamniformes; family Cetorhinidae; genus Cetorhinus; species Cetorhinus maximus. Next base: position 118,206,703 of record NC_135890.1, read on the forward strand.
TTTTTCCTTACAATTCACAGAAACACTCTCTCCCCACTCTCCCAATAAACCCTTCACAGGGTCACTTTTTCCTCTATGGCAGCTCCCCAATTCACAAAGGCGCTTTTCCCTTCTACCATTTCCCCACCACCCCTCCTGATTTATAAAAGTATTCTTCCGCTTTGATATTCTGTTCCTTCTTGGTGTTGGCTGCGGTACCAAGAATAATTGTAGCACAGACCCCAGCCCTGGGACGAAGCTGCAGATTCTGTCTCTAGCTGTAGTCAGGGGCACCAATAAGAGTTATATCAGTGAAAGCAGTTTGAGCAATTCCTGACTAGGTTATGAAAGATAGCGAATCACACTGCAGCAGCTAGTTTGTGGGCTCAGAAATATTAAAAAAACAGCTTAGGTATTTGCATAGGGTTACACCTAACTGCACTGTCATTTATAGCATTATTTCGGGTACATTTTGGGGGAATTGAGTGATAAAGATCAACTCTTTCTGATTGGTGTATAAATTAATATTTTCCAGTAATTTCCTACTTGAGAGGGAAAAGAACATCAATACTAAAACTTAAGAGTTGGAGATACAGAGTATCACATGTGGCAACTCCTTAGCTCTCAAATTGCAGCCTGTTATCCTTTTATCTACCTCATGGTTATCACACCTGTCATGTTACAGGGGAGAAAATAAGATCAGTGCTTGTCTTACAACAGTAGTATCTCAAATCCGACTGTCCGAAAACTGGATGTTTGTAGAATGTGCCATGCATCAATTTTAAATGAGTAAAAAAAAACTTACCTTGACAGTTAGATCGGTGCGGTGTGGGCCTGGCTAGTTGGCCCCTTTGCCACTTGCGAGCCGGTCTTTTCCCACCCAAAACCCATCTTCTGCCGAGCTACCCGACCCGAAATTCGGCACTGCCTCGGTCCCAAGGATGCCGATTTTGAGACACTACCTGTAGTTAAACAAAATCGATAAGTTTTGGTTATTTATCTTGGAAACCGAATGACTTAATTGAAATACTGCCAATCATCTATTCCATTTTAACTTAAATGATTTAATTCTTCAAGGAATCTCAGTAGCTGGCAAAATGACGGGTAGACCATACATTTATGGCTGCACCCCTCATTCATTGTTTGACAATCTGCACCTTGTCCTTGCAGAATACCGTTCAGATGTGCATTCATTTGGAATATTAAAGGAGAATTCTCAGAGGTATATGCTCAGTCTCTCTGAATACTGGACAGATATGCCCAAAAGCTAGGATGAGGTAGATGGAATGGGAGAAGACTCGTGTAGCTTACAAACACCGGCACAGACTAGCTGCCCGAATGGCCTGTTTCTGTGCTATATATTCTATGTAATTCTGTGTAACCTTTTTCTAATCCCATATCAGGGTATTACAGAATGAGAGAGGCATTCTGTCTTGATTGTAGAAAATGTCATCCGTGCATTCTATCTTAAAAATGGCTAAACTTTGAAATACATTACTAATTTTATACTGTATAATATTTTTTGTAAGGGGCAGATGTTAAGAGCAGTCTTTTGAGATTCAAAAAAAATTGCTGAATAAACAATTGAGGGTTCTGGCTGATAGCCTCCTGTACTAAACAAACTGTTGTAGAATGATACACTTAAAGCAACTTTCGCTGTTTTTGATTATGTATTCATCACTGGTTCAGATACGTGATCTAGATGCTGAAGTAATAACATGGCATTCTTCCAAGACGAGGAGCTTTATTACTTTGCACGCACCTCTCTCAACACATTATCACTGAAATAATATACGGTACCTCACTGTCCAAATACTCTTGATATTTGAGTAAATAGCATAATTTCTACATAATTGGTGGAAAAGCCATTTGTGCTTAAAGATTAAAGAAGTTAATGTTCCATAATGCAGGAAGCTGATTTTTTTTCTTCTACCTTGAATATTGGTTTCACAATCTTTCTCCAGAGGAGGTGAGGAAATTTGAGGAAGAGGTAACCTTACTTTTAAAAAAATCCTCTGTTTCCTCTGTAGACTTTGACACATGTGTTTTATTTTTTGGACCTGACATGGTGAAAGTTGAGTGCATTAACTTGTGCAGTGTTAGAGATCAGAAATACTAAAACACTGTTTAAATTAACTCTTTTCATGCACCCCTTGGAAATTATTCAAAATAAACTTTGCCCTCTCAAAAGAACCATGTGTGGTTCAGGACAACCCTCTTCATGAACCAATTTAAAACAAACTCCCCCCAGCCGTTACATTATCTAGAGTGAATGTGTCCAATGTATCTGCCTTTTAATTTAAACCAATTTAAATCAATTTGTTTGTCCTTTCAGTTCTGCATAAGTCTACTGTATTACTCAAACTGAGAATGAATTTCCATTTGGAAGGATAGAATGAGAGAGGGCCATTTATCCCGTTATGTTAGCTCCTGTTGACATAAACACCAGCTTTAATTTCCTAAGGGGAAAGTTCTGCAAGTTTTCTCTCTGGCCTAAAAGGCAAGTTGAGAAGAATTGCAGAATCATTATGTAACCTCACATCTCGCGTGCATTCTTTAATAGTCACCTATTGACATAAGTTGAGTGCATTTCTGTTGGGAGGCATGGTGTAATGGGTTAGAGATTCCTATTATTAGGCTATAACACAGAGAGGAGTAATTATTGAATCGGCCATCCATTATGGATTCTCATATCTACAAATCTTGATCAATTTATCATCTGCATCATTATGATTTTAAGTTCGAAACTGTCTTCAGGTTATCTCCAAAAACCCCAATGTTTTTATAAAAAGTGAGAACCTCTTCCTGTTGCCTTTTTAAAAATTATTATTTGTACATGGGATGCGGGCGTCACTGGCTAGACCAGCATTTATTGCCACCCAGAGAGCATTTTTAAGAGTCAACCACATTGCTAAGAGTCTGGAGTCACATGTAAGCCAGACCAGGTAAGGATGGCAGATTTCCTTCCCTACAGAACAATAGCGAACCAGATAGGTTTTTACGACAATTGGCAATGGTTTCATGGTTAAATTCCAGATTTCTGTTTATTAAATTCAAATTTCACCATCTGCTATGGTGGGATTCAGAGCATTACTCTGAGTCTCTGGAATACTAGTCCAGTGACAATACCACTATGCCTGTACCTAACTGGTTTCAATATTGTTGGATTAATTAAATCTGTGATCCTTTTATGATTTCTGGCTTTTTAAATCTTAGAAGAAATCTTTATAGGAGATGAAATTTTGTGTGCAAGAAACCTTGTGAGTTTATTGCCAAAAATCAATTTTTTAATATAAAAATAGAAATGCTGGAAATACTTAGCAAGCCAGGCAGCATTTGTGGAAAGAAACAGTTAACGTTTCAAGTTGATGACGCTTCATCAGATTTTTTTAATGCTAGTGATTGCAATATTAGCTGCTAAAAATGTGATACAGTCTACTGATGACTTATGATCCCTTAATTTGAATTACTGGGCATGTGGATTTTCTTAGCTTACTCCTGATGATTTTGTTTTTTTGCTTTCTTGTGTCTAAAAGTATTTCTTATATAAGGTATTAGGACATCTCTTGCCTGATTAAATTTGTATAACAGAAGTGACTCTAACGACAGCAATTGTGTTGGGCTTGTTGTTGAATGCACAAATATTGGTTGCATTGATTGGAAAGCAAATATCGATTTTTTTTTAAAAATCAATATGTCTGCTTATAATAATTCTCACAGGCCTTTTAATCAATATCAGTGAAGATATCGCCATATGCCATAACGCTTCCGAGTAAAGTAAGATGGGGTTGGAAAAGCTGGAGGTATCCTGCACAAAGCCAAATCTGCAACTCATTTCATACATTATTGAGAATACTCAAAATCCTGAAACAGTTTAATCTTTTATTTTCAGTAAGCCTGGTTTAGGAGGAAAATATATTGAAGAATATTAACTTTTCCAGTGCAGAAAATCAATCTCCTCGAACATGTGAGTTTGATTGGGTAGCCTCAATTGGATTAACATTGTGGCATTAGTACGTTATTCAAAGATTTTAATTCTGCTTTGGTCCCCAGCTGTTATTTGCACAAACGTTGAGTTGCCCGCAACCCCATTCATTTTAAAGTTGTCAAACTTTGGATAAGAGCCTATATATGTGACACAGCTTGTATTTTGCTGATTTGTTAAGTATGATTTAGAGTCTAGATTGATGGGATAAAATGTGCTTTCACAATTTTCTCAAGTATTTCTGGATCAAGCATAGTCAACACCCTTGTTAAAGCCAGTTCAAACTAGCTAGCTGTCCATGCCATTGGCAGGGGGAATTGTGTGTCAGAATAGAAATGTGACTCATTGAATCTTGAAAGCAGATGATCATGCAACTGTGCTTTGCATCGTTAATCAGTCAATACTCGTTAGTGGCACTGAGCAATCAATACAGCTTGTATTAGTGCTGCTTAATGGAGCTGAAAGCAGGATTTGTGAGATGACAGTAAATTTCTGAGGATTGAAAGTAGTGTATCATTTGTAGGGATGTAGATTGAATTAAAAACCATTCAATTTGGCCCATGACTTAACCTTTTCAGTTTCATTTTCTCAGTTGTATTGATATTGTGACTAACATTAGACTTTTTTGTGTTTCCCTTTAGTGCTGCTGTTTATATTTACATTTAAATAAAAACTATGGCTTTGCTATGCGTTTGGGTGCAGCATCAACAGTCACACAGAGGAGCAGAAAAATAACCACTAAAGGCCACTTTTAATACATTAATGGCAGCACTTCACAGTGGCAACTACTAATTGTAGCCAACTTGAAGTTCTAGGTGGACTGAGACCACTAAGATCAGACAAATTCCTGTTTTTTTTAATTCATTCATGGGATGGGAATGACCCTGGCAAGACCAACATTTATTGCCCATGCATATACTCTTGAGAAGGTAGTGGTGAGGTGTCTTCTTGAACATGATGTCACTACTCCCACTGTGCTGTTGGGTTGGGCGTTCAAGCACCAATGAAGGAATGGCGATATATTGGCCAGGATGGGATGTGACTTGGAGAGGAACTTGGAGGTGGTGCTCCCATGCACATGCTGCCTTGCCCTTCTAAGTGGTAGAGGTGGCCGATTTGGGACGTGCTGTTGAAGAAACCTTGGTGAGTTGCTGCAGTGCACCTTGTAGAAGGCATACATGATAGCCATGGTATAGCGGTAGTGGAGGGAGTGAATGTTTAAGGTGATGGATGTGGTGCATATCAAATGGGCTGCTTTGTCCTGGAGTGTCTTGTTGTAACTGCATCCATCCAGACAAATGCAGAGTATTCCATCACATTCCTGATTTTTTACCTTGTGGATGGTAGAAAGGCGTTGAGAGGTGAGTTACTCAGCACAAAATACCCAGACTCTATTCTGCATATAGCTACAGTATTTTAAGTTTGGACTAAAACTGTAATGCGATCTGGAGCATAGTGGCAGAACCAAAACTGAGCATTAGTGAGCAAATTATTTGAGTAATTACTGCTGATAGCACTGTTGGTAGCCCATTCCATCACTTTGCTCATGATTGAGTATAGACTGATAGGGTGATAATTGGTTGGATTAGATCTGTCCTGCTTTATGTAGACAGGAGAGGTGTCAGCTGTGGCTTAGTTCATAGCACCCTCGCCTTTGAATCAGAGGGTTGTGGGTTCATGTCCCACTCCCGGAAACCAAGAACTGTGATTGTACTCGAAAGAGTTGCAATCTGTGACTGTTGATAACTCGAAAGAGTTTATGTGGACAGGACATAGCTGGGCAATTTTCCATTTTGTCGGGTAGATGCCAGTGTTGTAGCTATACTGGAACAGCTTGGCTAGAGGCCCAATTAGGTCCACTGCATAAGTCTTCAGTGCTGCAACTTGGATATTTTTGGAGCTTATAGCCTTTGCTGTAGCCATTGCTCACAGCTGTTTCTTAATATCACGTGGAGTGAATCCAATTGGCTGAATACTGGCTTCAGTGACGGTGGAAACCTCAGCTGGAGGATGAACTGGATTATCTACTCAGCGCTTCTGGTGGCCTGCGTGGGACAGGACTTCACATAGAAAAGAACAGTGGCCTAAAGTGCAAGCAATATCAGTGGCCTTCACCTTAACCTTCACTATCGCTGGCAGAAAACAGATTTATGATACAAAGTGGTGTTTCTCATTTGGTTAAGTTTCATCTCTGAGTACAACATCCATTCTGTTGCTAGTGCTCCAGAACTAGTGCTGCCAGCATTTGCTGCTGGTACTTGCAATAAATTAGACCATCTATAAGCCAATAATGGAGCATTCGGCCTCGACGGTGTTCTTGTACGATGAAACGTTGGATTGGTAATGCACTTCTTAAGGAAGGACATAATTATAACATAACTGAAGAGATCTACATGCCTCTGGAGACAAAAAGAAGAAAAATGAATAACCTGCATTTATATAGCTTCTTTGACACCCTCAGGATGTCCCAAAGTGTTTTACAGCCAATTAAGTCCATTTGAAATGCAGTTGCTGGCATAATGTAGGAAACACAGCAACCAATTTGCACACAGCAAACTCCCACAAACAGCAATGTGATAACGATCAGATAATCTATTCTTGGGTTTTTAGGTTGTAGGCAAAATATTGGCCAGGAGATCAGGGAGAGCACTCTGATTTTTTTTTCAAAATAGTGCTATGGGACCTTTTACATCCACCTGAGAAGCAGACCAGGCCTCAGTATAACATCACATCTGAAGGACGGCCCCCTCCGACAGTGCAGTATTCCCTCAGTACCTCACTGAAGCGTCAGCCTGGATTTTGCACTCAAGTCTCTGAAGTGTGACTTGAGACTATAGCCATCGGATTTAGAGAGCATGCTACCAACTGAGTAATACCACTTGATACACAAACAAAAATTGCTGGAAAAACTCAGCAGGTCTGACAGCATCTGTGGAGAGGAAGACAGAGTTAACGTTTCGAGTCCATATGACTGTTCATCAACAATTTTTGTTTTTGTTTCAGATTTCCAGCATCTGCAGTATTTTGCTTTTATAACACTTGATACACTGTTTGTTTCCTGCCAGTGATGGTGAAGGTTAGGGCCATTTGGGCCACCATTCTATTCTGTAACCCAACTGCCAACCACAGACCACCGAGGTGGTGTTGACGTTGACTTCTATAGGTCTTTTGATATTTGGCAATGTTGGCATGCTGTGCATGCATCTTGTGCATTTACAGTTGCTGCCAAATCTACAATCCTGTATCAAGAAGGGGAGATTTGGTACAGAGGGAAATGAGTTTTACCACGGAAGCACTTTCTAAAATATTACATGCGATTTCACCTTGTCTATGATCCACTGTAGTACTTTGCTTTTGCAGATTTATCAAAATTGCTGAGAGCAGCTGAGTGAGGACACAATTAGGATTGCAATTAATGTAGTTACCCCATTAGATAAAGTGTCTCTTGCTAGTTTCTCCTTTTTCATTTGCCCTAAAACTGAAACAAAGTTTAAATTTTTTTTTGCAACTTTGATTTTTTTTGTGAAAGTGTCACTAATTGAGAGATATAAGGAATGTAGTTTTGTGCATTTTGGATAGTTGAAGGAACTGCTGGAAATCACTGTCTGTTGAGTCTCTCATATGAACAGTGGTCACTTAGATGAGGTAAAGGAATATAAGAGCTCTCTATGGCACTGTACCCCAGGAAGAAATCAACATCTTCAGGTCAAGGGGATGGAAAGCAAAATGGAAGAATATAAAGATCTCATAGAGAATAATGATGTTAGAATTACCAGAACTTAAACATTGAAACAGGTAACTGCACATGGTGCATCATAATTATTCTCCATGCTACACAGAGTAGGATCATTTTAACAAATTGATCTTGAAAGGAAAAAAGGAAGACTTGCACTTAAATAGCACCTTTCACGGTCATATGGACATACAATATAGGAGCAGAAGTAGGCCATTCAGCCCCTCAAGCCTGCTCCTCCATTCAATAAGATCATGGCTGATCTCTTTGTTTTGAATTCCACATTCCCATCTACTCTGATAACCTTTTGGTGCCCTTGCCTAACAAGAATCTATCTACCTCTGCCTTAAAAATATTCAGTGACCCCACTTCCACCGCCTTCTGAGGCAGAGAGTTCCAAAGTCGCACAACCCTCAGAGAAAATTTCTCCTCATCTGTCGTAAAAGGGCGACACCTAATTTTAAAACAGTGCCCCCTAGTTCTGGACTCACCCACAAGAGGAAACATTCTTTCCATGTCCATCTTCTCACAACAGTTCAGGATCTTATATACTTCAGTCAAGTCACCCCTCACTCTTCTCAACTCCAGTTTAAGCCCAGTCTGTTCAATCTTTCCTCATAAGACAACCCACTCATTCCAGATATCAACCTAGTAAACCTCCTCTGAATCACCTTCAACGTATTTACGCCCTTCCTTAAATAAGGAGATAAAAACTGCACGCAATATTAGAGATGTGGTCTCATCAATGCTTTGTATAACTGAAGCATAACATCCTTACTTTTATGTTCAGTTCCTCTAGTAATAAAGAATAGTATTCCATTAGCCTTCCCAAACTGTTTGGCAGTCAGTTAAGTACTTTTTGAAGTGTTGTCACTTTGCAATGTGGGAAACATGGCAGCCAATTTAGACACAGCAAGGTCCAATGACAGCAATGTGATAGTGGTCAGATAATCTGTTTTTTTGATTGAGGGATAAATATTGGCCAGGACACCAGTAATTTCTCCCCTAACCATTTTAAGAATAAGGCCATAGGATCTTTTACTTCCACCTGAGGGAACAGATGGGGCCTCAGTCTCATCCAAATGACAGCAAATCTGACAGCGCAGCACTGCACAGAAGTGTCAGGCTAGATTTTTGTGTTTGAAGTCTGTGGAGAAACTTGCTACAGTTTATGGAAGTGATTTAAAGATGACTATGTTAATATTTACAGTGAATTTATGTTAAATAAGTCTAACTGGTAACTATAAAATTCACATACTAATGGATTTTTCAATTAAATGGCTTATGGAAATTTAACCTGTACTTTTTGTATGTGGAGGGCATTGTGAATCAGGAAATATTTGAGTAAACAATGGTCTACATTACCCAAGCCTACCAGTTCTTTTGCGCACAGTTAATTTTGTTAAGGCATCTATTTCATTATACAGACGGTAGCAAAAGTGATTGCTGTAGTTCAGCCCTTTTCAGCACTGCAGGAGCAGAAATTGAAACTGAAAATGCTGGATATGCACAGCAGCTCCATCAGCATCTAAAGAGAAAAGATAGGTTGCTATTTGAGAACTGACAAAGACTCCACATCCAAATTGTTGGTCTGTACTACAGAAATGAATAGACCTGTTGAGCATTTCTTTAATTTATGTTCTGATTTAAATTTTCTGCATTTGCAGATTTTTAGTTTTTCTTTTTTTTGAGTCTACAATGGGAGCAGCACAGTTTAACTTTGTATCTCATGCAGAGCGACCAGCTAAAAAAAAGACTTGCATTTCTGTAGTACATTTCACACCCTCAGAACGTTCGAATGCACTTACAGTCAATTAAGTACTTTTTAAAGTGTAGCTACTTCTATGCTGTAGGAAATGTGGGCAACCAATGCACAGAGCAAGGAACCTCAAACCTAGCACAGTACTGGCCAGATAACCTAATTTTAGTGATGCTGGCTGAGGGATGAATAGATAAGGTCAGGAGACTGGGGAGAGCTCCCTGCCCTTCTTCAAAATAGTGCCTTAGGATCTTGATTTGACATCTCATCATAAAGACAGCACCTCCAACAGTTAAACATTCCCTCAGTATTGCAAATAAGTGTTTTAGTGCTCAAGTTTGTGGAATGGGAGATAAATGATCAGTTAATCTGTTTTTGCAGTAGGGGTTTTAAGGTTAAATGGTGACCAGGATACTAGGTGAACTCCTTCAAGTAGGGCCCTCCATGTGATCTTTTATGTGCAGCTGAATGGAGCCTTGCTTTAATGTCTCATGAAAGATGGTAATTTCTCAATTACTGAGTCAAGATAATTTCTGTATATAGTGATAAGAATTGTCTCAACATATCCCATCACTCAAAAACATTAGCCCAGAAAGTTCAGTTAGTGGCAGAGCAGCAGCATGATTCAAACTGCTGTTATGATCTCAGCTGAGGTTACCCCTGGACAAGCCTGATCCCAGAGTGGAGCCCGGCTTGATAGATCCTAACTTTTAATTCATTTGTTTAGATACATGGAGAGTGGCCACTGAACAGAGTCAGCTAATGAACTTCTAACAAAAGAATAAGACATTTATTCAACAAGAAAAGATGAACTATATTACAATACTCCAATACATATATACAGATTTGTAAAGCTAACACAGGTTACAAAAACTATCTTATGCCTTAATGTTCACAGTGGGTACTCAGTCCATGTCAACAAATAAGCTCCCTGTGGCCGGACAAACCACACTCTGAAACCAAGTGACAGATGCCATCTCAACCAGATTCAATGGATCTATCCTCAACTTCCCCAGATGCTTGTCACCCTGTGAGCCAACCAGTCTCACCAAACTCCGTCTTTCACACGAGGGTTTCCAATTGCAACTCACCAAGGACTCGCTTTGGAATCTTCTCCCAAACTGATACTTTCTCTCAGACGCCTTCTGCAAGGGTTTACCTCCAGGGTTTCAAACTCTCCTTCCAATGTTCCCTTCCCCGGGTCACCACATGCATTCAAGCTGTCTTCCACGCACTCTCTCTCACTGACTCAGCTGTCAACAGCACACACTGTTTCACATGCCCAGACCTTCAACTGTCTCTTTGGACCTTCTTGCCTCTTGCAAGCTGTTCTCACTTTAAATCTGCTTTCTGCAGCTTTTGTTTCTTTAAACCTGAAGCTTGGAGCCTTTCTCTCTGCCCCTCACTCTTAACTTCACTTAACAGGACCTTTTCCAGGTTCCTGTCCTTCCTTTGACTAGAAGGTCTGCTTGGGACATTCTCCTGTTCCACTCCCCTGGATTCTTGGGGACTTTCTTCTTTAGATTGGGACTGGCTATCTGTCCCATTTGCTCTATTCTCTCTCTGGCAGCTACTTTTAACCAATTTTAGCTTGGGACTGGGTATCTGTCCCTTCTAGGTGACTTTTGTTTGGCAACTGTCTTCAAAACTGGACTCAAAACTGCTGTTTCTTTAGTTTTTCTGTGGGAGGGACCTGCCTCTCTGGACTCCTGCTGTTAGGCAACAGCACTTTTTTTCTACTTGGCTGCAACAGCCATAAAACTCTCATTAGAAATGCAAGCACCTTTTAAAGTGAAACTAAAACTCAATTTGACCTTTCTTAACACACAGATACAGAAATACAAATCAAACTTCAACATTAAAGCTAAAATTCATTCCTAACTCCTCTTCTCAGTCCTAAGTGGCTTTCCCTCTTATTTTGAAATTGTGTCCCCTGGTCCTAGACTCCCCAACCAGGGGAAACGTTTTACCTGCATCTACCCTGTCTATCCTTTTAAGTATTTTGTAGGTTTCAATGAGATCACCTCTCATTCTTCAAAACTCTAGACAATATGGGCCTAGTTTACCCTATCTCTCTCCATTGGACAGTCCCTCCATCCTAGGAACAAGTCTAGTGAACCTTCATTGCACTCCCTCTATGGCATAATATCCCTCATAAGGCAAGGGGGCCAAAACTGCACACAGTACGCCAGGTGTAGCCTAACCAAGGTTCTATGCAATAGAAGCAAGACTTCGCTACTCCTATACTCAAATCTGTGAAAATACAATTTTCATTCAGGCATGGGTTCATTAACTCATGATATGTTGCGATCGTGGAGTGTTCGAAGCAGAAGGAAGTTTTTTTGGCAGCCAAGGTCCGTTAAGTGCTCAACCAAGGCATTCAGTCATCTTTTTATTGCAATTCAAATGGCTGATCAGTATGTTTGTCATTTCTCATGACAATAGTACTGATGGCTGCATCAAAGTTTTCCAGTGAGGTACATCTCTGAACAATACTCAATTTGTGAAAATGTGGAGCAAGCAATCTATTCCACAATTATTGCTCCATATCATTGTTTATCTCAACAAAGTTGGATATTCCAACTTGTGAGGATATCAATATTGTAATCTCATCTGTTTACGTGTCAGCCATGGCTAATTGGGTAGCACTCTTGCCTTTGGATCAAAAAGTAATGGATTCAAGTCCCACTCCAGAGACTTAAGCAGGTAGTACAGGCTGCCACTTCAGTAAAGTACTGAGGGTGCACTGTTCTGTCAGAGGTGCCATACTTCAGATGATTTTAAACTAAGGCCTTGTCTGCTCTCGCAGGTCAATGTTAAAGATCCCATACTATTATTCAAAGAAGAGCAGGGGAGTTCTCCCAGGTGCCTTGGCTAATAATTATCCCACAAGAAACATCAATAAAACAAATTACTTGGTATTATCTCTTTGCTTGTGGAACCTTGCTGTGCACAAATTAACTGACATGTTTTCTACATTAGAACAGTGACTCTTTCAAGAAAGTACTTAATTGGCTATAAAGCACTTTGGGACGTCTTGAGATCATGTAAAGTGCTAAATAAATGCAAGTTTTTTATTCATGTGCCTAGAGATTTAACCTGGATTATGTACTTATGTCTCTGGAGTGGTTCTTGAATCATGACTTTCTGATCCAAAGACAAGCGTGCTACCCAATTAGCCATGGCTGACACCAAAACTGATGAGCTTACAATATCGCAATTAATATTCATATCTAATATTAATGCTTTATATTGAACTGGAAAGACAATCTAAAAGTAGTCTTAGGTAGTCCCTCAAGATCGAGGATGACTTGCTTCCACTCCGGTTCGATGGGTTCTGAGATGGCTGATAAGTCTGATGCACAATCTGCAGACTCTGCCACATTGGGGCAGGTGGTTCCTGAAGGGTCAACAGATGATGTGTTTGGCTCTCTCCGATGCCTCGACTTCACCTCTGCATTTCCCCAACAAAGTCTGTTGATGAGTTCAGTGCCTTCTCTCTTAAGGCGGCGATGTCAGCGTTGAGGCGCCTGAGTTCCCAAGCTTTGATGGTGCGGCACTCGGGTACGTCACTGTTGGGGTTGTCCATGAGCATCATGACATTCCAGGTCCCAAACTTAATTTTGACATAAAGAAGATGCCTGTGCATAATTTTTTTTTAATGTGGGGTAATCGTTGCATGCTGACTACCATAGGTCACGGCAGAGCAGGGCATTGGTCCAGTGGCAAGGGGGCTCCCAGATTGGAGGCCAGGCTCTGCTGTGTGACTTTTGCATGATCTGTGAATGAACAAAATGGCTAAGAAGCAATCCTTGCAGTATTGCGCTAGGCACTTATTTCCATGTTGATGTTGCTCTTTTAATTGCTATAACTTTGCATTGTCTTATTCAGTCTGTTACTTCTCCATTTCAAAAACTTCTTCCCTACTCTGTGCTTTTCCACTAATCTGTTAAATGCTATTCTCTTATCTGCGCTCTGTCAAAGGCTTTGCTGAAGTCCAGAAATATAAAATTTACTGAGCTCCCCTTGTCAACAAACAGTGTCTGGGATTCAGTTGCTGGATTGTGCTAAGTTAGTTGAACATCGGTGACAAAGGGGAAGTTGAGTGAGGCAAGTGACCTAGGCTGGGGGGATGAACAATTGACCGGGGCTATTGCTCCCGATTGTGATGATGGGTGCTCACATATAGATTCTGGGCTTGGTACAGGATTAGACTTGATTGCAATTCTCTCTTTAATGGAAAATCTTGGGCTGACACATTAAAATACTGGAGCACTCCTTGGGCAATGGAGTGCTGCCAACACCTGTGAAGCCTTGATTTCACCTGATTCAACAAGAACCAATGCCTTCAGGGGTGGGAAGAAAATAATTGATTAGGTAGGGCATAAAACACAGTTATCAAAAGTGCATATTTATGTTAAACCCATTGTAGCCAGGTGATTTGAATTTCAAAGCTAATTAAACTCCATGTTCTGTAGCTTAGTTTGCATCTTAAAGCAATGTCATAACTTTCCTTATATTTGGAAGATTATTTAAGGTGTTTCTTATTTCAACCATGTGGAATATACACAACACTAATTCCCATTAATTGATCAAGTTTGAACAGAGCACTGTTTCAAGAAATGAAATGCAAGGGCTGCAAAGCAGTACACCTATGTCTACAATAAAAAAATATTTGTGTGGTTGGAAGAAAAGCGATTCAAAATTAAATCGCAATGTTAGATTTCCTGAAAATCACATGCAGAGCTTCAAGTTGTGTGTAAATGATGTGATGGTTTAAATTTTTACAAAGAAACTCTTCTGTATAACACTGAATAAATGATGAACATCACAAGCCACATTCAGTGGAGACTCATAACATTTGCATATTCTATAGACTTTAGTTTCCTTCTCTGTTTAAATGAGCCACCTCATTTTTTAAAAAATTCCTTTAGTGAAAGAGAGGAGAATTTACAGCTTGTAATTTTATGGTGTAATATTATTTCAACCAGGATGTCCCAAACAACAGTGCAATATACAACAATTTGCATTTATGGAGCATCTTTGTCCTATGGCACTTCACAAAGGTACAATGGAAAATGGACATCCAGCCAAAGGAGGAGAGATTTGGATGGCGTATCTAAAAGTTTGGACAAAGTGTTGAGTTTTGAGGATTGTCTTGAAGTGAGAAGGAGCCCCACCCTGCTCACGATTTTCCAACCAACATGACAGGCTTGATAGCCCAGTTGGTCTTTTCCTGCTCATCAATTTTGTATGTTTTTATTTCCATTATATGCCCCTCCATCTTCTCACCCATAGTGAGCAGCATTGAACATAGCTGGCACACAACTAGATTAGCTGTCCATTACCAGACCCGATTGAACCACATGAAGTGCTATCAGGTCTTGCTCTACTTTTCCAAAAAGCATCGTCTATTCTCCTTTAAATCAAAGCTAGGAGCTCATTGGCTTTTTTGTCATTAACATTGGGATCATCCAATCAGCTGCCTCTGCTGCTTCCTCCACTCTTTGGCCACCAAGCTAAACTTCTCACAAGGCCTTCACCCCCACCTCCCATTTGCCCTGCACCCAGTTTTTCTCTCTCGTCTCTTCTATGCCATCCATGTATTCAAGCTCATCTTGTCTAGGAGATCCCTTTCGCCTCCCTTGACTCCATTCCCACTAAACCAGTTTAATTTTCTGGCACAATGCCTGCTGACATTGAAAGTGTTTCCTCTCTTCAGCTTTGTTTTCCTCTTACCTTTCAAAACCACTGTCATTGCCCCCTGCCTCCTCGAATGAAAAGAATCAACCCCTTTGTCCTTGCACGCGACCGTCATCCCATTTCCAACTTCATTTTTCTCTCAAGTCCCTGAGTGTGTTACCATTTCTCAAATCCTTCCCCAGCTTTCCAACATTTTTTTTGTTTGTTCTTAGGATATGAGTGCTGCTGGCAAATCCAGCATTTATCGCCTATCCCTAATTGCCCTTGAGAAGGTGGTGGTGTGACGCTGCCTTGAACCACTGCAATCCATCTGATGTGAGTACACCCACAGTGCTGTTAGGCTGGAAGTTCCGGGCTTTTGACCCAGCAACAGTGAAGGAACGGTTCCAAGTCAGGATGATGTGTGACTTGGAGGGGTTCTTGACAGTGGTGGTGTTCTCATGTGTCTGCTGCCCTTGCTGTAGGTGGTAGAGCTGGCAGGTTTGGAACTTGCTGTCAAAGGTGCCATGGCAAGTTGCTGCAGTGCACCTTGTGGAGAGTGTGCACTGCTGCTACTGCTCCGCTGGTGGGGGGAATGAATGTTTAAGGTGGTGGATGAGGTGCTGATAAAGCAGGCTGCCTGTCTTGGATGGTGTCGAGTATCTTGAATGTTTGGGGCTGCATTCATCCAGGTAAGTGAAGAGCATTCCATCACACTCCTGACTTATGCACTGTAGATGGTTGACAAGCTTTGGGGAGTCAGGAGGTGAGTTACTCATGTTACAGTCTGGTTAGGGACCAGTAACTTTTTGCTTAAAGTAGACAAAGTTTGAAATACAAGTTACCCATTAAGAGAATAAAGCCACAAGATTCCACAATTTTAAACGAACAAGATAAACTTTACTATACAAAGTCAAAAAAGTAAAACAATCTACAATATCTATCTTATGTTAATTCTGAATGTTAGAGTATGAGGTAAAACTGAATTAACAAGCCAACTGTGGTCGAACACACCACGCTGCACGTTAAATGGCAGGTGCGACTGAGACAGATCGCGTGGATTTCTTCGCAACCCAGCCAAAAGTCAGTGACCACTCTGAGTCACAAAATCTCGATAAAACTCTGTCTCCTTCAGGAGGGATTTCAAGTCTTCACTTTCAAAGATCTAGCCTCTAAATTCCCTCAAAAGCTGCTCCGACTTGGACTGCCTCAATGACTGCTTACCTCCCAACTGTTCAAACAGCCTTCAGCTGTTTCTTGATATCACATGGAGTGAATCGAATTGTCTGAATACTGGCATCAACACTTGAGTCTCTCCAATCAGATTTTCAGTTTCTGCCATAGCACTGAAATGGCCCTAATCAATGTTACAAATGACATCTTTTGTGAATGTGGTGAACTATCCTTATTGTCCTCCTCGAATTGGTTGAACACATTATTCTCATCCAGGCTCAGTGAGATTGTCGCTCGCATTATTCTTATTTATCAGATCATAAACAGAGCATCTCCAGCAATGGCTTCTCATCCCGATCCCTGTGGACATCTGCCGAAGAAGCACAACTCTGACTGGTGAAAAGCAACTCAATGGAACTTGACAAGCTTATGTCTATGCCTGACCTTTTCATTCTTTGGAGAGCTGTTAGGAACAGTAAGCCCAGAAATGCTGAGGTCAAACTGCTACTGAGCAAGATCACTTACCTCAACAGGCCAGGGCTTGGTCTGAAAAAGACAGAAATCTTACAAAAGTTTTGGTAAGTTAGTATAATGTTCCTGACATCAAAAAAAATTCCATATAAAATCTTTGAAGCATAGCTTACAAAGATCAAAACAGGATATTAAATTTCACTGATCATTGATAGCTTAAAAAACACATTAGAATGTGCAAATTGGCTGTGAATATAAAACCAGATTCTTCATAGTAACCTTTACAATTCCCTGCTGAGTTCACTTATAATGGTGCTATTGGACACAAGGGATTGGGTGGAGTACACTGTCTTGAACCAGGTGACTGTCACCTGAGGAAACCCAGGTTGAGCTTTGTACAGTTTATCTACAGGAAGGATTCTCCCAGAGTATAAACTCTTAATCACTGAGTGAGAACCCAACTTCTCAGTGAAATTTCAATAGTGTAACACAAGAGAGCTCAATTGTCTAACCAATTCACATTCTAAAACCAAATGTGAACTATGACATAACTGTTTAAAAAGAAAATCACCTCCTGAGCACCACATAAATGAACTTTGGGGAAAAATAATCAAATTTGCCCTTGTAAGTAAACCCTACTGGCAATCTTTTGGAAAACATTTTGGCATTTTCCAAATCTGCAAACCCTCACAGACATGGATCACTGGATCACAGTTAGGAGCGTGAACTTTGATGGAACTTGTCCTGATCTAGGGACAATAAGGTTAACTATAGTGTCCTAAGCACTGCCTCAACTAAGATCAAACTAAGGCAGAGATTTTCCGGCCGTGTCGTGGTGGGACCTGCAGGAGATTCGGCGGCCCAGCCAAAAGTCCATTGACTTTCAGCGGGACTGGACGATCCCAGTGGTGGGCAGGGCCGGAAAATCCCGCCCTTACTGAAATACCATTTGCCTGGTTTTGATTGAATGGGCAAATAACAAGTGAGATTATTCGTTAGTTTGATTCTGCCATTTATTCATTAGTTTGATTCTGACAATAATCGGGAATTATTCATATAGGAATTCCCAAAAGGCAGATACACAGTTAACTGAATTGTCTTATGTAGCTATACTTAATACAGAAAGCACAGACCTGGCCATCCTCCCATTTTCAAAACAACTTTTTCCTCTGGTTTTAGCATAAACCCAGTTCTCATCTATAGAGGCACTCCAGTGTTTAAGATGACCGGAACCACTTTCCTCTACTCCAAGTATGAGTAATTTGAAGCACAGAAATTCTTCAGAAATAACTCCTGTAACATATTAATCTATTAAAAGTCTTGTAAGTTGAGAGTATATCTAGTTAAGCATAATACTTCCTGATGCCCCATTTAAAATGTGCAAACTCATTATGCTTGGATCAGACTCGCCCAAGTTCTGTTGCCAAAGTATGTGATGCTATGATGCTGTCCAACACCCACGCCAGCCACTCGGTCCACCTTTTTGGCACCTCTCTTTATTCTCAGCAACTGCTGATCTCAAAGCCCCATGTTAACCTTTTCCATTGACCTGCTCCCTTCTGGCACCTTCCTAATTCCTCCCAGTTCTCCACACTCCAACAGCCACCCCTCCCATTGCTCCCATGCCCTCCCAACACCCAAGATCACTCTCTCAAAACTACCGCAGTGCAGCAACTTGTATGTACTTTAAAGATGCTTTTCTCTTTAGGACCCCACTGGTGATACAAAGGTGGATACATAACACAGTCGTATCTCTATCCGTTAAGGCTGCATCTGAGTTCAACAGCTGCAGCTCAGCTCTGTCAGGTCGTACTCTTTACATTCCCAGGGTGAAATCTGAATTCAAAAGTCCAGGACAGATCTCTGTACATGGATAGATATTTGGATACTAAGAGCCCACTCACAGCAGTTCAAATTTAATTGTTTCAACAAGTGTATGGACAGAAATGTCTGCTTTGTATAAGAATTAGAAAATAATTGCCCTGGAAGTCCTTTTGCCTGGCATTTTTTAAACCTGCAGTGGATTCAAACCACATGTCGAACCTAATGGAAGATGTGTTGTTTGTTCTTACGCATTTGGAGACATCCTGAGCTCATAGAAACTCTGTAAATGCAAAAAAATTTTTCTTTCTTTCTTGTCCAGCTTAGTTCTGGGTTTAGACTGCAACTTTAGCCTCTACATAAAGTGGAATCTCCTTTACACCAATGATTTGTTGTAATGTAAGTGCACCCTTGGGGTAGCTGGTAGAAAGTGCATGAGGGAGGATTTTGGAGCCATCTGTCCATCCTCTGCTCCTTCTTAGAGAAGCACTAAAGTTTTTCTTGTTATCTTGCTCAGTAAGACAAAAAAAGCTGGAGAGTCAGCATGTAGGAATTTGTGGATGTGAGTCCACGACAATACCCAAGATCTAAACATCTCACTAGGCAACCTCCCACATATTGGATAGGAATTTTTGTTTAAACGATATCTTTTTTAATTGAGCTTTATTCCTTGTGAAACTACCCAAGATTAGAATTGAAGGCCATCTCCCATACTGGAGTGTGCAGATTCAAGGTTTCTTTTGCTTGTAAGTGAATCATAAGGCTTCGTTCTGTTGCAACAAAAGCAATTGCTGCTGACGTACTAGTCTCTAGAAATTGAGTTATATGATTTTACATTGCAGCGTGAGTGGTGTTGAAATGCTTACGTATGTATTATACAGCTACAAGGAAAATCCCAAGGCATTTTATAAATATATTAGGGCAAGAGGATAACCAGGGAAAGAGTAGGGCCCATTAGGGTCCATTACCCAAAGTGGCAATCTGTGCATGGAGCCGGAGGACGTAGGTGAGGTTTAAAATGATTACTTTTCATCTGTGTTCACTATGGAGAAGGACAATGAAGGCGTAGAAATCAGTGAGGGGGACTTTTATATACTTGAACAAATTAGTATTGAGAGGGGGGAGGTATTAGTGGTTTTAGCAGGCTTAAAAGTGATAAATCCCCAGGCCCAGATGAGATGTATCCCAGGCTGCAATGTGAGGCAAGGGAGGAGATTGCAGGGGCTCTGACACTAATTTTCAAATCCTCTCTGGCCACAGGAGAGGTGCCAGAGGCCTGGAGGAAAATGAATGTGGTACCATTATTCAAGAAGGGTAGTAGGGATAAACCAGGTAATTACAGGCCAGTGAGTCTAACATCAGTGGTACGGAAACTATTGGAAAAAGCTCTGAGGGACAGGATTAATCTCCACTTGGAGAGGCAGGGATTAATCAGGGATAGTCAGCTTGGCTTTGTCAGGGCGGGATCATGTCTAACGAATTTGATTGAATTTTTCGAGGAGGTGACTAGTTGTGTAGTTGAGGGCCATGCAGTTGATGTAGTCTACATGGACTTCAGTAAGGTTTTTGACAAGGTCCCACACGGGAGAATGGTCAAGAAGGTAAGAGCCCATGGGATCCAGGGCAAGTTGGCAAATTGGATCCAAAGTTGGCTTAGTGGCAGGAGGCAGAGGGTGATGGTCGAAGGTGGTTTTTGCGATTGGAAGCCTGTGACGAGTGCTGTACTGCAGGATCCGGTGCTGGAACCCTTGTTGTTTGTAGTGTACATTAATGGTTTAGACGTGAACATAGGAGGTATGATCAGTAAGGTTGCAGATCACACAAAATTTGGTGGTGTCGTGAATAGTGAGGAGGAAAGCCTTAGATTACAGGATGATATAGATGGGCTAGTAAAATGAGCAGTGCAGTGGCAAATGGAATTTAATCCTGAGAAGTGTGAGGTGATGCATTTTGGGAGGACTAACATGGAAAGGGAATACACAATGAATGGTAGGACCTAGGAAGTACAGAGGATCAGAGGGACCTTGGTGTACATGTCTTTGGATCCCTGAAGGAAGCAGCACAGGTAGATAAGGTGGTTAAGAAGGCATATGGGATACTTGCCTTTATTAGCCAGGGCTTAGAATAAAAGACGGAGGTTATGTTGGAGCTGTATAAAATGCTAGTTAGGCCACAGCTGGAGTGCTGTGTACAGTTCTGGACGCCACCCTATAGGAAGGATGTGATTGCACTGGACAGGGTGCAGAGGAGATTCACCAGGATGTTGCCTGGGCTGGAGCTTTTCAGCTATGAAGAGAGACTCAATAGGCTAGGGTTGGTTTCCTTAGAGCAGAGAAGGCTGAGGGGGGACCTGATACGGGTATACAAAATTATGAGGGGCATAGATAGGGTAGATAGGAGGAAACTTTTCCCTTTAGTGGAGGTGTCAATAACCAGGGAGCATAGATTTAAGGTAAGGGGCAGGAGGTTTAGAGGGGATTTGAGGAAAGATTTTTTTTACCTAGAAGGTGGTTGGAATCTGGAACACACTGCCTGATGGGTGGTAGAAGCAGGAACCCTCACAACATTTAAGAAGTATTTAGATGAGCACTTGAAATGTCATAGAATACAGGGCTGCAGGCCAAGTGCTGGAAAATGGGATTAAAATGGGTGCTTGATGGCCGGCATGGACACAGTGGGCTGAAGGGCCTGTTTCTGTGCTGTATAACTCTATGATTCAAAGCAGTGTAAGTTTATTTTTACTGGTTACGTCACTTTGTCAATTCCAACATTCCATTAATTCAGTTTCACCGTGCAGTGATAGTTCACAGCTATTAAACTGAGAAAATGGAAGTGCAAAGAGATTTTTCCTGAGGAGCCTGGATTTTCTTCACTTCTATGGGTTGCCTAGTGAGATGTTTAGATCTTGGAGATTGTTGTTGACTAATGACATTGGGTCATGATGACTGTATCATGGGGCGCTAGAACATGGACTCTTTGCCATAGTGAGTTTGTGGTTTGTGATTTCGGTCAGACAGTTTGGGAGAGGTGTCAAATAGAGAGGCAAGAGTTCTTCCCCAGATGCAGGGTGAAAGAACTGATGGGAAAATTGACCTGCTCCCCTAATTCAGAGCAGCACAGGCTGAGGCTTTGGAGCAAGTCTATCTGACTGTGATGGTGCTGGGATAAGGATCTTAAAAATGAAGAGGTCAAAAATAAGGATGTTTGGAGTCGTTGCAATGCTCAGGATTAAACTAAATGGAAGCTGAACAGCTGAATTCCCTGTGCTGCACAATTAGATCCCTTATGTAAGCCACTCCATGCATCATCTCAACTTGTATCCACCTCACTGTCCCTTATTTGTACAGATAACTTGTTAACCAAAACAAATAGGAAAATTCCAAAGTAATTCCCTGCAGATAAAGTGAGACTTGATCAGGAATTAAGAGAAGAGAAGCTGCTAACAAAGCTGATTTCTACTTTTCTTTGGGAATAATGATGGCATCTGTCTGATTGTGCTGCCACCTAGAGGTAACTGTGGTCTGATTCAAGGAGGAGGAAAAGAAGCTCATGAGGCTCAATGTCCATTTGTGCCTAATCTGATGGAGTTGCTGATTCAGGAAATAATTATCTATCACGAGCATGCACTGTTTTCTGTGGAATATTATTCTACGTTAATCATAAAGAATGCAGCATGGTGCAAATCTTTTTGAAGTTTGAGGATGAGATCGATGAGTGGAAATTCCTCCTTTATCTTAATTGTCTTTTTTTAAGGTCCTACTCCCAGCACCATCAGAGCCAGATAGACTTGTTCCAAAGCCTCAGCCTGTGCTGCTCTGAATTAGGGGAGCAGGTCAACTTTCCCATCAGTTCTTTAGCCCTGCATCTGGGGAAGAACTCTTGCCTTTATTTGATATTTATATAGTGCCAGTAATATAGGAAAACATTCACAAAGTTCCTGAAGAAGATGTGATTTTTTAAAAATCAGGCTAAGGAAGGCTGAACAAAACCTTGGTCCAAGAGCCAGATATTGAGAAGGACCTTAAAGAAGGGGAATGGGAGATGGAGAGATGCAGGATTTGTGGAGGGAATTACCAGAATGTGAGACCTAGACAGCTGAAGACACCGCTGTTGATATGACATGGTGGAGGTGGATATAAAAAAGGACACATTACTTGGTTGGAAGGAATACTAACACTTGATCTTCAGTATTGCTGAAAAAAGAGATGTGTTGAAGCTTTTCATCTTGCACTCATCTGGACAAGACGTAAATCTTCAGCATGTCTCTTTCTTTCAAAAATACTTTTTACCAAACAACTACTTGATCTTCAGCTTAGCGTCTAGAATTGCTGAAGAAACGGTAAACCAGGAGCAACCAGGAGTGACAGATAACATTGAACCGCCTTAGTATTGCTAAAATTTGCAAACTATCCAACAATTGAAAAGCAAAAAAGGTTGCAATGGGTTATCTGGAAAAGTACATTTGCATGGTAGAGCTTTTATCCCACAAATTCTGAAAGAATCAGTTGCAAGTAATTTTGACTGCGTGAAACATTACCATTTCTGAGCAAAAGCTGGTGTCCTGTGGTCATCTGTATTTCAAAGTACCTTTGTATTATTATGCACATACATACCATGATTTATTATAAACCATTGGCAAATGGCTAGTATTTCTGGAAGCTTCGTTAATATTCCATTTTTTGCCAACTAGTTACTTGAAGGTTTCATCATATCTCAAGGTTATTTTTGTGTTTAAAAAGAAGATTGTGTTCAGCCTTAGCTGTGCCTCCTGGAACATCCGTTTAAACATTTGACCATTAACACGTGCAACATCTTAGCCCAGCATGAGATTGGTATTTCAGTTTCTGTGTATAGTAATTCTGTGCTATACATATATACAATAGGTAGGAAAATTAATTCAATGCAAGCTGCACATTTTTCATCAATTATTAAAGTGCTATTTCACACACTATCTCATGGGACAGGTTGTGAATACGAGTGGAAGAGTTAAGTGTGTAGCAGAACAAAAAGCACAAACCAAGCATTTTTTAAAAATAGCAATCCCATTCGGTCTGTTGTAATTAGTGGAATTAGTCATGCAAATTAGATACGAATAGGACACAAATTGGCGCTTTAAAATTTAACGTCTCACGACAGTTGAAGTAAGCCGTTTATTTCTGATGGGGTGTTTTTCCCGTTTAAGTATATAATTTGGAGCACAACCTAATAGTGAGTCCCTTGGAGTTCTTACAGTGAGAACATAATTTGTAATGTTACCTTTGCTATTTGGAAAGGGAAATATGGCACTGCCCAGAGATCAGGTAATTTCTCCCAGGTAGGGGATAGATAACAGCCTGTCTTCTTCTGAACTATTGAGATGCCAGCTGAAAAGTTCAGTCAGCAAAGGCTTGAAATGAGATACTCAGTGAACAAAGTGAGTGGTATATGAGGGTGAAGGGAGGGTGAGAAATAGCAACACAACAGAGTAAAATTACTTTCAGGATAGTATCACTTTGAAGGTGGCAGGACAAGCTGTTAAAGCTGCTAAAAGAGCATACGGGATCCTTAGCTTCATAAATAGAACCAAGAGTACAACAAGGAAGGTATGCAATACCTTTATAAATCACTGGTTAGGGCTCAGCTGGAGCATTGTGTCCAGTTCTGGGCACCACATTTTTAGGAAGGTTATCAAAGCCTTAGAGAGGATGCAGAGGAGATTTGCCAGAATGATATCAAGAATGAGGAATTTTGGTAATGTGGGAAGACTGGGGAAGCTGACATTATTCTCCTTCAACCAGAGAAGGTTATCGGGAGATTTAGTAGATCTGTTTAAAATCATGAGGGGTTGTGACTGCATAAATAAAGGGAAACTACTTCCACTGTCAGGAGGGTCAGTAACCAGAGAACACAGATTTAGAGAGGAGAAAAAATTGCAGAAAATACCGTTGTCACTGAATTCTGCAAAATAACCCTATGCTTTTGTTTTACTATTTATTTTTCCCTGTTGCGACAGAACTGCATATCATTTGATCATCAGGAAACTATACTATGGATCTCAATTACTTACAACGTTGCAGGTTAATTGGAAATTAACTGGTTTTGAGATGTTTAAAGAGTTTGCGAATTGAATGGATTTGTTCAGCAAATTTGTCATCCGTTGGTTTTAGCGGAAACAGTTCAAACAATTGCATCTAACACAGAGCAAATATGAGTCTTCAACTGTATAAAAATGTGAAAGCCAAATAGAATAAATAGACCAGACAGGAGCTATGCTTTTAATTCTTGTACAAAATGTCTCTAAATTTGCTCCTTACCTCTGTATATGGAGTACAAGGATCATAAAAATTGAGAAATTTGAATTTGATCTCCTCTAACAACAATGCTCAGGTTAATGTAGAGTTTTTTTTTGTTAGAGGTATTCAAGGTGGTTTGTTATCCTTAAGATACAGATCAGGCATGATCTAATTGCATGGTTGAACAAACTGGAGGGGCTGAATAGCCTCTTCCTGTTCTATAATATTGAGCAAAGAGAGATCGTCCCTTTCATTGGTCATACCCAAGGCCTTTAGCTTGATCGGTGGGATTTACAAATGTCCATTGAACTCGAGAGGAGAATATAGGTTTTTTAGGGAGTTGGATAGGAGGGTGAATAGGGTGGAGGAAAAGGAGAGGGAACTTGAAATTTGAAAATATGATATTCTCTGCCTTGCAAAAAAGGGAACCATTCAGACATCAACAAAAACAAGGGCAGAAGAAACATTGCAAATTCACTAGGGTGAAGAACATCTGAGAGAGGTCAAAATTGTTCACTCTTTGGTTATTTAGAGCCCGGTCCTTTTTTTTTAGATGCTGACCATCAGAGATTTCTATTTCAAATTTTTTTATTATCTCGTTAAAGGCAGGACATTCAAGCTTTTTAGGTTCTGTGGATCATGTGGGTACACATTATAAAGCCTTAGGAGCCTACATACCTTCAATCTATGTTCCCATTTATTTGCATTTGACGTTCTGATCTGCTTTGTATCCACCATTTGAGCAATAGAGTAACAACCCTTTTAAAGCTTCTAGGCCATAAAACCTGAGCAGAATGAATAAGCAAACACAAAATCTAAGCGCATACTGCCTGATTATTTAGGTTTGGAAAGCTGAATTTCTGGGATCAGTCCTGAAGTTTGGACACTCGTGCTTTAAGGCATCCTGTCGGGCAGGGAGTATAACAAGCAAAATATCACTTTACTATTTTTTTTTTAC
Organism: Cetorhinus maximus; assembly: GCF_964194155.1. Classification (NCBI taxonomy): domain Eukaryota; kingdom Metazoa; phylum Chordata; class Chondrichthyes; order Lamniformes; family Cetorhinidae; genus Cetorhinus; species Cetorhinus maximus. The sequence goes on from NC_135890.1 coordinate 118,232,536, forward strand.
TGGGACGACATTTGTTGTGCTTTGAGTTGTATTTGATCTGGTGAATCATTCAGACCTCAGCAACAGAGACAGATGTTTTGGCAGGCGAATGAAAAGGGCCAATCTGGGATACATTACATGGGACATGTAGCCAGCTGTTGTGGTTCAAAATGTTTTTCTAACTCTTTGCTTTGTAAAAAAAGAACAGATACAAAGACATTATTAGTAATCACTGATTTCATCATCTGTATTGTTTAGGTGCCTTTTGAAAACCAGCTTGTTTTTATGATGACTGGTAGATCCCCTGTGGTGGAACTCTGTGTTAAGGATTCATAGAATCAAACATTATGGAAGGAGACCATTTATATCGCTGGAAAATTTTCTCCTTCAAGTATTTATCCAATTCCCTGTTGAAACCACTTATTGAATCTGCTTCCACCGTATCTTCGGATACACTCCTGTAATGTAACCTTATTGCAATTGTCTCTCCTGTTTCTAGCTGCTACAGAAATTCCCATCAGAAGGTGAGGTTTCTCTCCATCTCTTCTCTCCAATCATGTTTTCCCCTGTCCCCACTCAATTATTTATTCATTCTTTTTCCCAACTCGAGAGAATCTGTTGCTGTTTCTGTTCCCCTCACCCGTTCCCTGAATAGGGCAGCATTCTGTCTCCCCCTTACACACATGCCTGCCCAGGCCAACAAGGTGTCCTTCCAGTTCCTCACTGCCTGTCTCTCCAAGTACAGCAAAATGGAAGGATTTTTTTTTTGCTTCAAGATTTTAGACTGAACATTCTGAATTAACAACAGTCTAAGTGGTTAAAGAGCTTGATTTAAAACTTTAGATGACAGAAGATTTGAACTGAATGTTCAGTTTGCAGTGGAGTTACTTACATGGTTTTGTGGATGAAAGCTTGCATTGTGTAGTGTTGTCCTTTGATGAACATGCATATAAACTGGATGTTTGTAAATAGAAGTGGTGTTTTTTTTCCATTTTGAAAAGCTATTTGTGCATGGGTTGGAATGCTGGTTAACTGTGATGATTATTGTCTTGTGAGGAGGGGGTGAGTGGGGTACCCATTGAACGAAAGAAAGACTTGCATTTCATGACCCCAGGATGTCCCAAATCACTTTGCAGCCAATGAAGTACTTTGAAATGTGGTAACTGTTGCCATGTAGGAAACACAGTAGCCAATTTGTGCACAACAAACTCCTAAAAACAGCAGTGATTATGACCAGATAATCTCTCTTTAGGCTAATAGGTGTCGGCTGAGCGATAAATGATGGTCAATCCACCAGGGAAATCTCCATTGTTCCTCTTTAAATTGTGCCATGAGACTTTTTTTTGCGCCTGATGGGGCAGACATGGCTCAAGTTTAATGTCTTCTCTGACCATGTAGCATTCCCTTGGTACTGCAAAGAAATAGCATCCTAAATTTTGTGCTCATGGCCCTGGAGGGGCTGACTCTCAACCGTCTGACTCAGAGGTGAGTGTGCTGCCAACTGAGCCCCAGTTGATACCCATTGAACTATTCTGAGTGTTTGTGTCTGGGAGGCTTCCAAATATCAAAGAGCTTAAAATATGGGGGCAGCAGAGAAGTGTAGCCAGCATCCAAAATGTTGAGGCCTGACTGGCTGCATTTTGCTTTGTGTGTCTGAGGCAAGGACAAAAAGTGTATAGACTCAATGCAGCACAGAAGGAAGTCTTTCAGACCACCATACCAGTGCTGGATCTTTGAAAGAATTATTGATTTAGTGCCACTCCGAAAGCCCAGTAAATGTTTCCTTTGTTGGACGAGATTTGTGGGTACTTTTTTTTTGTATTTGATAAATTTGAGACACGATGGTTAGAAAATAGCTGACAGCCTTAATGTCCATGATAGATATGAGAAGCCTTATTATAGATGTAGTATGTCAGAATCTATAAATAAAGTGATGACTGTGCACAATATGTTTCCATTCATAGGACAAAATGAAGAAAATCAATTCCGGAGTTGAATTTTCACTATAAAATGAGAATCATACACAGGATTGTGTGACACTGGAAAAAGTGCCAAATATACTTTGCGTTGCATTCATCATTGCATCTCCTTTAATTGTCACAATTTCAACAGCAACTTCCCTTAATTTTTTAGACTTACCGTGTCTCCTGTGCTACACTTTTTACCGTTGCTGGCTTCCCGCAGTATGAGGTCTGATCTTTCTGTTGGGGCCTTAACACAAATGCTTTTTAATTTTTACTTCTATAGAATCACCAGTTATATTCTCAATGGGCTGAAATACCCTAGAGAATTTTCTCATGGATAATATTTGCAAGGTTTCATTTTTTTTAGATCTGTACCACTGAGGTAAATTTAGCATTTGGATAAAAAGAGTCCCTGTGCATCATGCAGCTGTCTATAGCTATAGCAAGCAAAGGAAGTAAACTAAGCCATGAAATAATAAAAGAACAGTGATTTTTTGAAATCTTGCATTTTCAGTGTTACTAATTTTCTAGTGATACCATGGAGTGACTAGAGAAGCTAGGATTGTTTTTCGAGCAGAGGTGATTTAGAGTATATAGGAGAAATGGTTTACACTGACAGGAGAATCAGTGACAGAGGACAGATGTGAAGTAACTTGCAAAAGAACTAGAAGGGATATGGAGGGGGGAAAAGATTGCTATGAGTTATGATATGGAATGTGCTACCTGAGAGGCTGGTGGAAGGGGATTCAATAATATCTTTCAAAAGGAATGGAAGCAGAAAATTTTGCAGGGCAACGGGAAAAGAGCTGGAATGTGAGACTAATTTGATAGATCTTTCAAAGAGCTAGCACAGGCACAGTGGGCCAAAGGGCCTCCTTTTGTGCTGCATCATTCTATAATTCTATGAATTCCTAGGCAATCCTAGAAGGTTAACAACCTTAAGCCCCAGTTATTCCTGCTCTGCTGCTGGAACCATCATTTTTAAGGTGGGCAGGTGATATTGCACCTATATCCGAGCTGGTACTGTCTGTGACTGTTTATCGGGGCAGTAATGTAGTAGTCAAGGTTGGCTCGCATCCCAGCAGTCATGAGTTCAAATCCCACCACGCTGAAACTGAATTCAATAAATCTGGTAGTTCGTGGGCTGACACTGGGGAAATATGACCATGAATAATGTTGGAACAGTCAGGCCTCAGCATTCGATTCGGACACTCCTCTGCCACCCTGATATTTCAAGCTGCTTGATCTTTGATACCCACCTAAGTAGACAGTAGCTTTGTTTAACAAAGACACCTCTGACAATGCAGCACTCCCTCATTAAGGTGCTGAAGTGTGAATCTAGATTGTGCTCAAATCCTAGAATATCAAGCATCTTCATTACATCATTTTTCAGAATGTTATGTTGATTTTGATATTTTTGATGTATGTCATGAGCAATACCTTTAAAAAATATTCTGATTATTTTGCAAATATTGTTAATTTTTCTGTTTCTTTAGAAAGTATTTTTACTCAAGATAAGGGCTTCTGTTAGCTTTCCTGAAATTGGTACCTGCATTCCCTGTGGTTGAGATATGACCATTGATAATGTGATATTTCAGCTTCTTCGCACTTGTTGGTTACCACCCTTAACTAGTTTGCCATTGGTGTTCAATAATTACATTAAAATAATCAGAAAGGATTGCAATATTCCAAGGTTTTTTGATGGCTCGTTATGGCTAAATCTTAAACCTAATGCTGCAGCTCATTAAATTTTGCACAGTTGAATACCATTAGCTTTGTCCTTAAATAGCACTTTACGTGGTGGCATAATAAAGAGGAGCAACTGTTCCTTCTGGATTACAACATTTATAAATAGCAGGGATGCCCAAATTATAGCCTGTGGGTTATTTCTACCCTCATCCTGATTATAGAGCTTATGAAACCCAAACAACTCATTGCTTTTATTTAATCATTGCTATTTTGTGGCTCTAGAAGTTTGAAACTGCTGCTATTGCTAAATACTTGGGTGGACCACCAATATCAGCAGCTTAGAAATATACAAATTAATCAAAACATTCACCTTTACATGTGGTGCTTGAGAATCCTCTGCAAGGACCTAAAAGACTGGGTAAGATATGAAGGATAGACACACCTGATGCATGGTGTGCGTATAACAATGATCAGTGTAACTTGAAGTGAACAGAATTTTGGGCAGAATTTTTAGCTCGGTGGGCGGGTGCGTGACCGACCGAGCGTGAAATGACGTGCGTTGACGTCGGCCGAGTGCGCCGTCATCAACACGTAGTCGTGCGATAGTTCAGTCGGTGGGCACGTGCCTGGGCTGGCAGTGTGTCCGCCGACGATTAAAAGGCCTATTAAGCCCATTAAGTAATCAATTGTCCTGAATTTTTCACTGCCCGTTCAACCTAACAGGCGGGATGAGGTTTCCAAAAGTAAATACAAATGAAATAAAAACTTTAATTTTTAATTAAAAACATGTCCATGCTCATGTGACAGAGTCACATGAGAGGGGACATGTTTTATTAATTTTTTTCTGTTGTTTAATAATGATTTCAATACGTTCTTCATCTCCCTGAGGCAGCTCCATGCCTCAGGGAGATTATTCAGCGCTCTTTCGCGTGCACACGCAAAGCTTGCACTAGGCCTGCTCGCCCTCCGTCCGCACAGGCAGAGCTCAGTGCTGCAGCTCGCCTGTCGCATTGGGCGGACCTTAATTGGCCCACCCGCATAAAATCGCGGAGCGCTACCGATCCCAGGCAGTGGTCGGCTTCCCGACTGCCCCAACTGATCCCACACACCAAGGGCAAAATCCTGCCCTATATTGCAATGCTCAAGCATAGAATTACATCATCTTAGATTGAACTAAAGTGGGTTGAGCCTTCTACGTCTTCACTTTAATACAGCAAAGAAGATTCCAGCTCTACCTGAACAAAACCAGGAGATTTGAGAACATCCTGATCATCACCTGCCACTATTCCATTAGTCGTTGTAAACAGCTGCACTGATGTTATATTCATTGGAACTTGAAATATCAAGTGTCGCTGCATTCAGTATCATTCCAGTTCCACAGGAGTCCCAGTGGTTGAGATACAGATGCATTCTGGGGTTACATTTCATGCTCTAACAGCTGTGGGGGATTGCCCAGATCTTGTTGCTAAGGCGATGAACCCAGAGGTCACTTAAGACATCTTGTAATGTCCTTTACAATTCAGGTTTCCATGGAACCACAGTGATTCTCTAGTAATATGTTTATTCAATGTGAAGTGCATTTGATGGAAGATGAACGTAGATGATAATGCTTCATAACCTTTTATAGCTGCTGATTATAATTAACAACAAGCTATTTAAAAGAAAGTTCTGCTTTCAACTTGGTTCAATAACAACAGCTTATATTTATCTAGCACCTTTAAAGTAATAAAAAAAACCCAAAGCACTTCACAAGAACATTATGAAACAAAATATCACACACAAGTTTTACACTTTGCACTTTCAGTTAGTTATTATAAATATCTTGTCCTTTGTCTGCATCATTATATATTTTCTGCACATCATTCTCTGACCTGCTTAAGCCACTGGTTAAACTGCTGTCGCTGCCAATTTGTAAGTGAAGAGAAAGATCCCATTCTGGAATGAAATGCAGATCTTTCCAGTTACACCATGGAGTTATTCTAAACCAGTGGTGCCTTTGGCTGTGAAAAGTCTAAAATGATCTTGTTTTAAAAAGACCCTTCCGAAAGTAAACTGCAGAAAGAAACCCTGCAATAAAGATACAGCAACAACTTAATTTATATATCACCTTTAATGTAGTAAAATGTCCCAAGGAGAGTTATCAGACAGGGTTTGACACCGAGCCACATAAGTAGATATCACAACAGGCGCGCTAGAGCTTAGTCAAAGAGGTAGGTTTTAAGGAGCACCTTAAAGGTGGAGAGACACAGATTTCTCAGGGTATTCCAGAGCTTAGGAGGCAGCTGAAGGCACAGCTACCAGTGGTGGAGTAATTAACATCTAATTTTCATTCCCTGATGTTTATTATTACGTGTTTTATACTTTGAACCTAAATTTTATAGATGGACTTGAAATATACACAAAGAAATAGTTCCTGGGATGAGGAACTCCAATTGTTAAGACAGATTGGAGAACTTAGGACACTTTCCCTTAGAGAAAAGAAGGCTGAGAGGAGATTTGATACAGGTATTCAAAATCATGAGGGAAATGGACAGAGTAGATGAGGAGAAAATATTCCCACTCATGAAAGGATCGAGAATGAGAGAGCACAGATTTAAAGTAATTAATAAAAACAAGCAATAGTGATATGAGAGAGAACTTTTTCATGAGCGATTGATTAGGTTCTGGAATGCTCTACCTGAGAGTGTGTTGGAGGCGGGTTCAATTAAAGCATTCAAAAGGGAATTAGACTGTTATCTGAAAAAGAAGAATGTGTACGGTTACAGGGAGAAGGTGGGAGAATGGGACTAAGTGGGTTGCTCATTTGGAGAGCTGATACAGACACAATGGGCCATATGGCGGCCTCCTGTGCCATATTGATTCTATGATGTAAAACTTAAACTTTGCTTATTCTTGAGTTCTTCAAAATATTTAAATAATCATGTAAACTATATTTGTGTATAAGAATATTGGCAGAAATTATATTGCTGTGTCCAAAGGGTTAATAAATTACTGAGGATCTGCAACTATTAAAATTGCATTTTCTATATTTTAAAAAACTTTTTTCCCTGATTCCTCATCAAGATCCCTATACATTTTGTTTTGTTGTTTCCTCCACTCACTGCTTGTGGCAGAGGTTGAAACTCATGTTGGTGCCTGGTTTTAACAGCCCACAAGCATCCTGGCATATGCTGGAGACAAGATGGTGAATGTTGAAGTGTTGTTCAATCACTCTTCTCCCTTCCCAGCAGGATTGACTGTTAGAAATCAAGAACAAAAAGCCTTGTTTGGTTCATTTCCCAACCTCTATCATCTTTTGTTTCCAACAGGTGTCCTTGGTTAACAAAAGAAATCTCTCCAGCAATTCCAGTCTACAATGGCCTCATGTTTCTGTTTGTTTTGGCAAACTTCAGCATGGCAACGTTTATGGATCCTGGAATATTTCCACGAGGTTGGTGTGCAAAGATCATACGACTACAGTTTGCAAGTTCTCTGCATTGTTTGACAGTGAAGAGCTAGTTATTGCAGAACCTCTGAAGTGCTGGTCATATTAATTTGAAAGAAAATTTGCTGATAACTCAGTGGCAGCATAAACCAGTGGTCTAAACTCAATGTGTGTACGCTATTAAAACTAATGGATGTGAAATAATCTGAGATTTTCTCTATAAATTAGTAGCACTGTTCTAAATGTTTTCCTAACAAAATTGCACACTTGCTTTAAGAATTTTAAATTGCATTATTTGTAACTGCTTATGGATTACCATTATACTACTCCCAACGTGATCATGTTTGGCTTGCTCCTAATTATCTCTTAGCAACAGTGTCAGCGAGGCTAAACCTAGCCACATAGCACTTTTATGTTGTCCCATTCAACAATGAGACAATCACACTATTTCAACTTCTTGATAATATATAAAAAAGCATCTTAATCCACATCCATCTATCATGCTCATTTCTGGTCTTTGCCACTTCTAGGCATAATTTTATCGTTAATTGGCCTCAAAAGGCCCAAGGACGGGTGGGTCACCTGATGCCTCCCCCTGCACCTTGTAAAATTTCAAACAGGTCAGGGTGAGCGGGTAGGTGGCGGGAAGGCCAACTGCTGGATTTTTCTGCCCTCCTCACCTTCAAACCTCCCTCTTCATTCCCCCTTCCACCCTTGCTCCCTCACCTGTTGCAGAACCTTCAGCCATCCTGATCCTAGCCTCTTATACTCCCCACCTAAATTACTTTACCATACCCCATCTTTCCTCGCTAGTAAAACCCAACTGTTGGACGTTGCTGTCAAATCACCCCTTACCCATTATCTGCTTGGTGTCTAAAGTAAATGCGTCCCTTTTGTGAAGAATCTTGCAACATTATCACTAAACTGTTCATTACTCTACTCATCTCTAGAATAGCTTCTATCTCATTATAGTAATCAGTAACAAACCTATTGAAAGAAATACGGCATATTTGGCTCTTTGTTCAAATGGAGACAGTATAACTGTAATTAACATCAAGTAATTGAAAATGTCATTTAGCACACAGTGTGCTAAAGTCACCCAAATCACAGTTTCAGAGAACAGTTAATAATGTTATCCATTGAATGGAAAGCAGAGTGACCTTAGCCACAGCATTACAGCCCCAATAGTTTGTTCTATTTCAATTTTAAAATTGATGCTAAAGTATAGAGCTTGAAATTTGCCAGCCAGGTCAGATTGCTGCGAAGTTTTTAACTTTTTAAAAAAAAAAAATTGGTGCTAGTTATTGGCAGGACTATAAATGCCTTAGCAAAAACATAATTACCTGGAAAAACTCAGCAGGCCCTTCAAGGTCATGAGGACTCGAAACGTCAACTTTATTCTTCTCCGCCGATGCTGCCAGACCTGCTGAGTTTTTCCAGGTAATTCTGCTTTTGTTCTGGATTTCCAGCATCCGCAGTTTTTTTGTTTTTATCTCTATAAATGCCTTAGCTCAACTCAGCTGTTGTCCAGCCTGCTGCTTTGGCTTTCTCATTAAAAATGGAGATTAGAACGTGTACAGTTTATTCAGGTTTATGCAGGTTATTCAAACTGCCGTGTCTTGGATCAAGAAGGCTTATGTGTCTGCTTGTCTTCTTCCACTCCTCTCCCTTCCCATATTCATTGTTTCTTACCAGCAAGCCTTATCATCCATCTTGGAATCAACGGCCAAGGAATGCGTAAGAGGAGCTATGGATAACGTGGCCATAGATTTCATTAAAAGCTGTTGCAGTTTGTAAACCAATGACATGGAATATTTCTTTAATGTTGTTGGTGTGTTGACAAATCAGCATGTGTTGATGAGCAGCACACTTTGGAAGTTTGATCAATTTTGTAAAACATATTAAATTTATAAGTGACATTCCTACTTACTGAAGAGTCCATAAAGCCCGTATGAAATTGTAATTTATACATTAGACACAACTAAATACTAATGTTCAGCCAGGGTGAGAGGCTCAATTTAGAATACAGACATAATTTGTGCATTTAAAGTAAAGATAATACTTACAATGCTGTGAACACAGTACAAAATTATTTACCCAAACCCAATTTTCAAATAAAAGGCCCTCCCTTAGGATGACTTATAAATTATGATTTGATCAGACTGATGAGAGACTTGGAGAAACAATAGTCTCGTCCTCTTTTTGTGCAATCTGTGGAATGGAATATCTGGCAAGAATGTTCTAGAAGTTGGAACTTCAGCAATTGCAGTAACAGTAGCAAGGATGGCAGAAACGGGAGGGAATGACGAGAAAGAGAGATTTGGAAATTGCACCTTGGCAGCCTGCCAAGTAAATCTGCTGATCATATGACCTCATCCACTTTGGGTTATTGAGTATTGAATCATTTGGCTGTATTGTAAATAAGAGTTTCTCAATGATCTCGACATGCTGTGCAAAATATTTAGATTGATTCCTATTTTACTAAAATAACTTGCACCTTTACAAGGTGCTTTATCGGCAAGGCCACATCAATATTAAGCTACTCGACCTTTCATTGTGTTTGATGGAATAGAATTATGCGAACTTCATGGATGGTTTTGATGGAAAAAATAAGGAGAACCTGTTTCCACTGCCAGGAGAGTCAGTAACCAGAGGGACAAAAAGATAAAGTAATTGGCAAAAGAACTCAAGGGTACATGAATCAGAAAAAATGTACACAGTGAGATGACCTGGAATGCACTGCCTGAAAGAGTGGTGGGGGCAGATTCAACAGGAACTTTTGAAGGGAATTGGATAAATATTTAAAAGGGACAAAATTGCAGGACTACAGAGATAAAGTGGGGGAGTGGGATTAATCGCACAGCTTTTTCAAAGAACTGGCACAAGCATGAGTGTCAGCTCTGGCTTAGTGGCTAGCGCACACACCTCTGAGTCAGGAGGTTGTGGCATAAATGCTGCCTGATGCTCCAGCGCAGTACTGATGGAGTTCTGCATCGTTAATGATGCTGAAGTTCAGAAGAGACGTTAAACCTTATCTGCCCTCTCAGGTGGATGGAAAAGATCCCATGGCATTATTTAGAAGAGCCAGGGCGTTTCCACAGTGCGCCGGCAAATAGTTATCTCTCAATCAACATGACAAAAACAAATTACTTGGACATTATCACACTGCTGTTTGTGGGAGCTTGCTGCACACTGCTGCATTTCCTACATTACAACAGTGACTGCACTTAACTATAAAGTGCTTTGGGGTGTCTGGCAGTCATGAAAGACACTGCCTTTCTTTTCACAATGGGCTGAATGGCCTCCTCGTGTGCTTTATGATTCTATGATTATACACGAGATGCATATTCCGTGGGGAAAAAAGCAGATATTCTGCATATTAAATGTGTTATATGCTTGAGTCCAAGGGTTGCTGATACATTTTTGTTTCTTAATGTAGTTAAACAACTCGCCTTTTTTTTTAAAAAAGTCTTGCATCTTACCTATTTGTGAGTATCAGAGAGTTTGGACGGTCATCCTTTTGTCCGTTTCACTTTAGGTTAACTGGCTGACATTCAGTGTGGCACTGCTTTAAATTGACACTCAAGGTTCTCCTTTCGACCGTCCATTTTAATAAAGCTGTTCAGTCTGACTAATGCACATGTCTGATATGATTTAGTGTGGAGGAACTAAAACGAAGACTGAGTTGAAGAATTATTTAGAACCAGAATCACACGGAAGACTAAAGCTAGTTTGGAGCTTTGGCCAGGCTTCAGTAGGGAAAGTTCATCTCTCAGCAACTAAGTTTTTGTTGAAAGAGTTGTGAGCTGCAGCAGAAAGAAATATGATCAGACTGCCTGAGGTGAACTTGAGACAGGCAAACTTTCAAGGTAGAAAACAGAGAAAATGTACTCTTTAAATACAGTAAGGTCAATGAAAATCTGGAATTCCTTGGCTAAAAGAAATAGGAGGAGAAATTAGACAACAAAGTAACAACAATTAGAATGAACTGTTTGAGTCTGGAAGTTTCAAAATAACAATTCATGCAATTACTTTAAAAATGTGATTTTTTTCATATTCATTCACTTAAAAAGTTGAATTCACCATGTCAAAGTGTCTCACCAGGGCAAAGGACTCATAAATTGATTTTGTTGAACTGAAGATTCAAACGACAATTATACCATTGCCTATATTTTTGGCATAGTTGAGTAATTATCCCAGAACACAGAACCCTGTAGTGTAAAATCCAGACAATAGAGAGAAGCTCTTTCAGATTTTAATACTTCTGTTTTGTAAAAGTAATTGATTTATTTCAGCTAATGAAGATGAGGATAAGGATGATGACTTTCGAGCTCCACTCTACAAGAATGTGGAAATCAAAGGAATCCAAGTACGGATGAAATGGTGTGCAACGTGTCACTTTTATAGGCCACCACGATGCTCTCATTGCAGTGTGTGTGACAACTGTGTTGAGGTAAGCAATGCTGTCATTACAGTTGCTATTTAACTTGTTGCTGACATGAGAGTACACACTGGCATTTTTTTTTGTTCATTTGCATCATCCATTTTTTTCCCATCCCATGAAGACGTTTCTTTGAATATGACTCCACAAATGCTGAGAATTTTCCTTTATCTTGCCCAAGTAGTCATCACTCAAAACAAAAACAAAAATACCTGGAAAAACTCAGCAAGTCTGGCAGCATCTGCGGAGAGGAACACAGTAAACGTTTCGAGTCCGAACGACCCTTCAACAGAACTAAGTAAAAATAGAAGAGAGGTGAAATATAAGCTGGTTTAGGGGAGGGGTGGGGGGGGGGGGGTGGGACAAGTTGAGCCAGTGATAGGTGGAGATAACCAAAAGATGTCACGGACAAAAGGACAAACAGGTGTTGAAGGTGGTGATATTATCTAAGGAATGTGCTAATTAAGGGTAGAAAGCAGGACAAGCAAGGTACAGATAGCCCTAGTGGGCGCGGGGTGGGGTGAAGGAATCGAAAAAGGCTAAAAGGTAGAGATAAAACAATGGATGGAAATACATTTAAAAATAATGGAAATAGGTGGGAAAAGAAAAATCTATATAAATTATTGGAAAAAAAGGGGGGGGGGATCAGAAAGGGGGTGGGGATGGAGGAGAGAGTTCATGATCTAAAATTGTTGAACTCAATATTCAGTCCGGAAGGCTGTAAAGTGCCTAGTCGGAAGATGAGGTGCTGTTCCTCCAGTTTGCGTTGAGCTTCACTGGAACAATGTAGCAGGCCAAGGACGGACATGTGGGAATGAGAACAGGGTGGAGTGTTGAAATGGCAAGCGACAGGGAGGTCTGGATAATGCTTGCGGACAGACCGAAGGTGTTCTGCAAAGCGGTCACCCAGTCTGCGTTTGGTCTCTCCAATATAGAGGAAACCGCATTGGGAGCAACGAATGCAGTAGACTAAATTGAGGGAAGTGCAAGTGAAATGCTGCTTCACTTGAAAGGAGTGTTTGGGCCCTTGGATGGTGAGGAGAGGGGAAGTGAAGGGGCAGGTGTTGCACCTTCTGCGGTTGCATGGGAAGGTGCCGTGGGAGGCGGTTGAGGTGTAGGGGGTGATGGAGGAGTGGACCAAGGTGTCCCGGAGGGAACGATCCCTGCGGAATGCCGCCGGGAGGGGTGAAGGGAAGATGTGTTTGGTGGTGGCATCATGCTGGAGTTGGCGGAAATGGCAGAGGATGATCCTTTGAATGTGGAGGCTGGTGGGGTGATAAGTGAGGACAAGGGGGACCCTATCATGTTTCTGGGAGGGAGAGAAAGGTGTGAGGGCGGATGCACGGAAGATGGGCCGGACACGGTTGAGGGCCCTGTCAACTACTGTGGGTGGAAAACCTCAGTTGAGGAAGAAGGAAGACATGTCAGAGGAACTGTTTTTGAAAGTGGCATCATCAGAACAGATGCGACAGAGGCAAAGGAACTGAGAGAATGGGATGGAGTCCTTACAGGAAGCAGGGTGTGAGGAGCTGTAGTCGAGGTAGCTGTGGGAGTTGGTGGGCTTGTAATGAATATTGATGGACAGTCTATCACAAGAAGTTGAGACAGAGAGGTCAAGGAAGGGAAGGGAAGGAAAGTGTCAGAGATGGACCATGTGAAAATGATGGAGGGGTGGAGATTGGAAGCAAAATTAATAAATTTTTCGAGGTCCCGTGAGAGCATGAAGCAGCACCAAAGTAATCATCGATGTACCGGAGAAAGAGTTGTGGGAGGGGGCCGGAGTAGGACTGGAACAAGGAATGTTCCACTTACCCCATAAAGAGACAGGCATAGCTGGGGCCCATGCGGGTACCCATAGCCACACCTTTTATTTGGAGGAAGTGAGAGGAGTTAAAGGAGAAATTGTTCAGTGTGAGAACAAGTTCAGCCAGATGGAGGAGAGTAGTGGTAGATGGGGATTGTTCGGGCCTCTGTTCGAGGAAGAAGCGGAGAGCCATCAGACCATCCTGGTGGGGGATGGAGGTGTAGAGGGATTGGACGTCCATGGTGAAGAGGAGGCAGTTGGGGCCAGGGAACTGGAAATTGTTGATATGATGTAGGCATTCGTTGCTCCCAATGCGGTTTCCTCTACATTGGAGAGACCAAATGCAGACTGGGTGACCGCTTTTCAGAACACCTTCGGTCTGTCCGCAAGCATTACCCAGACCTCCCTGTCACTTGCCATTTCAACACTCCACCCTGCTCTCATGCCCACATGTCCGTCCTTGGCCTGCTGCTTTGTTCCAGTGAAGCTCAACGCAAACTGGAGGAACAGCACCTCATCTTCCGACTAGGCACTTTACAGCCTTCCGGACTGAATATTGAGTTCAACAATTTTAGATCATGAACTCTCTCCTCCATCCCCACCCCCTTTCTGATCCCCCCTTTTTTTTCCAATAATTTATATAGATTTTTCTTTTCCCACCTATTTCCATTATTTTTAAATGTATTTCCATCCATTGTTTTATCTCTACCTTTTAGCCTTTTTCGATTCCTTCACCCCACCCCGCGCCCACTAGGGCTATCTGTACCTTGCTTGTCCTGCTTTCTACCCTTAATTAGCACATTCCTTAGATAATATCACCACCTTCAACACCTGTTTGTCCTTTTGTCCGTGACATCTTTTGGTTATCTCCACCTATCACTGGCTCTACTTGTCCCACCCCCCTTAAACCAGTTTATATTTCACCTCTCTTCTATTTTTACTTAGTTCTGTTGAAGGGTCATTCGGACTCGAAACGTTAACTGTGTTCCTCTCCGCAGATGCTGCCAGACTTGCTGAGTTTTTCCAGGTATTTTTGTTTTTGTTTTGGATTTCCAGCATCCGGAGTTTTTTGCTTTTATCTTAGTCATTACTCATGTGTGAATCTTGTTAGTGAGCACCAATTTTGTTATTTTACCATGACAGTTGAGCCTGAAACTCTTTACTTGAGGCCCACACATTCACTTCCAGTGGAGGTCTCTGAGCAGTGATCAGAAGTTGGAACAATAGATTATTCACCTCCCCGCCCCCTCCTCCACACCCCACCCAAGCTTCTGCTATCACTAAGGCCAATTTTCCAACCCCTAAAGCTACCTTGGTTTTGATCAGTTCACTCAGCACAGACTGGGATTGAACATAGAAGCTTTCTGGTGTGCTCAGCTCACAAACTGAGAGCTTCAACTACTACGAAGGACATCTTCCTATGCGTATATAGTGTATTGGGATGCAAATAGAATAGTTAAGCCAAAACTTGCAAAGTTACGTCAGATTATGAACACGTCTCTCAAACTGCAATTGATTGAAAGGGAGGGGGGATGCATCTCATTGTACTAACTCAGCTGATCTTGGTAGCTTTGGTTTCCCTACATGCGCTTCAAGGAGTTCTCAGTGGCACTGTTTAATATCATAGTTAAACAGATTGTTGAACATCGTGCAGACACGCATCATAGTCAACATCAATTAAATGGACTCCATAAGAAAATCTAATCGCTGGTACTGCTGCACTTGTGTTGGGGGAGTGATTGGGTTGCAGTTCCTATCTGTTGTTTCCCAGTGCATTGAAAAAGATGCTGGCCAGAAGATAAAAAAGACTTCCTGCTAAAATTTACTTTACAATTTTTTTGTCTCGGTTCATTGTTTTATTTTTAGGACTTTGATCATCATTGTCCATGGGTGAACAACTGCATAGGGCGAAGAAACTACCGCTACTTTTTCCTCTTCCTCCTCTCCCTCAGTACGCACATGATTGGTGTGTTTACCTTTGGACTGATTTATGTTTTAAAACATATTGAAAAGCTTGATGCCCCACACACTGCCATCACGTATCCTTTGCTGTACTACTATGTGGTCCTTTATTGAGAAGCCATTGACTTATATTTTAATTTTGAAAATAAACCTCTGCTCATCAAACGGACAGGTAAACAAGAACTTGTATTTATATAGCATCTTTAATATGGTAAAACATCCAAAGGTATCTCACAGGAACATTGTCAGACAAAATTTGACACCAAAGAGAAAGGAGATATTAGGAGAGGTGACCAAAAGCTTGGTCAAAGACCGGGTATAAAAGCATCTTAAAAGATGTCTTAAACGTTTAATGCCTCTTTTGTATTCTTTAAATTATTGAGATTTTCAGATTTGCTTGACATCCACAGATCTTTATAAACAACTTCACTAGATTTGACTGGAAAAAAGTTGCAAATTAAACCAGCTTTAAAACAAATTCTAAAGCAAAATACTCTGAATAATGGAAATCTGAAACAAAAACAGAAAATGCTGGAAATATTCAGATCTGGTAGCATCTGTGGAAAGAGAAACTGAGTTAATGTTTCAGCTCAATGACCTTGCATCTGAACAGGAAGAAGTTAGAGATGTAACATTTTAAGCAAATACAGAGGCAGGGAAAGGGTGCCATTTTTAAGGATGATGATGACAGATTTGCAAATTTGTTTCAAGGGTGAATTTAAGTGCTTGACATGGACTTGTATGTTAGGATTGATTTTGGTTTAGCTTGTGTTTCAGTTACAATCAAATCTATGATTGCATCAAATGATCAGCCCCGTTTCTAGGAAACTTTTCACCTTCTTTATTAATTTCTTGAGTGAAACTTTGCTGCTGCTCCTCGTCATTAAACAAACAAATTTCTGAGAAGTCCTTTTGTTAATTTTAATTAACTTTAAACTCTGTTTGTCATAGAGGGTTCAATTATCCAAGATAATTAATGAAATGTTGATCAGCATTTTCTGGTGCACTATGTCTTATTTACTTTTAATTTGAACTAAAAATTTTGCAAAATGTAAATAGTTTCACAATGTCAGTATTGATTTTTAACTTGCAGGAGATTGGCAAAGTACGGCAACTGTGAAAGGGTGCAATATGCTGTGTACAGTATGGCATTGATTTGAGTTTTAAAGGGCTTTTTTTAACCATTTCCCCCATTGCAGTTATGTTGTTCGCCCTCCTGACCCAGCATTCCATTTGACCTTGGGATGCACGTGGTCATTGACCATCTTTAATTTGATATGGCATCACGATGGATCAGAATTTGGGCTTGACCCTAAATTCCTGTTGAATAGTCTTGGAGTTATCCTTAGCTCAAGAGGTCACCTGCCTATCATTCTGATCTACCGTAAGATCGACATGGCTTCTACAATGCTTTCTCGCAAGCAATGTAAAACAGTCAAAATCTACTCAGTTGTTCATTACGTAACAAAGAATTGAATAAAACTTGAGTTTTAAAATTCCTTTAAGGTAATGAAGCATTGAGTGTGTGAAAAAAGAAAGGCATGTAATTTGGAATCATTTTGGGTATATTCTAAGAGGCATTGCATTTCACAGTAATTCATTATGTGTGAAGTGCTTTGAGACATTGAAGAGGTGTGATATTGTGCTGTATAATTTGATCTCTTTCTTATTCATTGTTATCACCAACTGGCAAAATGTAAAGCTCTTCAGGAGACACACGGTAGTCTTAGAGATGTTATTTTAGCATTATGCAAGAGTTTCCTTTTATACATGGCGAGAGGGGAGAGGAAGGCTCGTGGTTTAAGCCTTCACGATTACCAAAGATGAAAGATGGAACAAAAAGGATAGGAGTGAGATATTTGTTAAAATAAAAATGCATGCGTATCACACACACGCATGCGCACACTTTATGTTGGATGGAAGTTATTTTGCCCTTTGAACAGACCACCCGGCATCGACCTACTTACCGGAAACGACAACGGCAAACCCAGCCCTGTCAACCCTGTACAGTCGTCCTTACTAGCATCTGGGGCTTGTGCCAAAATTGGGAGAGCTGTCTCACGGTCTAGTCAAGCAACAGCCTGACATAGTCATACTCTCGGAATCATACCTTACATATAATGTCCCAGACACCACCATCACCATCCCTGACTATGTCCTGTCTCACTGACTGGACAGACCTAGCAGAGGTGGCGGCACAGTGGTATACAGTGGGGAGGGAGTTGCCCTGGGAGTCCACAACATCAACTCCGGCCCCCATGAAGTCTCATGGCATCAGGTCAAACATGGGCAAGGAAATCTCCTGCTGATTACCACGTACCGCCCCACCTCAGCTGATGAATTAGGACTCTTCCATGTTGAACACCACTTGGAGAAAGCACTAAGGATGGCAAGTGCGCAGGATGTACTCTGGGTTGGGGACTTCAATATCCTTCACCAAGAGTGGCTGGGTAGCACCACAACAGACCAAGCTGGCTGAGTCCTAAAGGACAAAGTTGCTAGATTGGTTATGGGCAGGTGGTAAGGGAACCAACAAGAAGGAAAAACATACTTGACCCTCATCCTCACCAATCTGCCTACCACAGATGCATCTGCCCATGACAGTATCAGCAGGAGTGACCAGCACACAGTCCTTGTGGAGACTAAGACCCGTCTTCACATTGAGGATACCCTCCATCATGTTGTGCTGAATGGGATAGATTTCGAACAGATCCAGCAGCTCAAGACTGGGTATCCATGAGGCACTGTGGGCCATCAGCTGCAGCAGAATTGTACTCAAACACAATCTGTACCTCATGGCCCAGCATATCCCCCACTCTACCATTACCATCAACCCTGGTTCAATGAAAACTGCAGGAGGGTGTGCTAGAAGCAGCACCAGGCATACCTAAAAAAATGAGGTGTCAACTTGGTGAAGCTACAACACAGGACTACTTGCATGCCAAACAGCATAACCAACAAGTGATGGGTAGAGCTAAGCAATTCCACAACCAACAGATCAATATAAGCTCTGTAATCTTGCCACATCCAGTCGTGGATGGTGGTGGACAATTAAACAACTCACTGGAGGAGGAGGCTCTACAAATATCCCCATCCTCAATGATGGAGAAGCCCAGCACCTCAGTGCAAAAGATAAGGCTGAAGCATTCACAGCAATTTTCAGCCAGAAGTGCCAAGTGGATGACCCATCTCGGCCTCCTCTAGAGGACCCCAGCATCATAGGTGCCAGTCTTCAGCCAATTGGATTCCCTCAACGTGATATTAAGAAACTGCTGAAGGCACTGGATACTGCAAAGGCTATGGGCCCTGACAATATTCCGACAATAGTACTGAAGACTTATGCTCCAGAACTTGCTGCACCCCTAGCCAAGCTGTTCCAGTAACGCTGCAACACAGGCATCTACCTGGAAATTTGGAAAATTGCCCAGGTATATCCTGTATGCAAAAAGCAGGACAAATCCAACCTGACCAATTACCACCATCAGTCTACTCAATTCCCCTCCAAACCACTCACCATTCTGACTTGGAAATATATCGCCATTCCTTCACTGTCGCTGGGTCAAAATCCTGGAAGTCCCTTCCTAATAGCACTGTGGGTGTGCCTACACCACCTGGACTGCAGCGGTTCAAGAAGGCAGCTCACCGCCACCTTCTCACAGGCAATTAGGGATGGGCAATAAACGCTGGCCTGGCCAGCGAAGCCCACGTCCCGTAAATGAATTTTTAAAAACTTGCATTTCTGTAGCACACTTCATGACCTCGACCTCTCATAGCACTTTACAGCCATGAAAGACCTTTGAAGGGTAGTCACTATTGTAATGTAGAAAACACTACAGCCAATAAGCGCACAGCAAACTCCCACAAACAGCAATGTGCTAATAACTAGGTAATCTGTTTTTGTGATGTTGTTTGAGGGATAAATATTGGCTAGGACACTAGGCATAACTCCCCTGCTCTTCTTCATAATAGTGCTAGATCAGGGGGTCAATGTAGGTAGGTCAGCGAGCACAGGGGTGATGGGTGAATGGGACTTGAGCACACAACTGAGACACAGTTGACCAGAAAAGGAAAGATGCGTCCCATGTCTTGGTTACCAAGCGAGTCTTGGTTACCAAGCGAGTATTGGTCTCCCTTTCCCACGATGTAATCTTTGCTTTTGTCTCGTACTTTTCACTATTGCTTAATTAAAATGTCAAGTGTAAGTGTAGTGCACAGCGATCACTTTTGTTCAAATGTTCTCAAAGCTCCAAGTTGCAAATTATTTGTGTGTGGCTGTTTAAATACTCCTGTGGGAACTATACCATATTTTATTGGCTGTAAAGCATTTTGAGACATTCTGAAATTGTGAAAATTGCCATATAAATGCAAGTTATTATTACCTTAATAAAATACAGGTAACAGTACCTCAAATCTGGCTTCCAAAAACCGGTGGTGTCTGAAAACCAGACATTTTTTTTCAATGTGCCATGCGTGAATTTTAAGTGCTATTAAATGAATGAACAAACTTTCTGGCTTGTTTGGGGAGTTGCTGCATCAGCACAGGAACGTGCTGAGTCGTTATCCACTTTGCACGCCTGTCGCTTCCCACACTCCCGAGTGGTCAGAGTGACCATTGACCCCCATCCCACCCAGCTCGGGGAAAAATTCAAGGAGTCGCACTTCTCTGCACAACTTTCATCTTCAGTGTTTCTCTAGTGCTCCAGTGACCTGAAGTGAACATAGTTTTTAAGTGGTGGCTTTACCAAAGCACCGTCCAGCTTCAGTGTGGCTGGCTCAGACTTGGACTTGATCGCTGTCACTATTTAATTACGTTACAGGTACTGTGCAATGCCTCGGGACCTTTTTCCAAAAACCGGCAAGATCAAAACCCGGCACCAAATCGGTCCTGAGGTTGCCGGTTTTGAAACACTCTACCTGTATGCCCAATTTTCCTGCGAGATATTGAAATTCTCTCCTTAGCACAATATGCTTGAACATCTCATCTCTTCACCTTTAGCTTGGTGCCAATTCCCATACATCACTTTATTGGTCTTTCTGGTAATTTCTATTGTGATATGATGTGCATATACATTTAAGCAGTAAATCTTAAACGACTGTCAATTACTACCACCTTGATACGAAGTGATGTATTAGTCCCATGACTTGAAGGTAGTCTGCAAGCAGCAGGGTAGAGATCAGATGTATCTTACTTAGCCTCTCAGTGAATATTATCTGTCAATAGTCTCATCTTCAAATAAAGAACCCACATTGTTGTTTCACCAATCATTGTGTATGATTGGTACGTAAACATCTAAAAGAATAATATAACATGATGACACAGCAGGGTAGCATAGTTTTGAAGATTTGACTGCAAAATATACATGCCTCAACCCTTCACACGCAACAGAAGCAAAGAGCTGGTGTGAAAGTGGAACAATAATCAAGACTCACTGCATGTGTAAAGATTCTGCAGCTTTGTAGGGATTCCACGTACACCTTTGTTCTGACTTCGCACCTCACCCCAACTTGCAGCCATTAGGTCCTGGTAAGATTGTTCATATCTGGGAGAGGTTAATTAGTAAAAGTCTAACTGCTGCAAAGTTTAAGCCGTTAAATTAACCAGTAGACCGCAGGTGGTCTCACTCTCTAAGTAGAATTCCAGAGACAGGAGAATTCATTACTGCTGAAGCTAAATACGGAAAACTGGGTTGGGAAGAAGAATCTATCCAGTAACAGCCCCTAACAGCTAGAAAAAGCCTGCAAAACGTTTTTTTGCACTGCTTGCTTTCACATTGGTAGTCCTGCAGCCATTTTCCTGCCGAAATCACTTTTGTGGGCAGAGCTATGAGCTAAACTGGAAAAAACCGAGCAGCATCACCCTTGCAGTCATGCTGTAACCTATGATCAACTAAGGCAGTGTCCACTAAAGGTATTGCAACTTGGAGCAATATTAACTCTAAAAGCGTTGGAGGAAACCTAACGAGTATCAAAAGCTCCAGATATCATTTAAAATCCTGCAAAAAGCTAAAAGATGACCACAAAATTTCCAACTCTCAATTGGAAAGCAACAGATCACCTTTCTGAGTTTACCTTGCTCTGACAACACATCAAGTCTGTCCAATGACCATCTTAAAAATCCAGATACAAATATAGTCAGCACTCAATTACGAGTGAAGCTCAACTTCAGAATACACCATCTGGAATTCACGTCTTTTAGGCAGCAACCGACAGAGACCATTGACCAATTCATAAGTAGATTCGGAGACAAGGGGTGTGATTGCAACTTCACGTAAGCAAAGCTAGCTGTTGAATTGTTGAATTCAACATTCAGCCCGGAAGGCTGTAAAGTGCCTAGTCTGACCTTGGCTTGCTGCATTTTTCCAGTGAAGCCCAACGCAAACTGGAGGAACAGCACCTCATCTTCCGACTAGGCACTTTACAGCCTTCCGGGCTGAATGTTGAATTCAACAATTTTAGATCTTAAACTCCCTCCCCCATCCCCACCCCCATTTCCGTTTCTTCCCCCTCCCTTTTGTTTTTTCCAATAATTTATATAGATTTTTCTTTTCCCACCTATTTCCATTATTTTTAAATCTATAACTGTAATACCCTGTCAGCCTTTCCACCCCACCCCCACTAGAGCTGTACCTTGAGTGTCCTGCCATCCATTCTTAATTAGCACATTCTCTTAGATAATATCACCACCTTTAACACCTCTCTGTTCCTTTGTCTGTAACATCTTTTGATTATCTGCTCCTATCACTCCTTGTTTGTCCCTACAACCACCCCCCCCCCTCCAAACTTCTCTTCCCTCCCCCTCCCCCCCACCTTAAACCAGCTTATATTTCACCCCTCTCCTAACTTCACTCAGTTCTGCTGAAGGGTCATGAGGACTCGAAACGTCAACTCTTTTCTTCTCCGCCGATGCTGCCAGACCTGCTGAGTTTTTCCAGGTAATTCTGGTTTGTTTTAGATTTCCAGCATCCGCAGTAGTTTTTTGTTTTTACCTCAGATAGATTATCTGGTAATTATCTCATTGCTATTTTGAGATCTTGCTGTGCACAAATTGGCTGCTGCATTTCCTACATTACAGCAGTGAACAGCTCTTCATTGGATGTGAAACATTGTGATATCCTGAGATTAAAAGGCACTATATAAATGAAAGTTCTTGCTTTTCTTTTTAAGATGGGAAAATGGACTTCCTTGTTTGCATTTATGTTGTGATCTCTATACAGCAAGTTGAATCTATAAAAAGTATAGTGTTTATATAGCTGATGTCAGCCAGAGGTTACAGAGCTCTTGAGGAATGGAGGAGGGGAATCTCATTCCTAGTTGAGCACTTTCACAGTAAAGTGAGTGTGGACATGAGGCAAGAACAAGATCCAGTTTAGCTGTGATATTCCCATGATCAAATACTATACTGACACTTGATTAAGTTGATATACTGGGAATGAACAATTGGGCTGGAGGGTGTGTAGCATTCATACACCAGTAAGCGTCAACGCCTTCTGAAGGGATGGGGGAAATTAGATATGAAAATAAAATTTATTGGAAGCGTTCTTTTCAAAGATATCCTTGAAACTTAATTTTCTGTACAAATGACAAGTTCAGCATTTGGTCAAAAAGAAGACCAACTGCACCTCATATTTGAATTAGACCAATTCACAAGGGAACATGAATTTCAAGAAGTTTCTCTCTTTGGAAGAACTTCTGAAAAATGAAATAATTTTTGTATGAAACATCAAACGTGCATTGGGTTGGAATTGTTGAGAATATCTCCTATGCAGTTTTTTGGTTCTAGTAGGTAAGAGACAAATTAAATTTGTGCATATTGAGATTAATTTGTGTATGTTGAATTTATCTTCACTCATACTGAATATGTGGTCTTTCCTTGACTGAAGTAAATAGCATGGCTGTCATGTGTATAGCAGGTCTTTTCTTCATTCCTGTTATAGGTCTTACAGGATTCCATATGGTTTTAGTTGCCAGGGGACGGACAACAAATGAACAAGTAAGATAACCAAATGCAGCATTGAATTGCAACATTGAATGTGAAAGCGAATGCAATTGAAACATCAATAGTGTCCCAGCTTCTAAAGTAATTTTTCTGCCTTAATTTTTTTTTCCTTAAACCGCTGGTACATTTAAGTTAAAGGTTTACAAAATTGGAAAAAAAAGTTACCACAATTTTTAAATTATATAATTTGCCATTTCCACTCAGGCCATAGTGTACTGAAAGGGTTTATTATGTATACTAAATCAGCATGTATGTCATACAGGTAACAGGTAAATTTCGAGGTGGTGTAAATCCATTCACCCGAGGATGCTGTGGTAATGTGGAATACGTACTTTGTAGTCCTTTAGCTCCAAGGTAAGTGTTTCTATTAAATTTCCCATTCCTAAAATTGAGCAATTTTAAAATGATAAATCTGACAACCAGCTTCTGTACATGGCACATTTATCATCATAAGAAGAGTGAAATTCAAGGTCAAGCCAGGATTTTTTAAAATATAAATGTAGAACTGGTTCAACTGGGAACAGTACTTCCATGATGCATGAGGAGAGCAACTGAAATAAATTCATGATAATATAGTTTCAACAGTGCTATCAAGTGACACTTGCTTAGCAATAACCTGCTGACTGGCGCTCAGTTTGGGTTCTGCCAGGGCTACTCAGCTCCTGTCCTCATTACAGCCTTGGTCCAAACACTGACAAAACAGCTGAACTCCTGAGGTGAAGTGAGACTGACTGCCCTTGACATCAATGCTGCATTTGACTGAGTGTGGCATCAAGGAGCCCTAGCAAAACTGGAGTCAATGGGAATCAGGGGGAAAACTCTCCACTGGTTGGAGTCATACCTAGCACAAAGGAAATTTGTTGTGATTGTTGGAGGTCAGTCATCTCAGCTCCAGGACATCACCGCAAGAGTTCCTCAAGGTAGTGTCCTCAGCCCAACCATCTTCAGCTACTACTTCAATGACCTTCCTTCCATCATAAGGTCAGAAGTGGTGATGTTCGCTGATGATTGCACAATGTTCAGCACCATTCACGACTCCTCAGATACTGAAGCAGTTCATGTCCAAATGCAGCAAGACCCGGACAATATCCAGGCTTGGGCTGACAAGTGGCAAGTAACATTCATGCCACACAAGTGCCAGGCAGTGACCATCTCCAACAAGACAGAATCTAACCATCGCCCTTTGACATTCAATGGCATTACCATCATGGAATTCCCCCATCCTGGGGGATTCAACATCCTGGGGGGTTAACATTGACCAGAAACTGAACTGGACTAGCCATATAAATACTGTGGCTACAAATGCAGGACAGAGGCTGGGAATCCTGCAGTGAGTAGCTCACCCCTGACTCCCCAAAGCCTGTCCACCATCTACAAGGCATAAGTCAGGAGTGTGATGGAATACTCCCCACTTGCCTGGATGAGTGCAGCTCCCACAACACTTAAGAAGCTTGACGCTGTCCAGGACAAAGCAGCCCGCTTAATTGGCACCACATCCACAAACATTCACTCCCTCCACCACTGACGCACAGTGACAGCAGTGTGTACCATCTACAAGATGCACTACAGGAATTCACCAAGGCTTCTTGGACAGCACCTTCCAAACCTTGACCACTACCATCTAGAAGGACAAGGGCAGCAGATAGATGGGAACACTACCAACTGGAAGTTCCTCTCCAAGTCACTCACCATCCTGACTTGGAAATATATCACTGTTCCTTCACTGTCACTGGGTCAAAATCCTGGAACTCCCTAACAGCACTGTGGATGTACCTACACCATATGGACTACAGCGGTTCAAGAAGGCAGCTCATCACCACCTTCTTGAGAGCAATTAGGGATGGGCAATAAATGTTGGCCCAGCCAACAAAGCCCACATCCCGTGAATGAATTAAAAAAAATTGTATAGAATATAATAAAAGCTAGGGGGTGTTGCCATTAGCATAAAGTTTTTGATAAGGCTATTGAACATTGCAGTTTGATGTTTTAGGTTTATAAAGCATACAGTGAAAGCAATGTACTTAAACATACATTTTAAAGATGGTACTTACAACTATGCTTAATAATGGCTGGTTTGGGATGCAATCATGGCACAGTTCTAAGATGAGTGTCTTCAGCCTTTATGAATCCAAATACTCATTACAATGAGATAAATTTTTATACATGCGCCTACGTGACAGTCCACACAATAGTACATTGCATACTTATATAAAAGCTAAAATACAAGTTCCTAAAAATGAAGTTTCAATGACTTGTCCCTTATCAATAACTTTAGTTTGGTTTACTTACTAGTATGTGGGAAGTTGTGGACACTACCAGTGACTTAGACAACCCTATGTGCAACAAGTGTTGCCAGCCACAGAAACTTGAGCTCTGGGTTTCGGAGATCGAGTGGGGGCTGGAGTCTCTGTGGTGCATCAGCAAGGCTGAGAGCTACATGGATGGCAAGTTCAGAGAGATGGTCACACAGCAGTTTAGGAGCATGGAGGCAGAAAGGGAATGGGTGGCCACCAGGCAGTCCAAGAGAACCAGGCAGGTAGTGCAGGAGTCCCCTGAGGTCCCGCTTGCTATTCGGTTTTCCATTTTGGACACTGGTGTTGATTCCTCGGATAAGTGTAGTGAGAGTCAAGTTTGTGGCACCGCAGATTGGCAAGGAGATGGAAACCTGAGGGCAGATTCAGATAGGTCAAATTCAGAGCAGGAAATGGGAGACAGAAAATTAGTGAGAGACTCTAAAAGACAGAAGAATCAAAGGTTAAAATGTGTACAGCACAGGAATTTGACAATGTTAAAATGTATATATGTAAATACATGGAGTACAGTAAATAAAGCCGATGAGCTGACAACACAGACACATGGTAGCATGATATCATTGCCATAACGGAAACTTGGCTTAAAGAGGGGCAAAAGTGGCAGCTCAACAACCCAGGATATAGAGTTTTTGGGCAAGATAGAGAGGGGGATAAAAATGGTGGGGGTGTAGCATTATTGGTTAAAGAATCAATTACAACTGTGAGGGAGATGCTATACTAAATGAATCATCAAATGGGGCCATATGGGTTGAACGCAGAAATAAAAAAGGGGCAGCTTCACTGCTAGAAACGTACTGTAGACCCCCCCCCGCCAAATAGTAGGAGGGAGATAGAAGAGCAAATTGTAGGCAAATTTCTGAGTGCAAAAACAAAAGGGCAATAATAGTTGGGGACTTCAACTACTGTGCTATCAACTGGGATTGGAACTGTGTGAAAGGTACAGAGGGTGCAAAGTTCTTTAACTGTATTCTGGAGAAGTTTTCTTTAGCCGGCACATAACAAGCCCAGTGAGAGCGGCCGCAATTCTAGATTTAGTCTTAGGAAATGAAGCAAGGCAAATGGATAGTGGAGATAGTGACCATAATACAGATTTAGCATCATTACAGAAAAGGACAAAGATAGAACAGGAGTAAAAGTTCTAAATTGGGGGAAGACAAATTTTACAAAGTTGATAAGTGATCTGGCGAAAGTGGACTGGATACATCTATTTGAAGGAAAATCAGTGGGAGGCATTCAAACGTGAGATTCTACGGGCACAGTGTAGTCATGTCCCCACAAAGAGAAAGGGCGGTACTACCAAATCCAGAGCCTTCTGGTTATCCAGAAGCATACAGGGTAAGATAAAGAAAGAAAAAGAAAGCTTATGACAGTCACAAAAACCTTAATACTGTAAAAAGCCTTGGAGTATAGAAAGTACAGGGGTGAAGTGAGAAAAGAAATGATGTAATACTTTGGGGTTAGGGGCTACAGATACATAAATAGGCAGTCGACTAGTCATAAGTAATTTTAAGATAGTTTATTAAGTTGATTAAGAAACAACAGTTTAGCTATGATGCATTAACTAATTAGACAGAATAAGTGTACGACCCGTAACAGTTGAAAGCAGTACACTAGTCCCAGGGGACAGATGGCCGGTCGGCACACACTATGTTGATCTCAGTAGCATTCTGCTCTCTAGTCAAAGTGTTAGAGGGCTCTTCCCTCGGTCTTCTTCCTCCTCATTGTCCATCTTCCATCTGAAGAAGGCAGCTGCCCAACGAGCACTGCCACCTCACCAGCACCTCAACCCCCTACCACCAGTATGACACCAATATATATACCCTTTTTTTGGGGACAGGGCTGGTAGCTTACCCAGTGTCAATCATCTAACTATTCTGACCAGTGGATACAGGACAGGTACTCAAAACATCAGTGTGGTTCCCACCCCTCCTTGTTCATCACTCTGCTCGAGGTTAGTTTATTAGTTTACATCATGCTGAGGGACATATCCAGGCCCTTTCTAAACACTTGCATAGATAGAGGGGTGCACAAGGTGCCATCCTACCAGCTTCGGAATGTCAACATGGCAGCCCGAACTAAGTGACCTTGCTGTTTCTGAAGACTGTTCAGAGGTTGAAATGTTTAGAATTTCTCTTTCCAGAGAGAGAATCAATGCTGTTTAGCTAATCTCATAAAATACAGAAAATATCCGTTTATTAAAGACCCCAATTTCTTACAATTAGGAAAGCAAAGAGAGGATATGAAAAAAATTTGGCAACTAAAATCAAGGAAAATCCAAAGATGTTTTATCGGTAGATTAAGAGCAAGAGGATTATTAAGGAAAGGGTAGGGCCTATCAGATATGTACAAGGTAACTTATGCATGGATGCAGGAGATGTGGGCAGGGTTCTTAATGAGTACTATGCATCTGTCTTCACAAAGGAGAGGATTGATGCAGACATTCTAGTTAAAAAAAGAGGATTGTGAAATAATAGATACAATAAGCATAATGAGAAAGGAAATACTGGCGGGTCTGTCACCCTTGAAGGTAGATAAATCACCAGGGCCAGATGGATTGTATCCCAGGCTGTTAGAGAAACCCAGGGGGGAAATAGCAGATGCTCTGAGGATCATTTTCCAATCTTAAGTAGTTACAGGCAAGGTACCAGAGGATTGGAGGTTTGTAAACGTTGTGCCATTGTTTAAAAAGGGTGTGAGGGATAGGCCAATCAGTCTGACTTTGGTGGTGGGCAAATTATTGGAATCAATTCTGAGGCACAGGATAAACAGTCACTTAGAAAGGAATTGATTAATCAGGTAGCCAGTATGTTTTTTTAGGAGAAAGTTGTGTCTTACTAATTTAATAAAATTTTTTGAGCAAGTAACAAGGAGGATTGATGAGAGTAGTGCAGTGGATTTTAGTAAGGCATTTGACAAAGTCCTACATGACAAACTAGTCAGAAAAGTAAAAGCCCATGGGATTCAGGGGAATGTGGTGAGTTGGATCCAAAATTGCCTCAGCGACAGGAAACAAAGGGTAGTGGTCGATGGATGTTTTTGTGAATGGAAAGCAGTTTCCAGTGGCGTTCCACAGGGCTCAGTGTTGGGTCCCTAGCTGTTTGTTGTATATATTAATGCTTTGGACTTAAATGTGGGAGACATGATTGAGAAATTGATGACACAAAAAATTGGCCATGTAGTTGATTGTGAAGAGGATAGTTATCGACTCCAGGATGATAGCAATGGTTTGGTTGAGTGGGCGGAAAAGTGGCAGAAGGAATTCAATCCAGAGAAGTGTGAGGTAATACATTTGGGGAGGGCAAACAAAGCTAGGGAATACATAATAAATGGGAGAATACTGAGAGGGTTAGAGGAAGCGAAAGACCTTGGAGTACATCTCCACAGGTCCCTGAAGGTGGCAGGACAGGGAATAAGGTGGTAAAGAAAACATATGGAATGCTTCCTTTATTGGACAAGGTATAGAATACAAAAGCAGGGATGTATTGCTGGAACTGTATAAAATGCTGGTTAGGCCACAGCTGGAATTTTGTGTACAGTTCTGGTCACCACATTATAGGAAGGACATAATTGCTCTGGAGAGAGGAGATTTATAAGAATGTTGCCAGGTCCTGAAAATTGCAGCTTCGAGGAAAGATTGGATAGGCTGGGGTTGTTTTCCTTAGAACAGAGGAAGCTGAGGGGTGACTTAATTGAGATGTACAAGATTGAGGGGCCTAGATAAAGTAGACGGGAAAGACCTGTTTCCCTCAGTGGAGAGGTCATTTACCAGGGGGTACAGATTTAAAATGATTAGTATAAGGATTAGGGGGGACATGAGGAAAACCAGAGGGCGGTGAGTGTCTGGAATTCACCGCCTGGTTTTGTGGTGGAGGCAGAAATTCTCAACTCATTTAAAAAGTACCTGGATCTGCACCTCAAGTGCTGTAACTTCGAGACGACGGACCAGGTGACTCATAGACTCATATATTTTTACAGCACAGAAAGAGGCCATTCAGCCCATCATATCCATGCTGGAAGGTGGGATTAGAATAGGCAGCTAGTATTTTAATTTATTTTTCCATAAGAACATAAGAAATAGGATCAGGATTAGGCATTCAGCCCTTCAAGCCCGCTCCACTATTCAGTGAGTTCATGACTGCTCTTCTACTTCAACACCATTTTCCTGCGCTATCCCCTTATCCCTTGACGTTTTTAATATCAATCTCAGTCTTGAACTGAGCCTTCACAGTCCTCTGGGGCAGAGAATTCCAAAAGTTCACCAGCTCTGAGTGAAAAAATTCCTCCTGATCTCAGTCCTAAATGGCCTGCCCCTTATTCTGAGACTGTGTCCCTTGGTTCTAGACCCCCCAGCCAGGGGAAACATCCTCCCTGCATCTACCCTGTCGAGCCCTGTAAGAATTTTGTGTGTTTGAATGAGATCACCTCTCATTCTTCTAAACTCCAGAGAATAAAGGTCAAGTCCATTTAGTCTTTCCTCAAAGGACAATCACTCCAACCCAGGAATTAGTTTGGTGGTCCTTCATTACACTCCCTATATGGCAAGTATATCTTTCCTTGGGTAAGGAGACCAAACTGCACACAATATTCCAGGTGCGGTCTCACCAAGCCTCTATACGATTGGAGTAAGACATTTTTATTCCTGTACTCAGATCCTCGTATAATAAAGGCCAACATACCATTTGCCTTCTTGATTGCTTGTACCTGCAAGTTATTTTTCAGTGACCCATGAACAAGAACATTCAACCCATCGTGTCTGCGCCATTCAAAAAATAAAAAATAAAAAACTATTTGGCCATTCTAATCCCTCTGAAGTTCAATACTTCCCAGCCCCTCACCATTTAAGAAATACTCTGTATTTCTGTTTTTCCTACCAAGTGGATATCCTCTCATTTCTCCACATTGTATATCATGTGCCAAATTTGTTGCCCACTCGTTTAACCACTCTAAATCCCCTTGAAGCTTCTTTGCATCTTCCTCACAACTCGCACTTCGACCTAGTTTGGTATTATCTGCAAACTTGGAAATATTACATTTAACCCCCACACCCAAATCATTGATATAGATTGTGAATAGCTGCGTCTAAGCACAGATCCTTGCAGTACCACACTAGTCACAGCCTGCCAACCTAAAAGTGACACATTTATTCCTACTCTCTGTTTTCTGTCTGTTAACCAGTTCTCAATCCATGCCAGCATATTACCCCCAATCTCATGTGCTCTAATTTTGTTTACTAACCTTTTGTGTGGGATCTTATTAGAAGCCTTATGAAAATCTAAATACACAACATCCACTGTTCCCCTTATCTATTCTGCTGGTTACATCCTCAAAAACTCACAGCCTTGTTCAACGTGATTTCCCTTTCTTAAATCCATGTTGACTCTACCCAATCCTACCATTATTTTCCAAGTGTCCTGTTATTATATCTTTTATTATAGATTCTAGCATTTTCCCTACTGATATTCACATGAACAGTACATACAAATCCTTACTTTTGTTCTTAACAATAGTTACTTGCTTGTTCCACATAATTCCTATTTAACAAGTGAAATTATAGGTTTGTCTTTCTTCCTGTATCATTCATACTAATTAAAAAGGGTGACGCATGCCGAGATGTTTTCCTTTGCTAACTTTTTTTGCACTGTTAGCAAATGATTGAATCTGAAACTTATAAACCAGCATGCAATGGGGAGACTTTAATTAAGTCCCTTATTCTGAAACTAACCATTGCTGCAGGGCCAGTGGTGGCCCAATAGCCCAGTAGGACTTTAAATTGACTTGCCCTTCCTTGTCTAGCAGAAAAAGTCTACATTATTATTACACTATGAAGAGAAATCGATGGCATTAGTAATCCTCAGGATAATCTGATTAACCCTTTCTTTACACTGAATTCCAATGTGACTTTCTTTGAAAAAGGTTTCAGAATGGGCTATTCTGAATAATGAATAATTATGATCATGATTATAAATATACATTGAATTTTGTGAGTAATCCTTGTTTTCAGTTAGTTTTTAAACTTGTGCTGGATGTACTAATAGGCAGCAATGAATCGCTGACTTTTATGATCAAATGGTATGGCTACAGACTTCACTGTATGTTAAAACCCTGTTGAGTATGTTAGAAATAGTTATCTGCAGTCTTTCTTTTATTTTAATGGTTTTGATTCTTGACCCCAGGTACGTGGTTGACTACAAAAAGAAAGAATTGATAACAGTAAAATCTCCTTTTGTCAGACTTCCGTTGTCTGAAAGACAAATTGCACTAAAGATAAATGACAATGGAATTCAAGGCAATCTGAACAGAACCAAGGTAAGGAGACCAAAATTAGGCTTTTAATATTTAAAATACTTTTGGTATTATTTCCATTCCCCTAATTTATCTGAAGCTGAGCTTTATGAATCTCGGGCTGAGCAAGCTTTTAATACATTTGCACTCCTTTGAGTTGACAGCCAATTATTCCAAATTGAAGTAAACATGATTTTAGCATTGAATTACCCCACTTAAGGTTTGCCCAACAGTGTTCCTCACATTTGTTGGTATACAGATGGGAGTTCCAGGACTTCCTACTGGGTACCTAGTGGTGTCAAATCAGTTTCTTAATTAGGGTAATAGAAGCTTGGTCCACTACATGTTTGATACATCAGTACCAAAAGTTCAGAAACTCACTAAACTTTTCAATGTTACCACTCATAGTATCTTGTTTATAATCCAATCAGTTCAGTGCATTTTAATGTAACATTTTGGAATTTGAGCCCCAATGTTTGAGGTGACTTTCCTAGTAATTTCTTGATATACTAAGTTACAGGTCTCAAGCTATGTTGTCATCAGATGCTTCATAAGAGCAACAATTGGAGTAAAGGTCTAAACCACTTTTGTTGTGTACATGTTGATAAGTCAAATCCCTAAACCAATTTTGCTGGGTAAAGCGTGTGCTACAAGAACATGGGAAAGGGAGGAGGGAAAATTGAATTATTTAATTCTGATTTTCAGAAATTCTACCATTAATAAAATGTTCATTTTATATATATTGTTACTTGCAACAGAAAAATGAATTTACACAAGGATACATAAATTAATGCACAATGAGCAGTCCAGAAATATTTCAATTGGTAAACAATCTGATCAATCCATTTATATGCTACCCTGCATCCAAATTTATTAGTATATTTTTAATACTTGCACTGTCACCACTGTAATCAACTGTAGGTTTAGTATTAGCAAGTTAAATGCAACTCTAGTATTTCTTTTTAAATCCAGTAAATTCATATTCATGAAATTCTCATCTGCCGTGTGCAAGATATATGAAAACAGAGTTCACTATTCCTGATGTAAGCACAGTCCTGAGGCTCCAGTAAGTGCTTATAATCACACATATTCAATAAAGTACATCAGATATAAGGGTGCAACAAAAATGTCTGACCTTAAAAATAGAAGGATTGAAAGGAAGAAGCCTCCAAATGGTCATGTGCTGGTTAAAAACTAAAGTTGCATCTGTTCGCTGCAGTCAATTGTTGTTTGTTTTAGTCCAAAGGAAGTTTGGAAGCTTTGGAAGCTCAATCAACAGATGTGGAGCCCCCACTCCCACCTAAATTATGTCCAAGCAAATACACAAACCTCCAAAACCAGCTCGGCACTTCAACCAATGAAGGTAATACAATCGACTGAGAAATGGAAAAATAATTCTGGCTAGAACTAGTGTATAAATAGAAAAACAGAAAATGCTGGAAAAACTCAGCATGTCTGACAGCATCTGTGGAGAGAAAACAGTGTTGACGTTTCGAGTCTGTATGACCCTTCTTCAGAGCTACAAGTGTATAAATAGTTAGTTTTCTTTAAATTATTTTACATGGATATGTAACTGAAAAATGAACAATTGCCAACCAGTATTTCATGATGATACCATTTTCAAGTGCATAATAAATATTGGTGTACTTTCTTGCTATCACTCTGTACATTGACCTTTAAATGTGTTCAGGAAACATGAATCCAAGACGCAAGTAGGTGTACTTTTGCACCTATAAATAACTTTAATAAATGCACCCTATCTATTTACTCCTCACCCTACCACTTGCCTCCCTACATCCTATATATGAGTGACAGGTTATCCAATAATCAATCTTAGTGTAGAACCTGTCAAATTTCTCCAGCTTTTAGATCCTTCAATCTTCACCAGCTTTAAATTGATCTTCCATCTTATAAAAATAAGGAAAGTATTTTTTGTTACCTCTAACAAAGCTGGGTGGGAGTGTGAGCTGTGAGGAGGGTGCAGAGATGCTTCAGTGTGATTTGGACAAGCTGAGTGAGTGGGCAAATGCATGGCAGATGCAGTATAATGTGGATAAATGTGAGGTTATCCATTTTGGTAGCAAAAACAGGAAGGCAGATTATTATCTGAATGGCTATAAATTGAGAGAGGGGAATGTGCAACGAGACCTGGGTGTCCTTGTACACCAGTTGCTGAAGGTAAGCATGCAGGTGCAGCAGGCGGTAAAGAAGGCAAATGGTATGTTGGCCTTCATAGCCAGAGGATTCGAGTACAGGAACAGGGGATGTCTTGCTGCAATTGTACAGGGCCTTGGTGAGACCACACCTGGAATATTGTGTGCAGTTTTGGTCTCCTTATCTGAGGAAGGATGTACTTGCTATAGAGGGAGTGCAGCGAAGATTTACCCGACTGATTCCTGGGATGGCGGGACTGACATATGAGGAGAGATTGAGTCAATTAGGATTATATTCGCTAGAGTTCAGAAGAATGAGGGGGGAATCTCATAGAAACCTATAAAATTCTAACAGGACTAGACAGGGTAGATGCAGGAAGGATATTCCTGATGGTGGGGGAGTCCAGAACCAGGGGTCACAGTCTGGGGATATGGGATAGACCATTTAGGACTGGGATGAGGAGAAATCTCTTCACCCAGAGAGTGGTGAGCCCGTGGAATTCATTACCACAGAAAGTAGTTGAGACCAAAACATTGGATGCTTTCAACAAGGAGTTAGATATAGCTCTTGGGGCGAAAGGGATCAAAGGGTATGGGGAGAAAGCGAGAGCAGGCTATTAAGTTGGATGATCAGCCATGATCATAATGAATGGTGGCGCAGGCTCGAAGGGCCGAATGGCCTACTCCTGCTCCTAGTTTCTAAGTTTCTAACTTCAGAATATAAGTTCTTGTTGAAGTACTTTCTGACAATCAACTTGTAAATGTAAATTATAGAGGAAAGATGCAAATGCTAGAAAGCTAATGAAGTATTGTTGCCCAAAACAATATTCCTTTTCAGGTATTGACGGACTTGCTCCCGCATTTTTCACTTTTTATTTTTGAATATATAAAGATACACTTTGTAAGAGTGAAATGTATCTATAACGCTAATATAATTTCAGTGGCTTTCTTACATTTATTTCCTCCCTCTTCTCTGCTCCAGCTTCTTTGTTACCTGTTCGCCAAAACATAATCTTTTTCACTGTACAATGAAAGGTTTAGAACATTATTGGCAAATAAGTAGGTCGATTGAGAATAGTGAAAAGTGCTTCCTTATGCCACATTGAAAGGCCACTTTCATCTACAAGACCATTGCAGTCTAACCTCCCTTTATGAGAGTGCAGGCATCTTTTCTCTGGTTTATGTTTCTTTCCCTCACTCTGTTAGATACCTGGCTAAAATCAGGAGTTCACCTGTTGGTTATAGATGATCCATATCTTATTGTGTAGCTAGATGACTTATGTACAGTTAATAAATTCAATGTTCCATTTATACAATAAGTTCACTGTTGAATTTGTCATGAATTATTCTGTTTATTGCATGAGTGTTTTTATGGTTGGGATGTCTGAAGTATATAATGTGATATTTCTTTCTCACGTATACATGCAAGTATATTAATTGCATCTCTGAGTGGAAGGAGGCTGTCCCAGGTGTAAAAGCAACTGAGTTTGTTTGACTGGACTAGATTCTTTGTTCCCGACAGAGTGCTCTTTTGTAGGAGTGTGCAGCATTGTAGTTGAGTGTGAGATTGGTGGCATGCTCTGCTGCAAGTGAGGCTTTTTCAACTTCGAATGTGGAACTACAATTTTTGAGATGAAGTGGGTGGCAATGGTGTGAACAGAAATAGTTCATTGTGCTGGGAAATGATACTTGGTGTTATGAGTAGGGATTGTTGGTGAGAGTTGGAAATTGAATTATTACTTGTGTATGACGATTTATTGACAGATATCCTGGAAATTAAGTTAGAGATCACCAGTACACCATTCAACAATGGTCTAAATCCTATGCTTGTAGAATAATAGAATTTAATTTTTCTAAAAAGACAACCCAACATTTAAAATAAAAAATATTAATTTTTAAAAATCCTAAGTTAAATGGGGAAAAAACTTGCTGTGGAATAAAGCAATTTTACCAAGCTCATCAAATGCTTTTTATGTCTACTCTGCAGTCCCAAAAATAAATTGTTTTGTTGTGCGATACTGCATAGCCTGTAAAGATTATGCCATAAATGTCCCACTCAAATTATAATTAATGTGCTGATACTTTGCTGCCTGTTTTAATCTTTCTTCCATTTTGTACTCTCTCTTCCTGTTCATTGTCTTCTATCCCTGTCTCTACTCCTTGCCCTTCCCCACAGAGAAGCAGTTATTGGTCAGTGGCGTGGTTCTGCAAATAGCAACGGCTACCTTGCCCAAATGGCTATTCTTCAATGTGATTTTGGACAATGACTGGATAAGAACCAGTTTCAGGGTGGTCCCTGAAACTGGTTCTTATCCAGTCATATGTGAATATGTGTCTGCATATGCCTACTTTTCATCAGAGGGTCACTGGATAATAATCAGAACCAGATTCACTGTTTTATTGTCCTCTCTATTTCCCAGCAGACCAAGAATAGAGGTTAGCTCATCACATCTACTGAAATTGCCTCATATGGCCCATATCAATGGTCAAACTTGGGGCAGCCTTGATGTGTGTGAATCCTTACCACACCGTATAATATGTTTATTCACCCAATCCTTTGGGGAGTATATGTTTTTCCTAAAGGGTTAGCCTGAGTGTTTCCTTTTACGTTTCAGAATGGTAAAGATAGAGTTAAATTAGGTATTGTTATAATTAACTCAATTTTGGTTAGATAAAGATTTATAGAAAAGATCCACCTACATGTCTATGTTTATGATCTGCTTATAATTATAGTATGTCTTATTATTAGCAGTGTAATAGTTTTAAGGTTATATAGAACATTGAATTCATAGTTGGAACATCTTGCAGTTCAATTTACATTTCAAACCCTTTGAGTACTGATTTTCTTTCACATTATAAAACATTGACTAGTTGACAGCAATAAATCATAAAGTCAGCTTCAACCTACTCCACATTGTGTCTTTATTTAAAATAAACAATGATGAAAGATTGGTTGATGAGTCTTCACATATGTGAAAATTGACAATAAACTGGTTGCTTATATAAATCATCTTTACTGGTGCATAAATACTGCCCCAGTACTCAAAGGGTTTATTGTTGTCTATTCCAATCCTCCTAATATATCCCCACCATCATTATATTCCAATCTGCCATAAAACTACTGAGCTTTGAGTTCAATTTTCATTTTCTTGCTGTGTTCTAGAATGGGATCATTGAGTTATAGTGCACATCTGGTTCCAACGTGCAAATGCTCCTGAAAACCTTATAACGAGGATGGCATGTACCTAGATTCCTCTGACCTAGCCCATGTGTTCTTTTTCAGTAGTTAGAGTGTACCTTTGTGTCTGTGTGTACTGCTACCTGTACTACATTGTCGTTATCTTATTGCAGATAGTGGTCTCTCATCCAAGCCCATCAACCCACCCACTCCTGCCATGTTTAAGTATCGACCAACATTCAGCAATTCAGATGCAAACCCCAAAGTACTCTACCATGCTGCTAGTGATAAGGTGAGGAAAATGCAGCATCCGGCATTAGACAATAAGCCTTGTAAATTACTTTTTTTTGTTAGATAACTTGGCTAGAATGGAAAAAGTTTAATAGAGAAAGTGACTGAAACTTCAGCACAGCACTGAAATGACAATTTCATTTACTGCATTCACCCTTTACAAGCCATTACACTACTTGTTTGCATATTGTTAAGAAAAATAATGTTACCGTTATAATATTTTAACAACTGGTTATTCATTACCACATACATATTTTGAATCTCTAAAAGAAAAAGAGCCTTGGATTTGTATAGAACGATATCATATTAATCTTAAAGTGTTTCATACAATGAATTTCTTTTACCATGCAGTGACAGTTCAATAGGTTTAGAAGATTGCTATTTGCTGTAAAAGGTTATGATTTATAAACTCGAGTCTCTATGGTCAATAAATATGCTCCTATAGAGTTTGTGAAAAATTATTTGTGATGTTTTGATAAGTATAACCAATATTTGTTTCATCTTATAAACATATTTAGCTGCCAGTGGTCACTATCACTTTCATGGCATTTGGAGGCAATGAAAAATCAATCTTCTAATTTACATCTGTTTTGTATTCTTAAACGAGTTAAAATGGGCATTCATTGATCAATGTTGGGGCCATGATGGTTATTAACATTCCATACTGTCTTGTCCTTTTGCAGGGGGAGGAGCATGCTTAAAAGGGAGAAATGCTGGAAAGAAATCTTTTTATTCCTTGCCATATATGCTTAGGGGAAAGGCGGGGGGGGGGGGGGGGGCGGGGTGGTGGTGTGGGGGAAGCAAATTATTATAAAATGTGGTACGCTTGGTGATATCTTGATTGGATCTCAAAGTGGGTAGTATTTTTGGGTGTAGATCGATTCTTATATTTATACCTTTATCAAATATTATTCATCTAGAAATGGCCGATGTGCCAAATAAAACTCTATTATCTTTTTGAATATTGGACTGTCCCAGAGTGAAAGTTTCAAAAATTTAGTAGAAAGATGAAACTGTATTGCAATGGAGTTCATCTTGGAGTGATGCCTAATTCCAGTGCTATACTCGGCACAATTTTGTAACTTGAAGCTTTGAGTCAGACGTGTATAAAGTATTGCAATTAAAGTAACAGCAACTGTATTGTAATCTTAATATGATGTGAGAGAGATTCAGATTGCAACAACTAATCAATGTTACAATCTTTGAGAGAGTGCCTTTTTGCTAAACTTCCATGATCTTTATCAGCTTTCTGCAATCTTCTCCATGTAGTAATTGTTATATAATTGTTGAAAATTGTGGTGTCAGTATTGCCAAAATTACTTGTTATCTTTAATTTGAACAAGAACAAATTGAACCTCTTAACTGAAGAATTGGTGGCAGCAACTGTGATTGTTGTGTGATGCAATTGACTATTCCTGGTAACTGTCTGATCTCCCATGTTATAGATTTCCATGCAGGAGGGACATAAAGAGGCAGCTATCATGGAAGAGTGCAGCAGGGCCCATGACTACAAGTCCGAGCCAAATCTCGATATCCCTGACTACAGATCGCCATCACTTCACAAGACCTACCAGTCATCACCGTTCCAACTTGACTCGCTCTCCGTTAGCTCTCGCTCTCTGAGTCTAAAATCAGCCCATAGGAGAGGAGCAGATAAGGTTCAATTACATCAGTTGAAATCGGACAGCTCATCCCCTAATCCATACAAAAACATTTTTGGCCCGAATTCCTTGTCCAACAGGAATGGTAGCCTGTCCTATGATAGTTTGCTCAATCCCAGCACCCCACATCCTGGGGTAGATTCTGCAGCACATACTGGAGTTTCGGCTGTGGGGTACCATTCACCATACCTGTCGGCCAAAATGTGCCAGATCCGAGGGGTGAATCTCCAGCGTCAGCCTGTGCAAGGTTACAGCCCAATTCATAGAGCTTCACCACCGCACCAACGGGAACCTTCGCCAGTCCGATACGACAACCTCTCTAAGCAAATAATGGCCTCCATTCAGGAGCGGAAGACAATGGAAGAACGAGGGAAACTCCTTCGAGCCTCACCTGATTCAGTGTTTCTAGATTCAGGAGCACATGACACACCAGGATCATATAACCTGCAACAAATGAACACTTTACTGGATGACTCGAGAAGGACAACCACTAGCAGATACGGTTCACGGGATAATCTTGTGTCTCCTGCTAATTACAGCACAAGGAACCCTCTGATGCGTACTTCTGCTTCCTCCCTGTCGAGCACAGTATCGAGGGTAGCGAGGACTTCTACAAGTTCCCTTCACGCAGACATAGCGAACAACAATGTGCAGTCCCACCACACTTTGCAAAGCAGAGCTGTTGAGACTGCATACAGGTCTCCAGGTCATCAAATCACATCCTCCTCATTAATCAGGTCCCCCTCTTATGGAAGCCAAAAGCCTCTGTCCTTCGTCACTGCGATGGAAATGTCAGAAGGTGTGCCTCAGCCTCTGATAGCCCCATGGTAGGTAGTGTACCTTGTCTTCTGAACCTTGCTAAACTTCTGACGCTGCTGAGGGGGCAGCATTATTTCAGATTGACTTGTGTTTGTATGGATTGAGTAAGTAATAAAACTATTATTGGCCTGTAGAGTAAGGTGGGTTCTAACTCGAATTGCATTTTAATTGAAAATTATGGCCTGATGTGTGTTTCTGAGCAGGCTCCAGAGAAACACCTGAATTGAACCAATGCACCAATTGTCGTCTTTCTGTTTTTCAGTGATGAGGTTCAGATGAAGACAGCTCACAGCAAAATTAACGGACAGCCAAAACGTTTATCCAGAGTGGATAGTCGGATAAGCTCAACTTTGAGTTCCCATGGTGCTACTGTCAGTCCCACCAGACAGTCCAACGTGAAAAAAGTGTCGGGTGTAGGTGGAACCACCTACGAGATCTCGGTGTGAACAGCCATCAACTACAGCAGCTGTAAAGCTGGATGCACTGTGAAGACTTGCAGCATCTATGTGTTATTTTTGCCCAACGAGCTGCAGCCTTATTCCTCCAGACATAGTTTTACAACCAATCAGAAACATGGTTTCAATTCAGGGCAGGCCCACTGCAAACTTTTGCTCTTGTCTTTTTTTTTCCTCTTCTGCTCCATAAAGTGATGTTTTATCATAGAAGGGAAGTACGGTTTTTATTGAAACCGCTATTGGACACTTGCCTATCCATTGGAATCTTGTGTAAAGTTTTGTGCTGTGCTGATTTAATATTAACCTGGACTTCTGTAATGATTTTATGGTGGTGAAGAGTTTAAATCTGGCCTGCCAATCAAACTTGTCAATGCCAGTTTGACAAATGTAATAACATTTTATTTTGTGTTAATAGATGCTGGCACAACTGTGTGGCACCAAAGCTTGTCGGTTCCCTTCCTTTTCTAGAGGAAGTGATGCTCATACATCAGCCAAAAGATGTTTTTAACACTCTCCTGTAGAAGGAGACTTTATGCCATTAGACAACTTGTCAGATACCCTTGTATGTGAGTATATGTGCGTGTGTGCACCTGTGTGTCTACTAGGCTTGTATGAAAAAGTTAGAGGGAATGCATTGTTATAGGGCTTGAGACCCTCAAAGCTTTAAGGATGTTTGTATTGATAAATAATGCAATTCATTAAAACATTGACGATTCCTATCAGTAATCAAATGTTGGAATTGACAATGTATACAATTTTATAGATACCTAGGAGCGAAGTTAACCTGTGCTAAGATAATGATGAAAGAGTAATATAAACTTTGCTGACATAAGCAAATTTGCTGTTGTGCCATCTCTAGACTAGTAAGGTATTAGAGTTCAGGCCATTTTCACACTGCCACAAAGTAGTCGAACATGGGGTGTTTGTACCAATGATTCTCACACGTGGTGTATTTTGATTATTGCCATGATTTTAAGAAGCTGCTGAGGTGAGGTTACTTCACCTTACTGACAGTCAGAGAACAAGTCAATGCTTATCCCTCCCCTGCATTTCATAATAATATCAATGCAGAACTGGGAAAAGGTTTCCTGCTTCTCCATCCTCGGCCTGGAATTGCAGATGGACATTGTTTGCCTAAAGAGGGAAATCAGGAGAAAATCAGTTCTAATATCAACTTTGTTTTTCAGTGCCATGTTTGGTATACTATTTTGTTAATTGTCAGCAAAAACTCAAATATGTTTCTTGTGAGTTTTTAAGATAACATCAAATGTGTGACACATAGTGAAATCAGCCACTTAACATGGTCCCATGGACCCTGGTTTACCAATGCCAAGGTAAACCTTTGAGCTGCACTAGCAGTCGCTAGCTTTGCGGTATAAATATTTTTTGGTTTTGATTTAGACTTTTTCATTCTTCCTTTTGGTCTTTTTGACTTAGCAGCTGCAGCAGGTCTGATATAGATCAATGGAAAGCCTCAACATGGAATAAGTGTGTCAGATTTCATTATTGTTTTAAGTGAAATGCAGCCACCTTTTATTCTGGGATTTAATTTGGTTAGTATAGGTTTTAAAAACCTCTCTTGGGAGCCCCTCAGTGGCTATTCTGCAAAGAACATGTTGAGTGCCCATAATCCCTAATGTCACAAAACAAATATTAACAAATCAGTCTCTAATTACCATGAAGGGAATGAAGAGAGACTAAGTTGATAGTTAATTGTGCTATTAAAGTTTGAACTTGAAGGAGCTATTCAGCCCATCAAGCTTGTTTTGCTTGTTTGGGACCCAATAGACCATTTTATTTCCCTCCCCCACAACCCCAAGCTCCCAGCTCACTCTTGCAAAACAAAGCAGAGATTTGTTTTAGAGTAGTTCGCACAGTTGACACCAGGTTGCAATTTATTCCATAAGTTTAAGCCTCAGCTAAAGTTACTCCTTTAACTTCATCTCGCTAACTTTTTCTCTCAAATTTGTATCGTTCGTTTCCCCTATGATTCCACAACTCTAGATCCATCTCATTTTGGTATCCTCTATTGTTTTAAATGCCAGAATCATGTCCTGCTGGAGCTTTGTTTTAATCTATCTCCTTTCCCACTCCATTCCCCACCATCCCTTATAGAAACAAGTTGATGCAATTGATTGAAGAATCAGAAATATGTGCGAAGGCTCTTTGTCTTTTCAAAAGTTAGAGCAGCAGATAATCCAGTTTGGTTCGAATCAGTGTCCCATTAGTAGTCATAAATTCCTGGACTTGGACTTTACCTATCTGATGCCTCTGGCAGTCTCTGCTGCATAGTATTTAAAAGATTTCCAATATATAGTGAATGAGCTATTTCTCACATAACAATACAGATAATGCCAAATATTTACAATTTCAGGATTAATTTGTATTACCTTGCATAGTTCAAAATTAATTTCTATCTGTCCAGCAGATTCAATCAACATTATCTGTTTACAAAGAACATCTTGTTTTTCCACACAATTTAATGTAATCTGCACCATTGACATTCAACTCCCTCCCTGTGTCTTCCTCAGGGTCAGTACAGCACTTGACATCACACAGGCAGATATCATATCATTGATCATTGCAGCTTAGTTAAAATGGTGTCTTTGATAATTGCTCTCTGGTTCCAATTGCTAAGCTTTGTGGAGCTTGATCTATTGCAAAGCAGCAACACGAGCTTATGCAAAATTCCATCCAACCTCCATGCCAGATGTACCTCATTAACTTTTGAAAACCTTGTCAACATTTGGTGGGAAGGGAGCACAGTCAACTGGTTAAGTAACAGCATGCAAGCATCTCACATTAATATTGCTTTTATTTTAAATACTTGAAATCAAAACAATTGCTTGAGAATTGTGCCTGTATAGTCATCTAACCTCTTCCTGGGAGACCATTTTTCTATGTTCAGGGCATTGAAATGGGCTGTTCACAAATGCACAGGTCCCTGTGATAAATGGTTAGTTATAAGTTTGACTAAATATGCAAGTTATATGATAGGACAGGATGAAGCAATTGTGAGTGTATGCTGTATTGTGCATCAGACACCAAAGCAATATTACAGTTGCAAGTAAGTAATATATGTGTTGCCAGTTAGTCCATTCAAATATAGAGTGCTGATTGAAATTTGAAGTGGGCTGGAAGGACAACATGGATGCCACTGTTGAATTCTGCTCGGATCAATGATTTATAATAATCCTACCAGTGTGATTAAGTGCTTTAATTGGCTGGAGATCTTTTGTTCTAGAATAGAAGTTTCACCATGCAGCCATCATAGGCTGATCGCAAGTGGTGCTATTTTCAAGGAGTATTCCTAGAGATCCATGTCCATTTGCAGGTCATCGGAATATGTGAAACAAAATCACTTGCTTATTTGTCAAAAGTGAGTGTGTGTTAGGGTTTGTGTCATGTAATGTATCCCTTCTTTCTGTTGAAAGTTAATAATGGAACTTGTAAAAATAAAAAATTATAGTCACGACCTGAGCTTGGCTTAGCAGGCTTTAAAGGGTTAGCTTTCCCTTTCTAGAAAAAAAATTGTACTTATACAGCACCTTTGTTAAGGACATCCCACTGAAGTACGTTTTTAGTTGTAGTCACTGTTGTAGGAAACGGGGCAAAGAATTTGCACACAACAAGCTCCCACAAACTGCAACGTGATAATGAAATAAAAACAGAAAATGCAGCAATTACTCAGCAGTTCTGGCAGCATCAATGGAGAGAGAAACAGAGTTAATGTTTCAGATTGATGATCTGCTATCAGTTCTGAATATTTCCAGCATTTTCTGTTTTTGTTTCAAATTTCCGGCACCTGCACTACTTTGCTCTTGTAATGTGATAATGACCATATCATCTGTTTTACGATGTTGATTGAGGATAAATATTTCTCACTGAGTTAGTACAAATAGAGACAAAGGATAATATTGTAACAAGCAAGATATAAGTACTGTCTAAATTACTACATTTCTACAGTGACTACACTTCAAAAATACTGGTTGTAAAGCATTTTGGGATATACTGAGTTTGTGAAGGGTGTTATATAAATATATGTCTTTTTTTTTAATAAATGAGGCTGACTGGGAAAATCATGCAAACATACAAACTAGGAGCAGGGGTAG
This sequence comes from Cetorhinus maximus, assembly GCF_964194155.1. Lineage (NCBI taxonomy): Eukaryota > Metazoa > Chordata > Chondrichthyes > Lamniformes > Cetorhinidae > Cetorhinus > Cetorhinus maximus. The sequence goes on from NC_135890.1 coordinate 118,277,058, forward strand.
GCCTCAAGCCTACTTTGCCATTCAATAAGATCATGGCAGACCTGATTGTGGCCTCAATTCCACATTCCCGCCTACCCCCGGTATCCTTTGAATCCCTTGTTATTGAAGAATCTACCTACCTCTGCCTTAAAAATATTCAATGACCCTATCTTTACCGCTCTCTGGAGAAGACAGTTCCAACACAACCCTCTGAGAGAAAAGGTTTCTCCTCATCTCCATTCTAAATGGGAGCCCCCTTATTTTTAAACTGTCCCCCTAGTTCTAGTCCCTCCCGCAAGGGGAAACATCCTTTCAGCATCCACTCTGTCAAGACCCCTCAGGATCTTATATGTTTCAATAAGATCACCTCTCATTCTTCTAAACTCCAAAGGTTGGCAGCATGTCCAACCTTTCCCCATAAAATAATCCCCCGCCCCCATCCCAGGTATCAGTCAAGTGAACCTTCTCTGAACTGCTTCTAATCCTTTCTTAAATAAGGAGACCAAAACTATACACAGTACTCTGGATGTGGTCTCACCAACGCCCCATATAACTGTAGCAAACATCCCTGCTTTTATGTTCCATTCCTCTTACAATAAACAATAACATTCCAATTGTCTTCCTAATCACTTGCTGTACCTGCATACTAACTTTTTGTGATTCATGTACCAGGACACCCAGATCCCTCTGTACCACAGAGTTCTGCAATGGCTCTCCATTTAAATAATATGCTGCTTTTCTATTCTTTCTGCCACATCTTCCCACATTATACTCCAATGAGAGATGGTCAGCCTTGTGAGTAGGGATTTTCATATAGAGCTGCTGTGTATAACTTATAACACTTTATATTTTCAATAAAAATATAATAATATCATAATTTCCCAAGCAGATTACTTGGAGTAGTTTTCTTTCATCACACAAATTAAAAGGTCTTTTTGCTGATAAATCACCAGCCAAATACTCCAAATTAGCATTCTCAATTTACTCATCATTCCTATAATTGAACAGCACCCTTACATTTCCCACTGGTTAAGTCCCTTTAAGATGCAGGTTTGACCCAGTCTCCTCTTTTTCATGTGACATGCTTTATATAATGTAAAAAGCTGCCCTCAGTGGCTGAATTTCCTGTTAGTCACATGGCTGGGCAACATTTTAAACTAGATAATTACCATGAGGTAGTTTAAAATTTCCAATATTCTGCAAATTAACAAGATCACCTGTTCATATTATTTGAGAGTTGAGCTATAGGTAGCATACCCTTGCGTTGCAATTATGAGATTTTTCGGACTGTGTATATTTAAATTTAGGGTAAAATTAAGCGAATCATGTGCCCTGTGCTGCGGTCTGTCTGACAACAGTTCTAGGTGATGGAGCTGCTAAAGATTAAAGAAGGCCTCGATTATTTTACTGGGGGGAAGTTGCAAGGTATTCACACTTACAGACATTAGCGAATGTAGCTGTGATGATTATGGACAGACTGTAAGTCTCCAAGTCTTGGATATGTGTTAAAAATGGTAAAATGGTGTACTTTGAACTGTCCATTTGATTCCAGGTTAGAATAGAGTTGGGGTTTAAAGAATAGCTAATCAGCATTTCTACCTGGATACAAAGTCCACGTGATTCACTGTGCCACGGGGAAAGATGTAGAACAAGCCATCACAAAGATTTGGTTACAGACTTCCCTAAAATATCACCAAATAACACAGACAGGTTGGTCTCCCAGATCAGGGAGAGAGAGAGGGAGAGCAGCTAGAAGCCAAAAGTCTCACTGCACAAGAATGTGGGTGGAAGCACGCACTCGAATTGAGAAGACCAAATTTGTGAGGAGTTGAAACAAAGCTGAATGATTTACCTAGTTTGTGCTAGAGGGAGCATCTCCAGTAATATTCTCACCATGAAGAACGTTCTGGAATTAGAAATTACCAAGCTCAGAAAGGAAAAGAACAGAAGTAAACGCTTGGGAGCCAAATGTCATTTTGGACTAGTTCTGTGAGAATTGAATGTCTACTTAAAGGACAGTATAACATATACCTGACAGTGGGTTCTTTCAGTTGTGCTAAAAATAAGAAAGAGGGTATTCTGTTCTGTGGTTTAAAGTATAAGCTGCCTGCAAAAATAGTGTGGAGTCAAGAGTGCTTTTAGTTTTGTGTTGAGTAAAGGTCTTAAAACATGAAATCTTGTCCTTTATCTTTAGCTATTAATTGGTTATCACTCCCTACAGAGATTGTAAGACTTGTCAAAAGTACAGATAAATAACTATTTCCATTCCTACTCCCCGTGTTTTAATTTACACCCCAACACCTCAGTGGCTTGACTTTTCATTGAAATCCAGTTTGTTGATCACCTCTACTTCAAATTAGAGTTTAAACCCAGGCCAATTAAACAGTGTGAAACGGTGCAGGCTGGGAGCTGTGCATGTGATCTGTTGCATACTGAACAGTCAGCACAATGAATTAAAAACCTTGTAGCTGGACTGTTGCCAGAAAGTCAAATTGAATCACTGCACCACTGCCACCCACCCCCTCCCCCCATCATCTGGATTTCTTTAGAAAATGGGCACAGGTCCAAACCCTGTATATAAACGGCTTATCCCAATGCAATACTTTATCATCTCAAGCAATCTGATTTATCTGGTGGGTAAAATCTAATAAAAACATTTGTTCTCACCATTCTGAAGACCCCCTTGACAGTGGGTTTTGGTGTCCTCTCAATATCTTAGTCTTTTTATTCTCTCCACTCAGCTGTTTTATTCTTTCCTCTGAGAACATGTCACTCGAAAATAATGTGCATCGCTCCAGAATTGAATATGCACACATCAGGCATTTGCCAGTGCCATTTTGTAATTAGCAGGTTACAGTGGGTGTGCAGGAAGAGCCCTCGATGGCTGATTTAATTTGTCCTAACCCCCAGGCGGGGGATGGCCTCCTGCTGATGGCACGTTGGCACTTTGTAAAGTCGGTAGGTTAATTTCTCCTTTGTTCTTAATTCTGAGAAATATTGCCCACAGGAAATCATCTTGAATTTTAGTGAAGTAATGCTTCAGAGAGGCAAGTAATCCATATTTGGCAGGAATTCTGCTGGTTAAGTTTGTTGAATTTGTTTACTTCATGACTACTGTAATTTTTGAGTCAGAAGGTTGAGAGTTCAAATCGCGCTCCAGTGGCTTGCATACTAACCTAGGCTAACTCTTCCAGGGCAGTACTGAGAGAGTGCTGTGCTGTCGGAGGTACTGTCTTTCAAATGATACATTAAGACAAGGTGGATGTAAAAGATCCCATAACAGTATTTGGAGATGGGTAGGGGAATTCTCCCCAGTGTTCTGTACGGTATTTATACCTCAGCCAACATCACTATAAAACAACTTAGCTGGTCATTATCACATTGTTTGTGGGGGGCTTGCTGTGCATAAATTGACTGCCACATTTGGTACAATGCAAGTGATCACACTTCAAAGCTTTCCATTGGCTGTAAAACACTTTGGGATGTCCTGACATTGTTAAAGGTGCTGTACAAATGCAATTCTTTTTAATATTCAATAAGCTTTCAATCATGTCCCTAATTTGTCTCTAACTTGAAATGTCTTTTGTATTTTCCATATATTTCATAAGTGAGCAGATATTATAGTATTATAAATTGTGCCTCTTGCTTGTTATGACATAACCTAAGCTGATGTCTATACAAGGCAATGCACAATGAGTAATCAGATATCATAAATTACAATATCAAAGCTCAGTTTGACCAAAGTAATCCTAACCTATTCACTTGCATTTTGTTGAATTTTTCATTTTTGACATTGTTTGTTAGCAAGCTTCTTTAGTTGAATAGCTTCATTTGAACTGAAGTGCAAGTACACGTCATCATTTGGTTGTTCATTCTGTTTGTGGGCATTGTGTACAAATTGGCTGCTGTATTTTACTGCATAAGTATCCTTCAAAAGAAGGAAAAGAAATGAAATTGCTATTTAACAAGGATCTTGAGTTTTTGAGGTGTTATATAAATGCACCTTCTTTCTTATTGGGTTTATGCATGTTGTAGAAGAATATCCTATTGTAAAACTATAGCTAATTCTTTTGATCAGAGGCTTGATAGTAAAGAAATGTTAATGGTGGCAGGAATAGGTGCATTGTGGCTCATACCTGTGATGCTATACAGAACAAGTGTCCATCATTGGGTGACTGTTATCATACTTGGTTCCATAATTGAAAGTAGTAGGTTAACTCCAGGGAAAGCATTGTGACACATAGCTTGTTGACTAATAAAGAGATAATGACAAATCAAGAGCGACCAGCATGTCGGAGCTCCAATAAGCATGAAGCAATATCTTACACCAAGAATTTGTGATCTTAACCTTGTTGCAATGTGGAGTTTTGGGGCAGAGTCAGCTACCTTTGTTTGGCAAGTGAGGTGAAACTGGGAAGGAAGTCTTCTTGTCCACCTCATTCACTTGGAAGCAGCCTTTTGGGAGGTCTCCAAAAGTAGTGCCATTTGGTGAGGCACCACAAAGGGTAAAAAGGGAGAATATTACCAAAACATAATACAAATTGATGCACCATAGTTAGTACATGCAATAAAGATAGCAGTTCTTTAGGAGAAACATTTGCAATTTAACATTCAAGGAGATTGAGAGCAAAACTTCTCATCTGCCTGTTTATGGGTCTATCCAGTCCTTTTGGCAGATTTCATTCATGTCAACACAGGTATTTGCCTGCACACTGACAAGTCCATCTCTTCCCACAGATATGCAGATAGATTTTCTCTTGTTTATTACTTTGCAATGATGTTGTCTCCTCCATTCTTTGTTCAGTTAATCTAAAAATATTGATCAGGCTCTTTTTTTTCAATCCCCACCAATTCTTTCATTATTCATTTCTTATCAGCCACTTAAATTAAATTTTCTAGGTTTTATTTCACTCATACGCCAACTCCTTGCAGCTGCCCCATTTCTTATAAGAGCAAGAGATGAGTACAGTCCACTCCTGTGGTGACCCCATAATAATCTGGCTAAATCACTTTCTAGTACTTTTAATGCAATAAATCCTTTGTTCAAAAGATTGTATTTTTGAAGCTATTGTCTAGAAAGACGAAGTTATGCAAAGAAAATTAAACCTAATTTTATCTGTGCAAATAAAATACAGCAAGGAAGTCATTACAGTTTGGCAATTGGCTTTTGGCTCCATTTATTCTGCCCATCCAATTTCTGACAGAGGCACTCACCTCCATACCCCTTCCAGGTAGGAAGATTGTTGACATTGGATTCCACAGTTGCCTGACTTGGTTGTGATGTGAACCAGTGTAGCCACGTTTATTATTCATGAGATTGCTATACTGTGGCCCCTAAGAATGTTCAGATTCTCTGTGTCCCCCATTCCCCCAAAATTTAACTCCATGGATATTCAAATTTAGGTATTGACCAGAGGCACTAAGTTCGAATCTTCTGTCGCTGGATTATTTGGACTGTGATGCATAGGGCAAAAGGGGTCTAAGCCCTACTAAATGTCCTCATCCTCACCCCATTAACATCCAGGACTCGTGATCTGGTTTTTATGTGATATTTGTTCGGGGCTGACTGGCCTGCTCCATTCCATCACCGGTCCCTTATAATTCATACAGTTTTAATGGACAATTAATTATGCCATTTAATAGTTAGCATTGGAGATTTAGATCTGTACAACACTTTGGAGCAATTTCAGCTTGGTTGCATTCTTCCTGTGAATTGTTGCACATAGATCATGGCAGAGGACCTTAACCCTTATGGCAATTTGGAAATTCCAGTTGTCTGCGAAAGGTATAAAAATATTTTGGGTTGTGATATGCTGCATAACAATTTTGTGTTTAATGGATACGTTTTGTGTGTCAGTTGTTGCTTTTAAGTTAGCAGATGTTCTGCAGAAATGTAGCACTTGGTTATTGAGTTTTCACTGTAGCCACTTGATGCATCATTGAGGTAGACTCTTTCATTATTGGTGCTAGGTTGTCAAAATGATTAGAAATAAAAACAGCAAATGCTGAAAACGCTCAAGCAGGTCAGACAGCACCTGTGGAGAGAGAAACAAGTTCATGTTTCAGAACAATGACCTTTCATCAGATCCCTCTTGAAATGGTCATGATATATAGTGGCCTTGTCAAGATGTTTTTAACAATATGAAGAATAAAAAATGGCTGCTGAAATTCTTGCAATTAAGGGTTCATTGAATGCAACTTTAGATTCTGCAGGTAAAGGAGGTGGAACAAAAGCCTAAGGTCAGTGGTATTTAATTTAATAACTGTATGGTGGAAATCTGAATGAACAATCACAAATTGTGGAAATACACAGCAAGACTGTCCACATCCGCAAAGAGGAAAGGTGGTCAACTTTTAGGATGCAGACACTTTGTCACAGCTGCAAATCTGACCAAGGATATATACTTTATCAAAGTCTCAGCCATGCTCAGTTGGTAGCACTCTTGCCTAAGTCAGAAAGTCGTAAGTTCAAATTCCACTCCAGAGACGAGTACAAAATCTAGGCTAATACGTCACTGTAGTACTAAGGGAATGCAGCACTGTTGGAGGTGCTTTCTTTCAGATGAGACTTTAAATCTGTTCCCTCGAGTAGACCTAAAAGGTACCCATAACATTATTTTGAAGAAGAGCAAGCAAGCACTTTGGAACATCCTGAAATGGTGAAAGGTGCTATATAAATACACCTCTTTCTATTTATTCCCAAAGCACTAAATTTGTCTGTTCAGGTGCTGACGTTCTGTATATTTCCACAGTTCTGTGCTTAGAACACAGTTTTGGATTATAGCGCAGTGTGTAACAGATTCACAGCTTTATTAAAGGGGAACCCAAAGCATCTCTCCACCTTAACTGTTTATGAAAGAAAATTCATGGCTTAGTATGAATTGCTTGAAAAGAACCCTTTTGGGGAAAAGAACTGCGTAGGCTTTTGAAACATAAACAGGGAATGTGTTCTGTGTGTGTGCGTGTAAATATGTTTGCATGAGTTTATTTAAATGTAAAAAAAATAAAAAATATTTATTTTCACTTGTATTTAAGCACAGAATGGCTACATTTATCTTGTAAGATCTTTAATGATAAGGAAATATCCAGCTGTTAACCCCTCTTTCAAAATTCACGGCTTTGTACTGTATTGTTGTTTCTGTCCCACTTATCTCAAATAAATGTTTTCTGTGTTTTATGTATATCACGTTTTCTACTGGAATGTAATAGCACATCTTTTTTTTTCTATGAGAATCAAATACACTAGTGAAATGAGCAGGTTATATTTCTTTTGTACAAATTCAAATTGTTTTAACTCGCCAAATAGTGGAATGATTTTTAACTAGTGTTCTGCTAACTGCATTCTTAAATGTTAACAGTCAGATTTGAAGTTTTTGTACTTTTTACAAAAAGACCAATGGATTTTAATTGCAATCAGTTCATGTAATTGCCTGCCTTTTTTTTTCCTTTCTGTTACAGCCCTAGTTACATGGATGATGTGATAGTGGATGGTTTTGCAGCCACCAAAGAGCTTTAAATTTATGTAGCAGTCTGTTGTAAATTTGTCAAAGAAGATCTATGTGGGGAAGCAAAGAATCATTGCGCCTTTTGCTACCTGTATTTAGTGTTCTGTAAAGCTAAGCAATTGGAAATGTACATTTTGCGTAAAGACTGATGCTTGCTGAAGGTGTATTATTATCCACTTAAATGGGCAAAAGCTATTTTTACCAGTTTCAGAAATAAGAAAAATGAAACTGTTAACACACCTTATGTCTCAATGTTAATTACTGCCTAATGGGGAACTGATTCACACAAACCAGGAATGTCCCAGACTTGCTCCTAGGACTATGCTGAGTTAACTGACTTCAACCAGAGTGGCACTAGGATTGGCCTTGCCATTTCTGGACAGGGGACATGGAAGATGGCAATGATAGAGGTGGGGGGAATTAGCCAGCATTCCCACTCCTGTTCACAATTCAGTGATCCAGTGTTTGAAATGGACACCCATTGAGAACAGGACCAAGAGTGTCTGAACCATGCAGCTAAGTGATACTGTTTAGATGCACATGTGTTGGATGCCAATTAAGATGAGGTATCCACATTTGATACCTGTAGAGCCCTGTTTGATAATGAGTTGGCAACTTTACAGGGTGAGAAAGAGATTTAATTGGTATCTGGTTATGATACAGTCTGCCTACCAGAGAAGCCTTTTGTACCATTTCAATAATGATGATGCTAAAAGCAAAACAGGAAGGTCAAAAGGCAACTTCTTATGTATAACTGGGGGGAGAATTTGAAATGGTGAACAAGTGGATAGTAATAACATGATTCCAAGCATCGTCTTGTAATGTCATTTGGTTGTTGCACTTAAGACATTTGTAGAAATGGCTGGTGGGTTCCAATCAACCTTATAGCCCCCTTAACTACATTATTACTGTGTTTAGTAGTAATATAAAGTCTTGTTTTATTGTAGAAACCATTACAAAAGACAAGTCTATAAAAACTTTATATTTTCAAAACTTGCTTTTAAATAAATTTAACAGAAACCCCAAAACATTTCAAATGATTATTTTTATAAACAATTCTATCCTTTGTGGTTTAAAAGTATGTGTACAAGTGCCTAGAATTTAAACATTATTTAGATGTGGTGATACTAAGCATGTTATAAACTGTAAGTGTGACTAAAGGTAACAAAAAAATAAGTTCAGATGAAGAAAGTTATTCAGCTCAAATAGCTCACCCTTCAAAGACACCCACACCTCCCATCATAGCATCACATTTCCTCTTAGTACTGAGATCTTTTATAAGCACTATTTGAAGAGCAGGGGAGTTCTCCCCAAGGACAATATTTAACCTCAAACATCATGAAAACAGATAAAAAGCAAAAAACTGCAGATGCTGGAAATCCAAAACAAAAATAAAAATACCTGGAAAAACTCAGCAGATCTGACAGCATCTGCGGAGAGGAACACAGTTAACGTTTTGAGTCCGTATGACTCTTCAACAGAACTAAGGAAAAATAGAAGAGAGGTGAAAACAGATTATCTGGTCTATCACATTGCTGTTTGTGGGAGCTTGCTGTGCATTAATTGGCTGCTGCGTTTCCTTAGATTACGACAACACTTCAAAAGTACTTCATTGGCTGTAAAGTGCTTTGGGATGTCCTGAGATCCTGAAAGGTGCTGCATAAATCCATGCACTTCTCTCTTTTTATTGAATGTCACCAGTTTTAGCTCCTACAACCTTGCCCAAAGGAGCATTCATAGGATATAAATGCCTAAACAGTCAATGCCCATGTTTATGTTTCACTCGAACCTCCTCCCATCTTTCCTCATCTAAATCTAAATCTATCATTGTAATCCTATATTCCCTTCTCCCTCATATCCTTGCCTATCTTCCTCTTGAATGCATCTCTGCTATTCACTTCAACCACTCCCTGTGGTAGCAATTTCCATGTTCTCATCACTGAGTAATTCAAGGTGCTCTTTATGTATAGAAATAGTTCGGGACATCAGTCAGTCCTGATCTTGCCATTACCAGTTTGCATATATGTTCCCTTATCCTACCATCACAACTGAACTTACAAAGGTGCTTTGGATGACCTTTTCTATTAAAGTTGGCACCTTGTCAATTTTGTAAAGCCTCCTCTCAATCATTTATTTTCAAAGTCAAAGCAACAAGTATTCTGACCTTTACTCATATCTCAGTTCTCACTCCCTACTATTCTTCCGTTTTTGGATGTTTCACCTATGCTTTGGTGACCAGAACTGAACATGGTGCTCAAGGCTGACCAGAACACTCATCCATTAACTTCAATATGATCACTACTTGCAACTCCAAAAGGATTTTACTGCAGCCATAATATACTTTCATAGGTTATTTTAATAAGGTGTTCAGTGTTCTGGTACAGCTGATGGCAAATGCTGAGCTGCTCAAATCCCAAAGGGAAACTTGAAACAACTGTCACAACTGTTTTGCAATTTGTATAAATTTTGAGACGTGTGCCTTTAATTCAGTAGTAATAAGACCACCAAGTCTTACAGGTTTCTTACAAAACTAAATTAAACCTTTATTAATAGAAGAAATGATTTTAAGTAATTACATAGATCTACAAATTACTACTATGATAATTTCTAAATCCCCTAATTAATCTAAACCCCGGTTACACTTTTGTTAAGGCAACAGTAAGACACACAGATTTTAAAAGACCCAGGCAAAGTGACACACAATACCCCGAACCAGTCGAATTCAAAGTGAGTTTTCTTAACTTCAGTTCTTTGTCGACAGCAGCTTGAGGCTTAGATGCTGGAGGTTTTTCACACTTGTTTTAGATCTTAGAATGCCTCCCCTTACACACAGCCTTCTCTCCTTTATCCACATTTTCCCCTTTGAATGCAAACTCCCATTGTTTCACCATGTCAGGCCAATTTTCTTCTCCCTAATCTTGTGTGTCAGCTATACCAATCCCACTACTGAGCACAACTAACTAACAATTCAGGGATTGAGCTAAGGAGCTTCTTTTTCTGCATGCATGGCTGATTAAACTCACTTAGCTATTAGGACAATCTTTTAAAGGAAATTTAATCCTGCAATTTCACATATATGTATCCCAGATTCTGCTTCCAGAGAGACAATTGATTGGAAGCATGGAGCTTCCCCAATGGAGGGTAAAGATCTGAGGCCAGACAACCTTTATCGCTCACACAGTCAGGTAGTTGGTTACAAGTAGGCACTGATTGAGACTTGGGTGATGTTTAGTTTTTTTTTTGCAATAACATACTTTATTCATAAAATATCTGAAGGAACATTACAAAACATTTCAAAATGGCCATCACAAAAAGTGCACTCATATTCAAGTTTTCTACATAGATCATGTCACACCCTGAGGTGCTTCAGTACAATCAAGGAACATTACAGACTTGACACTGCTGAAATTTCTCACCCCGATATGTTCCATCACCACCTATTCCCAATCCTGCCAGAGTACCCAGTGCCAGGGTACACCAAGGTGAGCCCACATCAATCTGGTTGTATTTTGGGCACTCCCTATGGTAGGGAGAGGAAATTGCAATATTGCTAAACCACCAGGGGAAGAAGTTAGCACAACTGGACAAAAGCCAGTAAAATCCAGTTTCCTTCGGTAGAGCCAATTTGCATGATTTTTTTTTTGTAAAAATATACTTTATTCATAAAATATCTTCAATCACATTCCAAACCATTTCAAAAACAACATTACAAGGGTACAATCCAGGTTAAACTTTTACAAAATGTATCACCAGGTGCATCAGTACAAACAGTATTACAATCATTTACAGCCTTTCATTTTGATCTGTACAGCCCGAGGGGCTCTAAACAGTTCCCAGTCTCTCGGTGCGCTGTGGTAGAAAGGTCTTAGACAGCGACCCTTCCCCATTGCGCCTTTGCGGCAGCTGCCCCAAGCTTTAGTGCGTCCCTCAGCACGTAGTCCTGGACTTTGGATTGTGCCAGTCCGCAACAATCGGTCGGGGACAACTCTTTGTGCTGGAAGACCAACAAGTTTCGGGCAGACCAAAGCGCGTCTTTCACCGAGTTGATGATCCTCCAGCTGCAGTTGATGTTTGTCTCGGTGTGTGTCCCTGGGAACAGCCCGTAGAGCACAGAGTCCTGTGTCACAGAACTGCTCGGGATGAACCTCGACAGCAACCACTGCATCTCTCTCCAGACTTTCTTTGCAAAGGCACAATCCACAAGGAGGTGAACAACGGTCTCTTCCCCACCACAGCCACCTCGAGGGCAACGTGCAGAGGGGGTGAGCCTCCTGGCGTGTAGGAAGGATCTGACGGGGAGGGCCTTTCTCACCACCAGCCAAGCTACGTCTTGGTGCTTGTTGGAAAGTTCTGGCGATGAGGCATTCTGCCAAATGACTTTGACAGTCTGCTCGGGGAACCATCCCACAGGGTCCACCCTCTCCTTTTCCCTCAGGGCCTCTAGGACGTTACGTGCTGACCACTGCCTGATGGACTTGTGGTCAAAAGTGTTTTTCTGCATAAATTTTTCCACCAGGGACAGGTGGTACGGCACGGTCCAACTACTTGGAGCGTTCCGCGGCAGCGTGGCCAGACCCATCCTTCGCAACACCGGGGACAGGTAGAACCTCAGCACGTAGTGACACTTGGTGTTTGCGTACTGAGGGTCTACGCACCGCTTGATGCAGCCACACACAAAGGTGGCCATCAGTATGAGGGCGATGTTGGGCACGTTTTTTCCCCCTTTATCTAGAGGCTTGTACATCGCGTCCCTGCGGACACGATCCATTTTCGACCTCCAGATAAAGCGGAAGATGGCTCGAGTGATCGCCATCGCGCAGGAGTGTGGAATGGGCCAGACCACGTACAGCAACAGCGAGAGTACCTCACACCTGATGACCAGGTTCTTACCCGCAATGGAGAGGGAGCGTCGCTCCCACATGCCCAGTTTCCTTTTCACCATAGCCACTCGCTCCTTCCAGTTTCTAACGCATGCCCCGGTCCCTCCGAACCATATCCCCAGCACCTTCAGGCCGTCAGCCCTGACAGTGAAGGGGACAAAGGATCGGTCAGCCCAGTTCCCAAAGAACATGGCCTCGCTCTTCCCACGACTTACCTTGGCTCCCGAGGCCAGTTCGAACTGGTCGCAGATGTGCATCAGTCTGCGCACCGACAGCGGATCCGAGCAGAAGACGGCGACGTCGTCCATGTACAGGGAGGCTTTTACCTGAGTGCCTCCACTGCCTGGGATCGTCACTCCTCTTATGCCCGGATCCTTCCTGATGGACTCGGCAAAGGGTTCTATGCAACACACGAAAAGGACAGGCGAGAGAGGACAGCCCTGCCTGACTCCAGATTTAATCGGAAAGCTATCTGTTTCCCACCCATTGATTGAGACTGCGCTACTGATGTTAGTGTAGAGCAGTTGGATCCAATTTCGAATTCCCTCCCCAAACCCCATTTTGGAGAGCACATCCCCCATGTAGGTGTGCGATATTCTGTCAAAGGCCTTCTCCTGATCCAAGCTGATGAGGCAGGTATCCACACCCCTGTCCTGTACATAGGCAATCGTATCCCTGAGCAGCGCCAGGCTGTCAGAGATCTTCCTGCCTGGCACAGAGCAGGTCTGGTCAGGGTCAGCCAATTTGCATGATACTGTCTGCAGTCCTATGGGGTGTTCCAAGGCAAGAGCCAAGTTTTCACACCCCATTGGGCCCCACTTGTGCCCTCCCTTAACCTAAATGCTGTTATCGTCCTGATATCTAAGATATTCCTGGTAGCTAAGATAGTGACGCTGTTCTGCTGGTCTGCTGACTTTTAAATATCAGGTTATTTTTGGAGTTGTCAGTGTTGTGATATCACTTTAAGGCAATTTGCAAATTATCCAGGATGTAGAACAGCATGTGACCAGCAGCCAGTAGTGTGTGTGGAGGAATTGCAGCTGTCCTTTCCCTGAGTCATAGTTACTGAATCCATAAAGTAGATCTGTTGGCCGAGCCATCCTGTAATGTATCTTCAGATAAACCAAATGTGTCTTTAGTTTACCAGTCCTGTGTATGAGATTGGTGAATTTGTATAAAGTAGACATAGAAACACGACAGAACCTCCATTTGCAGGAAACCTCAAACTGACACCTGTATTTGGTACAAATACACACCAACTGCTTCCAGGTCCCACTGTTAAAGGATAGTTTTCATTTATAAGATATTCTTTCTATTCCTGTTAAACTGAGGCCCCATCTGCCCTCTCAGGTGGATGTAAATGATTGCATGACATTATTCGAAGAAGATTAAGGGACTTCTCCCCTATGTCCTGACCAATATTTATCCTTCGACCAACATATTTAAAATAGACTAATTTGGTCAATATCACAGTGCTGTTTGTGGGACTTTGGGTGCAATTGGCTGCATTTCCTACATTACAGCAGTGACTATGCTTCAAAAATAATTATTTGGTTGTAAAGAGCTCTGGGTGTTCTCAAGTCTTGAAATACTCCATCTACATGCAAATATTTTTGTCTTAAACTTGATAAGGTTCTTCAAATGCTGTGGTCAAGCATACATAGTTCATTAAGCATACACAGGACATAAAATAGAAGCAAGCACTTAAAAGTTAGTACATATAACCCACACTCGCTATTTGGGTATTATAGTTCTAAGCTCAATATTCTGGTTGATCAAATCCAACAAATCCAAATGCTCATTTGAGACAAAAATTGTTTTACATCTTTTGTGAGCTTATCAAAATGTCCATATGAGGCAAGCTACACAAACCTGATCTCTTGTATAGCCTTACCTCTTTGAGCTGCTCAGAAGTTTCCTATATTACAGGAGTGACTGCACTTCAAAAGCATTTCATAGGCTGTAAAGTGCTTTGGGATGTCCTGAGTTCATGAAAGGCTCTATAGAAATGAAGTTATATCTTTACTTTATTTTTCTTCTAGTGGGTAATTTTACAAGGGTTATTAATCATAACAGCACTCAAGTATTAAATTTATACCAGACACACAGGTTATGTACCATTAAGGCATTTCTTGAGCACCCTAATGCAGGAAGGGTATTGATGATATGGAAGATTCACTACAGTGATACCAAGAGTGAAAGTTAATAGTTATGAAGAAAACTGGGACTTCTTTTATTGGAACAGTGAAGGAAGCTTTCAATAGTTTTGAAGATATTAAGCAGAATAGTGAAGGTTCATTCCAATAGTTGACTAATTGGTATTAAAGGGACATACAAACTCAGGATTATTACCAGAAACTATGACAAAATGAGTGATGAAAGTTGGGAGGGTGAAGCAATGCGCAGAAGTTTTATTTTTCAAAGTGGCTGATCAAGTTGTGGAACAGCATTCCAGAGGTACAGGAGTAATGAAGGCCCTTCTCCTTTCATCCCTTCAAGAAGATGCATTATTAGAAAACTCTGATTCAGGGCAGGAGGAAAGTAAGATTTTGAGTGATAGCCAATGGGTTGGGGCCACTTGGGGCTTGCGTGATGGCCTTTGACAGAGGAATTTTTGACAGAGGTGTCCTGAATTGCCGAGAGGTGCCTGTTTTTCTGTTTCACCGAGCAGGTTGGGAAGATGGGTTCGAATTCAGTAAGACTTGGGGTGAACCAGCATGAAACGGATGGTATTTCGTCATCCCAAATACACAACAATAATAAAAAAATGGAATTGGAGTCCATTGTTCCAGTTGAAAAGCTAGCATCAGCACAGAGGTGATGGGTTGGCTATGCAAAGTCTAATTGCTGAGCCCAAACTTGTCCTCTTCTGACACTTTCACGCACACAAGAGAAACAACTTGGACTTGAAAAGTGCTTTTATTAAGCAAAGCCTTTCGAGGTACTTCATGAGAGAGCATGAAATAGAAGAAGAGTTAGTAGAGGTGACCAAAGATGAAGTTGGATTTGAGACTTTTGAAGTTGGGCAGAGATGAGGCAAGACGGTGAGTTTAAGGAGAGGGTTCCCGAGTGCAGACTTTGTCACTGTAATGAATATAGATTTCTGTCATAATTCAAATTGCGAAGTCTTTTTTATAAAATATTTTTATGGAGAGAGGTTAGTCATTAGGTTTGCAATCGCAGAGTCTAGGTTGAATGGGAATCCACATTCTAGAGATGAAACTCTATTTTTCTGATGACTATAAATCCCGGTCCATTCAATCTGGCCAATTGTCAGCGTGATACCCTGGTCGATGGCTGATCATTTGGATGTCTTTGAACCCAGCTCTGAATGACATCCGCATTGGGTAAACACAGTTTTGATTTTCTTTTGCCCCAGAAACAGATGAAAGTTTTGAATTCGACTGTCGTGGTTGGAGGAGGGTCTGGCAGAATGTTTCTGAGCTGGGAGTTGGCTGATTACTTCGTTCACAGGCAAAAGTATATCTTGGAGCCCTGTTTTACTTGTATTGCAAAATGAGTTGAGGACACCGATCAGGTTTATCAGTAAGGTTAGACATATTTTGCGTTTGTTTTTTTATGTCCAAGGGAGCATCAGTTAACAGTTCTGTAAAATACTGTATTCTATGAGATTGCCTTTATTACTGCTACTTGTTAACACTTTAAGCCACTGTCTGATGGAGTGCCTATTTTACCACTTTAAGAAATCTAAGAGGTCATGAGGGTTTAATGACAAGTGTTTCCATTAAATTCTTAGGCTCACTATGATACCAAATACCTCTTTAAAAGTTCATTTTCAGGATGTGCATGTCGCTACTAATGCCAGCATTTATTGTCCATTCCTATTTGCCCTTATGGTGGCGTTGAGCTACCTTCTTGAACCACTGCAGTGGTGAAGGTACTGAACAGTACAGTTCAGTAGGAAATTTTGACGATGAAACAATAATTATAAATGTCCAAGTTGAAATGGTGTGAGACTTGGATATGATGGTGCTCTTTTTCTTGTCTTTCTAACTGGCGGGCTTGGGAGGCTGTCAACAGGGCAGATATAACACTATATAGGGAGCAAGGGCTCATTTGTGGGATTGGTCTTTGTTACTGGCATGGGGAAAATGTCTCTGTTTAAAAACCCAAAAATGTACCACCACTGATGGTAGAACAGAGAACAGAGGATGCAATGTAGGACTGAATCACAAAAGGTTAGTATGCAGGTACAGCAAGTGATTAGGAAGATGAATGGAATGTTGGTGTTTATTGCAAGGAGAATGGAATATAAAAGTCGGGATGTTTTACTGTATCTGTACAGGGCCTTGGTGAGACCACATCTGGAGTACTGTGTACGGTTTTGATCTTATTTGAAAAAAGATATAATTGCGTTAGAAGCCGTTCAGAGAAGGTTCATTCGACTTATTCCTGGGATGAAGGGCTTATCTTATGAAGAAAGGTTGAACAGGTTGGGCCTATACCCATTGGAGTTTAGAAGAATGAGAGGTGATCTTATTGAAACATAAAAGATCCTGAGATAACTTGATAGGATACTGGGAGGATGTATCCTTTTGTGGGGGAATCTACAACCAGGTTTAAAAATAAGAGGTCTCCCTTTTAAGACTGAGATGAGGAGAATTTTTTCTCTGAGGGTCATTACCCTGTGGAATTCTCTTCCCCAGAAAGCAATGGAGGCTGGGTCATTGAATTTATTCAAGGCTGACTTAGATTTTTAATAGATAAGGGAGTCAAAGTTTATGATGGGCGGGGGGTGTGGTTGTGGGGGGGTGGTGGAGGGGGGGGGGGGGTGGGTGCAAACAGAAAATTGGAGTTGAGACCACAACCAGATCAGCCATGATCTTATCAAATGGCAGAGCAGGCCTGAAGGGCTGAATGGCCTGCTCCTGCTATTAAGTCCTATTTTAATATGAAGAGATTTCAGAGTTAGAATCGACTCAGGTCATGATAACACGGTTTTTGAAATCAAAACAGCGGGAGGCTTGTGGAGGCTGAAAAGGACGGTGTGATGGATAAGTGATGTAGTGCAGGTTTTAAAATAGGGGCCACTTGACATCAATCATGAGTGGAAACCCACCATACACTGGGATGTTTATGTCAAGAGTTATGTGGGGCAGACAAACAGCTCAGAACAGCATGAGAACCATTCGCTTTGTATAGCTTAATGCTACACCATATATTGCTGATAACATCAGTAAATTGCTGGGGAGTTTTCACACATCAAATTTGGTAGTTTAACCTCAAGTTAATGCTTTAGTCCAGTCCGATAGATCACTTTATTTTGGCCAGCCAGATTTTAAAATGACCTCAACAGAATGCTGAAGCTTAACTGGATAAATTCATGTTAACTAAGTCAATGCAGTTGGTTGAATACTGCCAGGGTGTTTTTTCATTTTATGTCATTTGTCATAGTTTTTTTATTCATTCATGGGATGTGGGTGTCGCTGGCTGGGCCAGCATTTAGTGCCCATCCCTAATTGCCCTTGAGAAGGTGGTGGTGAGCTGCCTTCCTGAACTGCTAAAGTCCATGTGGTGTAGGTACAGCCATAGTGCTGTTAGGAAGGGATTTTGACCCAGTGACAGTGAAGGAACGGTGATATATTTCCAAGTCAGGATGGTGAGTGACTTGGAGGGGAACTTCCAGAAGGTGGTGTTCCCAAACAACAGTCCTAAACAATTCAAGGATCCACCTCAGAGAAGAGCCACAAGGCTGATCCCTAATGTTAGAGGTCAGAGTTATGAGGAAAGATTAAAGAAACTTGGGCTTTTCAGCTTTGAAGAGAGGTTTCTGTGAGGTGATCGTATTGAGGTGCAAGGTAGTAAAGAGTCAAAGATAAATCCAGAAAGTTACTTCAAACTAAAATGGAAGAGTAGAGTGAGGAGGCACAGGTTCAAATTAATAAAAGGCCAATTTAGGGCTGGAGTCAGGAAATTCTTCTTCAGACAGAGGCTGGCATTTTCCGGCCCCGTTGTGGGTGGGACCCACCGAGAGTCTTCAAAACTTGGAATCAATTCCAGTGTAGAATAGGGGATGTGAAAACCTTGGCGTTGTTTAAGAATCTGCTGTATGCTATATTGGGAATGTTGACATCTTGCAGGATGGATGAACTTAGATGGGACAAATGGCTTTATTCATCTCTAATAAGCTTGTGCTATCTCATTAGTTTTGTAGTTATGGTGTTAGAAGCCTTTGGACTTTTTAAAGCTTGACCTGGAACACAGAACTAATTGGACTCAATGTTTTGCATTTAAAACTTTTGACATCAGTTAAATGGTGTTGTTATCCATTGGGCTGTCATTTGTCCTTATGGATTGCTGCTTTCAGCTATAGACTAAAGACGGTGATGTATAATTAGTTCATTTAATGGATATGTAAAAATTGGTTTGACATTTTATCTCTCGGAATTGTACTCAAAAATATTATTTTTAATAACCTATCAACCCAGACATATGGAGAAAGATTTTGAACCTGCTTTTGCAGTCAGCGACAAACAAACACCACCAGCCGCTCATTAAGCTTGTACTGGTGCACAGACTTTCTATCTTTCTATGAGGTTTGACACTGGTACTTATTGTAATTAGGGAGCCAAAACAGTGCAGTGTCCCTTCCAGGCTTAGGCAACAGTGTATCTCCTTAATCAATAAGATTGATGAATCGTTGATGAGCAGCACAGAGTCTGAACCTGGAAGCATCAGACAGAATTCAATATTCTAAATATGTATTCTAGTCCAGTGCAGAAAGCTAAGTAAAGAGAGGGAGTGAAAGATTAGATAAAGAGAAATAAGAGACAAAGAAAAAGTATAAAATGTATTTACACTTTATGAATTGAAATCTCCAATAATAATTAAAGGCTAAAGGAATAAAACTCCAAACTTATAGAAGTTAATTTTCAGTGCCAGAGAAGTTGTTTAGCTGTAATTAAAATTTAACACATCATTAAAAATTTACTTAACACTGGAATTAACAAGCCCTAACACTTTCTGGCATGTTTAGTCAGTATCTATCACCCAAATATCCCAACTTCACTGTGTTCTATGCATTTGAATACTGAATTTCTTAACAAGATACAGGTATCATGCAGCTTCTGGAGGAGTAGAGTAACTCAGACAGCAACATCCTGATTTACATGTTAAACTGCGCATGTTTGGATGCCAGAGGTTGCTGTGGATTTACACTTGCATAACAACAGGCACTGATATTCTCATGGCTACTTTGGTAGCAAAATACATGTTTATATTGCACCTTAGCACTTTTCATACTGTAAATTATACTTGAAATGTTGTCACTCTAGTTCACAGAAAGGTCCCACAAAGAGCAATAAGATAAATGGTCAAATTTTGGTGCAGTCAATTGGAAATTTTGTTCCTGCAAAGGCTTAGTTTGAGCACCTCTTTTTTTTCAAATATGTATCATTTTATTCAAGATTGGAATTGGTTGTACACTGTGCTGTACCTGGGTGGAAGAATGTGTGTTCAGGACCCCCAGACAATGAATGCAAAGTGTGCTGTTCTCCACAATCCGTATCTAACACTGTGAAACTGCACAAGATAAATTGATTTACTGGATTTGTTTTAACAGAGAGAGATCATTGAAAATGGGCGTGGAGCAATTCTCACATGATGAGATGCTTTGTCAACTTGCAATTTTTTTTAAAAATTGGAATTATGATGAAATGTCAATAAGGTGAACTTTGACTATAAACCCCTGGATACAACAATTCTTTCACCTCAACAAAAATAAAAATACCTGGAAAAACTCAGCAGGTCTGGCAGCATCTGCGGAGAGGAACACAGTTAACGTTTCGAGTCTGTATGACTCTTCAACAGAACCTCGTCCCAGTGAAAGTGTCATTGCTGTATAACCAATATAGAAATAGTAGTTCTCAGGAACAGAAACCTCACTGTTGCTGAGAGTGTGTAATAATTGAATACAACTGTTTTATTTACAAGATTTAATTCCTGCTTTACCATTTGTTAATTAATGGTGTTACATTACTGCTGAGACTGACTGTTAGTAAATTAGAGCCTTTGGTAAAAGGTAGTATTATTTTGAAATACACTATGACAAAAAGCATATATTAAACACAATTATATGTGAACACGCATGTTTTAATTCAGCCTTAGGAGTGGTGAGAGAAAATGCAGGAAAACTTCTTACTAACTGCTGGTATTATTTCTGATTATAAGCTCTCAGCATTGGTAGCCCATTATCTGAGGATACTGACAAATGCTGATCCATTTGTGCAGAATCTTTTGGGGGATTAGCTGATGTTATTCTGCTCCTGATGCCTAAGGAGAGTTATTCTAGAAACTTTCTGTTTCCAATTGTTTGAGCCATTATGTCTGTCGAGGACATTTTGTTGAGGGGATGGGAGTTTTACACTAGTCGCTGCAGGGACACTCCATTTAATACATTCTAACAGGACTTTGATAGCTCATCCAGAAGCACATTCCCTATTTAAAATAAATCATAACTTTTTCTAAACAGGACTTTTCTCTGCAACCCCTTTTTTCCTCCATGACATAATCGAAATATTTTCATGAAAGTAATAAATAAAATGGTACATTTTAAATATGCACTGATTTGTTTGACACAATGCCCTTTGGTGCAAGGACAGGTAGACTGTTAGAAATTGAACGTAGAAACATAGAAAATAGGAGCAGGAGTAGGTCATTTGGCCCTTTGAACCTGCTCCGCCATTCAGCATGATCATGGCTATCTCAACGCCGTACTCCAGCGCTCTCCCCATATCTCTTAATGCCTATAGAGTCCAGAAATCTATCTATTTCCTTCTTAAATATATTCTGTGACTTGGCCTCCATAGCCTTCTGTGGTAGAGAATTCCTTAGGTTTACTACCCTCTGAGTGAAGAAGTTTCTCCTCATCTCAGTCCTAAATGTCTACCCTATATCCTCACACTGTAACCCCTTGTTCTAGACCCCCCCCAGCCAGAGGAAATATCATCCCTGCATCCAGTCTGTCCATCCCTGTCAGAATTTTATATGTTTCAATAAGATCACCTCTCATTCTTCTAAACTCCAGTGAATTCAGGCCTGGTCGGCCTAATCTCTCCTCATATGACAATCCTGCCATCCCAGGAATCAGTCTGGTGAACCTTCGCTGCACTTTCTCCATGGCAAGTATATCCTTTCTTAGGTAAGGAAACCAAAACTGCACGCAATACTCCAGGTGTGGTCTCACCAAGGCCCTGTACAGCTGCAATAAGACATCCTTGCTCCTGTACTCAGGTCCTCTCGCAATAAAGGCCAACATACCATTTGCCTTCTTAACTACTTGCATGCTTGCTTTCAGTGATTGATGTACAAGGACACCCAGGTGCCTTTGTACATCAACATTTCCCAATCTATCACCATTTAAATAATACTCTGCCGTTCTGTTTTTCCTACTGAAATGGATAACTTCACACTTACCCAAGTTGTGCTGCATCTACTGTGTATTTGCCCACTCACTCAACCTGTCTGAATCGCCTTGAAGCCTCTTAACACCCTCCGCATCACACACATTCCCACCATGTTTTCTGTCATCAGCAAACTTGGAAATATTTCATTTGGTTCCCTCATCCAAATCATTGTTATATATTGTGAATAGCTGGGGCCCAAACACTGATTCCCTGCAGTACCCCGCTAGTCACCGCCTGCCACTCCAAAAAAGACCCATTTATTCCTACTCTCTGTTTCCTGTCTGCTAACCAATTCACAAACCATGTTTTTAAATTCCACGAGCTGAACCTGAATTTTCATGTGTTACATACTTCCTGATCCCCTCAATCCCTCAATATCTGAAATCACACTGAAAAAAATGAATAAGTGCGTACTTTTAAAATTTCGCCCAAGTTTGAAATAAAGTATTCACCAAGCACGAAGCAATTCTAAGTAGTGGCAACAACTGGAAACTCCTGCTGTGTTGTAGAATGCAGCAGTTTTCAAACTTTTGATTGGGCTAAATATCGCTAGACTCCTAGGGACCCTCTGCAAACATTGCCACACTCCCAAAGACCCTTTATAAATGCTGACATTCCTATGAGCAGCTCCTCCAAATTTTTTAAAAATTCATTCATAGGCATTTATTGCCTATCCCTAGTTGCCCTTGAGAAGGTAGTGGTGAGCTGCCTTCTTGAACCGCTGCAGTCCATGTGGTGTAGGTACACCCACAGGGCTGTTAGGAAGGGAGTTCCAGGATTTTGACCCAGCGACAGTGAAGGAACAACGATATATTTCCAAGTCAGGATGGTGAGTGACTTGGAGGTGAATGTTTAGGTGGTGGTTTTCCCATCTATCTGCTGCGCTTGTCCTTTTAGGTGATACTAGTCGTGGTTTTGGAAGGTGCTGTCGAAGGACCCTTGGTGAATTCCTGCAGTACATTTTGTAGATGGAATACACTGCTGCTACTGTGCGTCAGTGGTGGAGGGAGTGAATAGGGATGTTTGTGGATGTGATGCCAATCAAGCGGTTGCTTTGTCCTGGATGGTGTCGAGCTTCTTGAGTGTTGTGGGAGCTGCACACATCAAGGCAAGTGGGGAGTATTTCATCACACTTCTGGCTTTTGCCTTGTAGTTGGTAGGCAGGCTTTGGGGAGTCAGGAGGTGAGTTACTCATCGCACTATTCCTAGCCTCTGACCTGCTCTTGTAGCCACAGTATTTATATGGTTAGTCTAGTTCAGTTTCTGGTCAATGGTAATCCCCAGGATGTTGATAGTAGGAGATTCAGTGATGGTAATGCCATTGAACATCAAGGGGCGATGGTTGGATTCTCTCTTGTTGGAGATGGTCATTGCCTGGCACTTGTGTAGCGTGAATGTTACTTGCCACTTGTCAGATCAAGCCTGGATATTGTCCAGGTCTTGCTGCATTTGCATATGGACTGCTTCAGTATCTGAGGTGTTGCGAATGGTGCTGAACATTGTGCAATCATCAGCGAACATCCCCATTTCTGACCTTATGATGGAAGGAAGGTCATTGATGAAGCAGCTGAAGATGGTTGGGCCTAGGACACTACCCTGAGGAACTCTTGCAGTGATGTTCTGGAGCTGAGATGACTGACTTCCAACAACCATGACCATCTTCCTTTGTGCTAGGTATGACTCCAACCAGTGGAGAGTTTTCCCCTTGATTCTCATTGACTCCAGTTTTGCTAGGGCTCCTTGATGTTAAACTCTGTCAAACGCTGCCTTGATGTCAAGGGCAGTCACTCTCACCTCATCTCGGGAGTTCAGCTGTTTTGTCCATGTTTGAACCAAGGCTGTATTGAGGTCAGGAGCTCAGTGGCCCTGGCAGAACCCAAACTGGGCGTCAGTGAGCGGGTTATTGCTAAGCAAGTGCCGCTTGATATCACTGTTGATGACCGTTCCATTACTTTACTGATGGGGTGGTAATTGGCAGGTTGGATTTGTCCTGCTTTTTGTGTACAGGACGTACCTGGGTAATTTTCCACATAGCCGGGCAGACGCCAGTGTTGTAGCAGTACACTGGAATAGCTTGGCTAGAGGTGCGGCAAGTTCCAGAGCACAAGTCTTCAGTACTATCGCTGGAATATTGTCAGTGCCCAAAGCCTTTGCCGTATCCAGTGCCTTCAGCCGTTTCTTGATATCATGTGGAGTGAATCGAATTGGCTGAAGACTGGCATCTGTGATGTTGGGGACCTCTGGAGGAGGCCAAGATGGATCGTCTACTCGGAACTTCTGGCTGAAGATTGTAGCAAATGCTTCAGCCTTATCTTTTGCACTGATGTGCTGGGCTCCCCCATCATTGAGGATGGGGATATTTGTGGAGCCTCCTCCTCCAGTAAGTTGTTTAATTGTCCACCACCATTCACGACTGGATGTGGCAGGACTGCAGAGCTTAAATCTGATCCATTGGTTGTGGGAACGCTTAGCTCTGTCTATCACTTGCTGCTTATGCTGTTTGGCACGCAAGTAGTCCTGCGTTGTAGCTTCACCAGGTTGACACCTCATTTTTAGGTATGCCTGGTGCTGCTCCTGGCATGCCCTCCTGCACTCCTCATTGAACCAGGGTTGATCCCCTGGCTAAATGGTAATGGTAGAGTGAGGGATATGCCGGGCCATGAGGTTACAGATTGTGTTTGAGTACAATTCTGCTGCTACTGATGGCCCATAGCGCCTCATGGATGCCCAGTCTTGAGTTGCTAGATCTGTTTGAAATCTATCCCATTTAGAACGGTGATAGGGCCACACAACACGATGGAGGGTATCCTCAATGTGAAGCCGAGACTTCATCTCCACAACGACTGTGCAGTGGTCACTCCTACCGATACTGTCATGGACAGATGCATCTACGGCAGGTAGGTTAGTGAGGATGAGGTCAAGTATATTTTCCCTCACCACCTGCCGTAGACCCAGTCTAGCAGCTATGTCCTTTAGGGCTCGGCCAGCTCAATCAGTAGTGGTACAACTGAGCCACTCTTGGTGATGGACATTGAAGTCCCCCACCCAGAGTACGTTCCGCACCCTTGCCACCTTCAGTGCTTCCTCCAAATGGTGTTCAACATGGAGGAGCACTGATTCATCAGCTGAGGGAGGGCAGTATGTGGTAATCAGCAGGAGGTTTCCTTGTCCATGTTTGACCTGATGCCATGAGACTTTGTGGGGTCTGGACTCCCAAGGCAACTCCTTCCTGACTGTATACCACTGTGCCGCCACCTCTGCTGGGCCTGTCCTGCCAGTGGGACAGGACATACCCAGGGATGGTGATCGGTGATGTCTGAGACGTTATCTGTAAGGTATGATTCCATGAGGATGACTATGTCAGGCTGTTGCTTGACTAGTCTGTGAGGCAACACTCCCAATTTTGGCACTAGCCACTAGCCCCCAGATGTTAGTAAGGAGGGTTTTGCAGGGTCGACAGGGCTGAGTTTGCTGTTGTCATTTCCGGTGCCTCGGTCGATGCCGGGTGGTCTGTCTGGTTTCATTCCTTTTTTATGACTTTGTGGCTTACTAGGCCAATTCAGAGAGCGTGTAAGAGGGTCTGGAGTCATGTGTAGGTCAGACTATGTAAGGACCACAGATTTCCTTCCCTAAAGTACATTAGTGAACCAGATGGGTTTTTACAACAATCGACAATGGTTTCATGGTCATCATTGGACTTTTAATTCCAGATTTTTATTGAATTCGAATTCCACCATCTGCCGTGCCAGGATTCGAACCCGGGTCCCCAGAGCATTACCCTGGGTCTCTGGATCACTAGTCCAGCAACAATACCACTACGCCATTGCTTCCAAATGTCCAAAAGTATCAGTTACCCTAAGAAAAACAGTGTCATTAAATCTTGACCCAACAGCAAAATACTGCAGGATGCTGGAAATCTGAAATAAAAACACAAAATGCTGTAATACTCAGCAGGTCTGCCAGATTCTGTGGAGAGAAAAACAGAGTTAACGCTTCAGGTCGTGACCCTTCATCAGAACTCTTGGGCCATAACTTCCAACCAGCGTCAGAAAGTGCTGGCCCACAGGAATTAGAAGAAATAAATGCGCACTTACTTGGTTTTGAAAATAACGCTGACGCTTCTGTTCACCGGAGTTGCTTGGGGCCTGAATCAAAAGACTCCTCGCAGTCCACAGCTAAGTACAGCTCCAGTGGCTTCAAGGAGGCCGCGCCCTCTTTTTTATGGTGCTTGCTGCCGTAAAGCAGGTAAGTTTAAAAGACCAGGGAAATTGGCAGGCCAGGGAAAACATAAGTGTCTAAGGTAAGTGAATAGGATTTGGGGGGTTTTCAGGGGTCCGAAGGTTAGTCGGTTGTGGTGGGGGGGGGCGGCATTGGGGTCCGAAGGACAGGGGGAGGGGGTCCGGAGTCCAAAAGTCGGGAGGGCCGGGGGTGTCAGTGGGGAGTCCCTTTGGAATGGGGGGTCGTGGATGTGACGGCCTGGGTCGTTACAGTAGTTATACACAGAAGTTAGAAGAGGTTTTAATTCTTCTAACTTTTTCTGAGTAATTATTGGTGTAACCTTGGCGGAACCATCTGAAGTTTGCAATTTAAACCGCTTCTTCGGATGGACCCCAGTGCAGCGCAATTGTCCAGAGGAAGTGTGCACTTCTGGGAAAATGCCAAACCAACCCTTTCCTGCGAATGTCCGAGAGGGATTCCACAGCGCGTCTTTGGGGTACCTCCCCAAATCGAACGCTGTGGAGCTCAGAAGTTATGGCTGCTTAAATCCTTGTTCTGGTCAGATGTGTGTTTAAGCAACTCCCCAGAGACTTGAGTGCATAATCTAGGGTTCCAGTACCAATTCCAGTATTGAGGGAATGCTGCACTGTCAAAACTTGAGGTGTTAAATTGAAAACCTCTGAGGCAGCTGTAAAAGATCCCACAGGACTATATTGAAGAAGTGCAGGAGAGTTCCCTCCAGTACCCTCACCAATATTCATCCATCAATCAATACTTCAAAAGATTATCTGGTCGTTAATCCCATTGTGGTTCTCTCTCCTCAGGCACTGCCCCCCACCCTTCTTTTGTCACTACCCCCTTCTCAAAAATAAATCCTCATTCTTCTGTCCTTACAAACTCCTGTCCCATCTTTTCTGCTCCCAAAATCTTGAACATGCTGTCATCTCCCAAATTTATGTCCAGCTTTCCCACAACTCCATGTTTGAATCCTGTAATCAGGTTTCTGTCCTGCCACTAATCTTATCAAAAATCACAAATGACATCCAATGTGACTATGGTATTCCTCCTCATCCTTCTCAACTTGTTTGCAGCCTTTGGTACAATTGACCACACCATTTGCCTCCAATGTCACTCCACCATTATCCAGCTGGGTGGGACTGCACTTGCCTTGTTCCAATCTTATCTACCTCATTGTAGCTGGGGGGGCAGTGGCATAGGGGTAATGTCACTTGACTAATAATCCAGTGTCCCAGACAGCTGGTGGAATTTAAATTCAATTAATAAAAAATCTGGAATTGAAAACTAGTCTCGGGAATGGTGACCATGGAACTATCATCGATTGTTGTAAAAACCCATCTGGTTCACTGATGCCCTTTAGGGAAGGAAATCTTCCATCCCTACCTGGTCTGGCCTACATGTGACTAATATGGTTGACTCTTAAATGCCCTCTGAAATGACCTAGCAAACTGGCCTCAGTTCAAGGGCAATTATTTGTTGACCTTGCCAGTGAAGCCCACAGCCCAGGAAAGAATAAGTTTTTAACAATCCCTTCTCCCCACGAGGATCCATCATTGGTCCCCTCCCATTTCTCAGCTACATGCTGCCCATCAGCGACATCATTTGAAAACACAAGTTCCACATTTCACAGGCAACATCCAGCTTTACCTCAGCAGCACCTTTATTGACTTCTCCACTGTCTCTAAATTATCAGACAACATCCAGTATTGATGAGAAATTTCTTCCATCTAAACACTGAGGCCATTGTATTCAATTCCTGCTACAAATTCCTTCCCTAGCTACCAACTTCATTCCTCTCTGTGCCTTCAGCTGCCAAGGCCTAACCTCTGGAATTCTTTCCCTAAACCTCTCACCTCTCTACCTTCTTTTGTTCTTTAAGATGCTCCTTAAATCCTATCTTTTTGAACAAGCTTTTTGATCGTCCTAATATCACCTTATGAGGCTCAGTGTCAAATTTTGTTTGATAATCGTTCCTGTGAAGTACCTTGGGACATTAAAGGCATTGTCTAAATGAAAATTGTTGTTGGACCTTGTTGTGCTCAAGTTGGATGTTGCATCTCCCTGTAGAGTGAGAACTTTCTGGGCTATGACTGTAGTTTGACAACACAAGTCTTTCTTTCTTTCTGCATGATTGCACCACCTCAGATTAACGATGGTGCTTGAGCAAGTCAATTTACAAGGTGTTGCATTTAATATGTGAAACAAAAGAACTATCTTCAGTAGGTGACTGTCATGTATCATGCAAGCAAAGCTGTTTAAAGGAGGGGAGATGGTGCAATAACTTGCTCCTGGAAAATCTTTGTGCATAATTTATTGTAGGGTGAGGGAGGCGAGCGTGTCATTGTGTGTTCCTGATTGTAGGGTGAGGGAGGCGAGAGTGTCATTGTGTGTTCCTGATTGTAGGGTGAGGGAGGCGAGCATGTCGTTATGTGTTCCTGAGTCTCATACCTGAGGGTCCCAGGCCGAGTGCCCTCATGTGCTGAGTTAGCTGAAGGGACAGGGAAAATAACTTTGAAATACTTCTGCTTTTCCCACTGCTACCCTCATTCTGAAACTATATCAAGAGATGGTCATATGGCAGCCATGCAACTGCCCTGTCTCAATTATTCACGTGGTCATTCTTGATGTGTGATCTTGAATGAAAGACTTGCATTTATACAGCGTCTTTCATAACCTCAGGACATCTCAAAGCGTTTTACAGCCAACTAAGAACTTTTGAAATGTCGTCACTTTGTAATGTCAGAAACACGTTAGCCAATTTGCACACAGCAAGCTCCCACAATGTGATAATGACCAGATAATGTTTTTGTTACATTCATTGAGATAAATATTGACTAAGACTCCAGGGAGAAACTCCCCTGCTCTTCAAAATAGGATCTTTTACATCCACCTGAAAGGGCAGATAGGTCATTGGCCTAACTTCTAATCTGAAAGATGGCAGCTCCAACAATGCAGCATTCCCTCAGTACTACGCTGAAGTCTCAGCCTAGATTTTTGTGCTCAAGTCTTGCTTGAACCCACAACCTGCTGAGTCAGCAGTGAGAGATTTACCCACTGAGGCATGGCTGACATGATTTCACCACCCTTAAACTGATCACTGTTGACCTCTTTATAATTGCTATAATAATGGGGCCCAGCTCTAAATTCACCCAAAAGTATACAACATAGAAATATTTATAGCTTGAAATCAAATGAAGTTCAAGAGTCACATGTATCAATATTCTGCTTTTAATGTTCTGCATACTCAACATGTGTTTTAATGAGAATATCCAGAGAACAAGGTTCATACCTGACTTGTCAATAACCACAACTTGTTTTTATACAGTTGTTGTAAAATGGCAAAAGTTCCAAGATACTTCACAAAAATAGACATCGAGCTAAAGAAGGAGTGACTGAGGAGGGGAAAACATCACCAAAGAAGTTGGTTTTAACAAAAACAACTTTCATTTAGATAACACCTTTAAAACAGTGCTCATTCTATAAAAGTATGCAGTTGGTGATGATGTAAAAGTAAAAATAGCACATAAGTCCAACATTACTCAACAAAGTATTTGTGTTTTGCCCATTTCTTATGCACTGAGTATTTGGTGTGTGTCATAAGTGTTTTTGTTGGTTGCCATTGTTACATAAATTAGTTGTAAATTGCAAACAGTTGTTCAGTTACACTGAGGATGGAATATTATACCCAGGATAACACATCCATTAATGAGATTCATAAAGTTCTTCAATGCTTCATTTACCAGTGTAAGTGCAACCCTAGTGAATAACAAAGACATTGTAGTTATAAATAATATGCTGTCGTTATAAATAATGGAAGTCTTATTCTGAATTTTTAATATAAACCAATACAGCTTTAAATACATCAACAATCTGCTAACCCTGCATTATGTAGATTTTGGCTAGCTAAGGATATTGAGGGATCGGAACTAAGGTGGATGGATGGAGTTAATTCGGGTATAGATCAGCTATGATCTCAATGAATGGCGGAACACGCTCAAGGGACTGAATGGCCTCCTCCTGTTCCTACGTTATCTGACAGTCTACACTTCCAGTGATTCTTCACCCTTCGAGTGCAAAGGTGAGGCAACCCAGTCTCTACAATTCTCCTTGATGGTTGGTTAATTCCAGGCTGGGCTGTGGCAAGGGAGTTAATTTCCAGTCCTCCAGGATTATCCTGGAGTTTCCAGGAATGAAAGATTAATCACCAGGACACTGCTGGGAGCAAAAGCCCAAGGGAAAAATCATACGGACATTAAAATGTATATTTTGTTCTTCATTTGCAATAAAAAATATTGGAAATGAATAGGGAGAGAAAAGGCTCTATGACAGGGTGGAGTGATTGGAAGTGGGAGGTCATGTGATAAACCACCAGGGACCTAGCCAGAGTTGGTAACCCTTTGTGGCAGAGTGCCCTGATTGCCAGGGTGCCCTGGGACCTGGGACCTGGCAGTGTAACCTTGGTGCACCTGGGTTACATTTAAAGGCTCTTTCATTGAATTAGAATCTGTAAATGATTTGCTGGATTACACATCCATTGTTTGTTGCTGAGTTCTGTTAGTCTTGGATGGGTTTGAAGACCTTCAGCTCACTTGATTTAGACCTCATGGAATATCAACCGTCTCATCTCCCTGGGGTAGATCTTGAGTTTATATGCAAAGTGAGTTGGTCAGCCTCATTTAACAACTCTCTCCAGTTTTACTTCTGTTGGCTTCAATGAGAAAGATGTAAAATGAGCTGTCTATTTGCTGTCATCCCTTTTACATTATCACAGAGTCAATGTTTAGCCCCTCCCCTCCCCACCCCACCCCACCCCCATTTCTTATATGAGGCAAGTCTCCATGTGAAGGTTAGCAGGCTGTGATTGTGTGTAGGGAGGGGAGGGTTCCCAACCCAACAGAAATTCTCTGAAGTCTCCAGAAATTGAAGATTAATCTCCAGGACACTGCTGGGAGAAGAAGCCAGAGGGAGGAAGGGGCTGGTTGACTGACAGTCAAGAATATCCAATAAGGAAAGTGACTATTTGCTTCCCAGTTGTTCTGGGAAGTTGGGGCATAGTGACGATGGGCAAGTTGGGTGACCAATAGCGAGAGTGTGGAGACAAGGTGATGTGAAAACCTCATGGAAAATGTCCAAACAGTATTACCAAGTCCCAAGTGTCAGGGGCTGTGGACAGGGTGATAAAGATCAACAAGCCATGGCTCCAGTCTCCCTCAGCGCCATTTGTAACTTCAACTAGCAGTCTCTGCAACGTAGAGCAGACGTTTGATCAGTGTGTTTCAAACAGGGCACAGACCTGGCTTGCCATCCAACATGCTGATGCCATTCTCTCTTCTTATGAAAGCAAAGCCCTCCATCGATCCTCAACATTTCCATGTGCTGCTCTTCAATCAGTCTAATTGGAGTTATAGAGTCATAGAGTTATACAGCACAGAAACAGGCCCTTCACCCATTGTGTCCATGCCAGCCATTAAAGCACCTATCTATTCTAATCTCATTTTCCAGCACTTGGCCTGCAGCCCTATATGCTATGGCATTTCAAGTGCTCATCTAAATACTTCTTAAATGTTGTGAGGGTTCCTGCCTCTACCACCCCCTCAGGCAGTGTGTTCCAGATTCCAACCACCCTCCGGGTGAAACGTTTTTTCCTGAAATCCCCTCTAAACCTCCTGCCCCTGGTTATTGACACTTCAGCTAAGAGGAAAGGTTTCTTCCTATCTACCCTATCTATGCCCCTCATAATTTTGTCTATCAGGTCCCCCCTCCACCTGCTCTGCTCAAAGGGAAACAACCCTAACCTGTCCAGTCTCTCTTCATAGCTGAAACTCTCCAGCCCAGGCAACATCCTGGTGAATCTCCCCTGCACCCTCTCCAGTGCCATCCTATCGTGTGGTGACCAGAACTGCACACAGTACTCCAGCTGTGTCTTAACTAGCGTTTTATACAGTTCCAACATAACCTCCCTGCTCTTACATTCTATGCCTTGGCTAATAATGGTAAGTGTCCCATATGCCTTCTTAACCACTATATCTACCTGTGCTGCTGCCTCCAGGGATCTATGGACATCCTATTAGATCACTGACATTTCCACAACCCATTTACTCTGCAGTCAAAAGGCCTGACAAATGTTCATAAATAAAAGAGCAGTTCTTCACAAATGTATTGATTATAAATTTCATTATAAATGGAAATGTATTGATCATTTTCCATTATTCATCTAGATAATTTAGAGTTCAATATGCTTTTCATGTTTATATCCTTATTAAGTGATAAAAAAACATGCAATTAGGGATGGCCAATAAATGCTGGCACAGCCAGCGATGCCCACATCCCATAAATGAATAAAAAAAAATCTCTGATCTCTAGTGAAGGTTTCAGTTTCATGGAATTGTTAATTTTTTGGGTGGGGGAGGACCAAGTGTAATTTTGTTTTGTTAATGAAAAGCTAATATAATTTCATTTTATTTTTCTAAAATGTTAATTACTGAGAACAATAACTTTTTTTGTCATTAAATTGCACCTCCCCACTTTACTGACATCTTACTTTTAATTTAATGGAATATTTATAATTTGAACAAAGTTGTTGAACACTGCATTTTAGAGCAGTTTTGCTGCTAAAATTTTAGTCGGATCATCATCTTGTGCCCCATGAACAGTGTGAAATATTCAACCACACTGTTGCAGATTTTCCTGTCAGACTTGGACATGAATTTGAGCACTTTAACATCAACAACTTAAATCACATAGAGCCATCAAACTCGTAAAACACCCTTAAGATGCTTCATGGGAGTGCTATCAAACACAGTTCGAAACTTTAAGTCCTGAGAGAAGCTTGCCTAGGATCGCTGCACCTGGTGCAACCAAATAAGAGGTGCAGCCACCTTTGAAATCAAGCGCATATCAGAGACAGAGAGAAAACGCAAGGAGAGAAAATCCTGTGAACCAGCAATTCGTCCAAAACTTAATTGACTACAAAATCCTGTCTTATTTGCAGCTGAACTTTCTGGGTGCATTTTGGCCTCAGCAGTCACCTATACCCATCAGAACCCCACCCCCCCACCTTCACCACGAAGGATGAACGAGATAAAAAAAATTAGACACCAAGGGAGATATCATCACCTTAGGTGACTAAAACTGTGGTCAAAGTGGTAGTTTTAAACAGCATCTTAGGGTCAGCAGTGGTTACCACTCTAGTCTCTAAAGGTTATGAATTCAAATCCCACTCCAGAGAGTAGACTACATGAATCTAACAGGAGTGTCAGCCTTGATTTTTGTAGTACTACCTTGTTTGAGGTGCAGTCTTTTGGATATGATGTTAAACTGAGGCTCTGTCAGTGGCTGTAAAAGATCCCTTATCATTGGGTTGAAGAGCAACAGGTTGTTCTCTGAGTATCCTGTGCGATATTTATCTTTCAATCAACACCACAAGAACAGATTATCTGGTCATTATCACATTGCTGTTCGGGGATCTTGCTGTGTGAAAATTGGCTAGCCACACTATAAGTACACTTCAAAAGTACGTCACTGACTGCAAAGTGCTTTGAGACATGCTGAGGTTCTAAAAGGCACTATTTAAATGCGTCTATCTATTTTCCTCTTTTTTTTAAAGGAGGTGGAGAGGTGTTCAAGGAGAGAATTTTAAGCTTACAGCCTTGGTGGCTAAAGGCACAGCTGGCGATGGTGGAGTGTGGTAGTTTGTTTGGTTGGAGGAGGTTTTCGACAGGGAGGAGAAAAGCCTTGAAAGACCTCGTCAATATTTAAACTTGCATCTATTGTGCTTCAAATAATGTTATGATTACCACAGTCACAGTACCAGCGAGGAATTATTTATATTGTAACATTTATCAATTCATTTGTATTTTTGTTTGCAAACAATTCAAAACTGATGACAAAGGGGAATAAATCAGGACATTGGAAAAGAGAAGAGGCCTCATTACACAGTTCAAATTAAAGTGGGAAATGTTTGAGAGTTTTTAAAATAGCCAATAGCTTATTAATTAAATAAAGTAAGGCCTCCATGTAGGTGTTTCTGCTGCAAATACAGAGGGAAATTCCAAATCCCATTTATTTTCTGGAGCGATTTGGGAATTCTGACATTTTCCCAACTCATTTTGGGGACGATTTTGAATTAACCGGAAATCCCTTCCGCCATTTGTCCGCTTTCGGCTTCCGGAGGCGGAACGCGTGTCCTGTAATTCCCGTCCCCCCTGTAAACCGGGCCGCGTAAATTGGTTCCTAGGCCTCCCGGATTCGCCACTCTCTTCACCCCCGGCCCCCCACAACAACCCCCCCATTCCCCCCACCCCAAGTCCGGGCCCATGGCGTTCCGGAAAGCCTTCCAGGTGGCCTGTGGCATCGCCGGCACGGCGGCCGTGGTAGTGGCGGCGGCAGCGACTCAAAGGCGCGGCGAGGGCAGGGTCGAGGCGGCGGCGGTGAGCTGGAGCCCGAGCGTGGGCCTGGAGCAGCGAGCCGCCGCCAGCTGGGACGCCAACTGGGACAAGTGAGTGCGGGAGAGGCCGAGGCCTGAGGGGAAACCCCCCCCCCAAACCCAAACCCCCCAACCCCCCACATCTACTACCCCCCCCCCCCCCCCCCCCAAATCCTCTGGATCACAAGGTTCCAGGTTCCAGCCCCACTCCAGACACCTGAGCTGAAGAATCCAGGCCGGCGCCCCCAGTGCAGCCCCCAGAGAGAGCTGCACTGTCAGAGGTGCTGTCTTTCAGATGAGACATTAAACCATCTACCTGTTCAGGTGGATGTAAAAGATCCCACAGCGCTAGCTCAAAGAAGAGTGACCGATATTCATTCCGCAATCAATACCACACACACACACACACACAAAAACAACCCAGATTATCCGGTCATTATCACATTGCTCTTTGTGGGAGCTTCCTGTGCACAAATTGGCTGCTGCGTTTATAACAGTGACTTCACTTCATTGGCTGGAAAGTGCTTGGGATGCCAGAGGCCTTGAAAAGCACTATATTAAAAAAAAGTTGTTAAATCCATCTATTGGATCTGGATACCTGGAGTTCTTTTAAATATCAAAATTGTTGAGCATCAAGGGATATAGAGCCAAAGGCAGATAGATGGAGTTACAATACAGATTAGCTGTGATCTAATTGAATGGCAGAACAGTCGTGAAGGGGCAAAATGACCCCCTGTTCCTACTTCTGTAGAAAACTTAAAATATATATAACTGATGTTGCTGTTTTAAAGGGAATTTTTCTAGTTTTAGCTATTATAGTCTTGTTAAAATAATATGGTGCTGGTAGAATTTGAAGCATGCTGCTGAATGGGTTTCTTCCACTTTGCTGCACTAATTGTTGGTGAAGTCTGCCAGAGTTTAATACAAAAACAAAAACAGAATTACCTGGAAAAACTCAGCAGGTCTGGCAGCATCGGTGGAGAAGAAAAGAGTTGACGTTTCGAGTCCAATGACCCTTCTGTTGAAGGGTCATGAGGACTCGAAACGTCAACTCTTTTCTTCTCCACCGATGCTGCCAGACCTGCTGAGTTTTTCCAGGTAATTCTGTTTTTGTTTTTGTTTTGGATTTCCAGCATCCACAGTAGTTTTTTGTTTGTATCTCAGAGTTTAATACAGTTGTGTGAAAGCACTAGTGCTGAGGGAATTAGTTCTCATCAGGTGAGTTTAACCAGTTCTCAGCCAGATAGTTAAAGTGCCTGTGAAGCACTTTGTTGATGGAAAGGAAAACGCTAGGATGGTGGTTTGTATTGTAACCATGAATGTAACTCTTTTGTTTCAGGCGGGAGCCAATTTCACTTATTAAACCCAACAAGAAAAATAAAGAGGACTCGGATGACTTGTCTACTCAACTTGAAAATTACAAAGTCAAAGCCACGAGGCACATTTTCCTCATTAGACATTCCCAGTATAACCTGTCGGCCTCAACAGACAAAGAGAGAATTCTGACGTCATTGGGTCTGTACTTCAAGACCTTTTGTAAATTCTCTTTGTTTGTATTAAGTATTATTTTGTGATGCTTGTCCATGTGTGCGGTTAAAAAGGAGGGGAGTAAGGAACAACTGTTGCTGAGAAACCAGAGGCCAAGGTTTTGCAAAGGAGATTGTGCTGAGCTTAGGAGAAAGAGTAGGGGACAAATTAAAAAATGCAGGAAATATTCAGCAGGTCTGGCAGCATCAAATGGAGAGAGAAACAGGTTAAGACCATCAGAACTGAGAAAAATTAGAAATGTAATAAGTTTTGAACAAGTGAAAGGGGGGAGGGGTGGGAAGAAGAACAAAAGGGAAAGTCAATGATAGGTTGGAGGGCAGGAGAGATTAAATGATAAAAGGTTCTGTTATTAGTTCAGATTTCTAGCATCTGCAGTATTTTACTTTTGGACTAATTGGACAGTTCTTACAAAGAACTGGCATGGACACAAGGGGCTGAATAGCCTCCATCTTTGCTAAGCTATTCTGTGATTCTCATCCTTGTTTTCAGATCCCTCCATCACCTTTCCCCTGCCTATGTCTGTAATCTTGTCCAGCCTCACAGCCCTTCATCTGCGCTTATCAAATTCTGATCATTCTAAATTGCGCATGATCAAGAATGAACTTCAAGCTGCCTGTTAGTAAAAAAGGACAGCTGATCATTTATGACATACTACTTATTTTAATCACTCCACCATTGGCAGCCGTTCCTTCAGCTGCTGAGGCGTTAAGCTCTGGAATTCCCTCCGATATTATCTCACTTTCTTCCTTTAAGACACTCCTTTAAAACTTACTTCTCTGCTTTGGAAAGCCAGCTGGTGAAGGATTATACTGGAGCCAATCTTTACTCAGTTTTACATTTATAGAGTGAAACATTACAAGTATACACCTTCTGAGTCAACCTCCCCACAGTTTCAGTGAGTGTCTCTTTATATCTGCTCAAGTGACAACCCAGTAATGCCTTCCATCTACATATAATTAAACATAATTGATACACAATTAACATTTATCTTTGACCAAGCTTTTGGCCATTAGTCCTAATATCTCTTTATCTGCCTCAGTGTCTAATTTTACTTTATATCACTTCTGCGAAGCCCATTGGAATGTTTTATTAGGCTAAAGGTACTATTTAAACATAAATTGTTGTTGTTGTTGTTGTTGTGCAGGATGCCAGCAAGTTCGGAGAGCAGGAGAGAAGATTAGAGAGATTAAATAGAGTGGCAATGATGCCAAACATGGATTTTAACTGTCGGAAAAAGGTTAATTGAATTGAAAAGTTCCACTGTTTTGAGGTCCAGGGTCATAAAGGATGAATAGGAGCAGCGAGCGTTCCTTTAAACAGGCAGAGCAATGTACAAGACAAGGTATTGTGGTTCATGAGGAGCAAGGAAGCTGATAGGTCACTATTTACTTTTGCAGCTCTAGCGATGTGAAATGTGGTGTTTGCCTTTTATCATTTAGTTGATTGTAATCAGCACTTAATCAAAGTGTAGTTCATCAGGCACCATCAAACATTTGAGGGTGTTTAATTTATTAATTGAATAACCTGTAGCATTATTTCAATAACCTGGTTGTTATCTTCAGGATGAAAATGTTATTTTATTGCAGGGCGTGAACAGGCTGAGCTAACTGGTCAGCGCCTGGCAAGTCTGGGATTGAATTATGACATCCTGATTCACTCCAGTATGACCAGAGCAAAAGAGACGGCAGCAATTATTAGTAAATACCTGCCAGGTGGGTCACCCTATACTTAGCGTAAGTAATGTCTGTGTTGCTTTGCAGGCTGTTTTTTTAAAAATGATTTTTGATAATCCATTATAGCACAAAAAAAAGTAGAAGTTGTACTTGTTGAGACTCTGGTATTTAACAATAACACCGCACAGTGACTTTAGATTTATTTACTCTGTCTTTTATAAGATGCTTCTTAAACCTACCTCTTTGACTAAGCTTTTGGTCACCTTATATTTCCTTAGGTGGCCAGTGCCAAATTTTGTCTGATAACACTCCTCTGAAGTGCCATGGGATGTTTTACTATAGGACAGGCACTATATAAATGGAGGTTGTTGTTATACGTATCCATGAAGCGTAGGTCAATATAATATTTTTGGATAGAGCACGAGAGTAAATTGAGACCTGAGGTTTGTTGAGCTTAAGGTGTTTGGGAGGAAGAAGGGAACTTAGACCAATGGTTTCCAAAGCTCTCCACCACTGAAGGTTTTCCTCATCTCATATCTGGGTCTGTTGCAGACTCACTGATGTTGACTGATCACAATGATCAGTCAACAATTCCATTATTATTGTATATGGTGAATACCAGGATGGTAGAAGGTGAACTAGATGGATCTTTTTTTTTTGTTTAGCAATTCCTTTATTCCTAGATGTGAAAGGACAACATTGTCTTAGGGAGAGGGTATTGAGGGCATAAAGTCTGTAACAACCCGATTCCAGTCAGCGCTTCATTATTTATTTCATTAGCATCA
Source organism: Cetorhinus maximus (assembly GCF_964194155.1). NCBI lineage: Eukaryota > Metazoa > Chordata > Chondrichthyes > Lamniformes > Cetorhinidae > Cetorhinus > Cetorhinus maximus. Next base: position 118,315,514 of record NC_135890.1, read on the forward strand.
GCTTGTCACACCTCTTAGCACCCTTGTCTTTGATGTTCAGAGGATTTTGGTTTAAGTCCCACTCCAGGATTTGAATGCATAATCTAGGCTGATACCCAAGTGCAGTGCGGAGGGAATGCTGTATTGTCAGAGGTGCCCATATCTCAGAGACATTATTTATAGAAGAGTAGAGTTATCCTCAGTATTCTGGCCAATATTTATCCCTCAAACAGCATCACAAAGGCAGATTATCTGGTCATTATCACATCGCTGTTTGTGGGAGCTTGCTCTGCGCATTTTGGCTGCCACGTTTTCCTACATTATAACAGTGATTGCCCTTCAAATAGTACTTCATTGTCTGTAAAGCACTTTGAGATGCCAATGGTCGTGAAAAGCGCCATATAAATGCGTCATTTTTTATCCCTTCCAGTCCTGGGGACTTATCAACCTTAAGTACAGCCAGCCTCTCTCTGCTTTATCATTTTTAACCCATCTAGTATCTCAAAGGGAGGCATTGGTGTAGCAGCATCGTCACTGGACCAGTATTACAGGGACCCAGGGTATCACACCATTATAGATGGTGGGATTAGAATTCAATAAAAATCTGGAATTAAAAGTCTAATGATGACCATGAAGTCGATTGTTCTGACTCCAGACCCACAGCAATGTGGTTGACTCTTAAAGGCCCTTAGAAATGGCCTAACAAGCCACTCAGTTGTATCAAACCGCTACAGAAAATTGGATAAGGAATGAAACCGGACAGACCACCTGGCACTGACCTAGTCACCACAAACAACAACGGCAAATTCAGCCTGTCGACCCTGCAAAGCCCTTCTTAATAAAATCTGAGGCTTTTGCCAAAATTGGTACCTCTCTGTCTCAATTTCTGGTGATAGACTGCCCACCAATATTCATTACAAGCCTACCGACTCCCACAGCTACCTTGACTACAGCTCCTCACACCCCGCCTCCTGTAAGGACTCCATCCCATTCTCTCAGTTCCTTCGCCTCCGTCGCATCTGTTCCGATGATGCCACTTTCAAAAACAGTTCCTCTGACATGTCTTCCTTCTTCCTTAACCGAGGTTTTCCACCTAGGGTGGTTGACAGGGCCCTCAACCGTGTCCGGCCCATCTCTCGCGCATCCGCCCTCATGCCTTCTCCTCCCTTCCAGAACCGTGATAGGGTCCCCCTTGTCCTCACTTATCACCCCACCAGCCTCCGCATTCAAAGGATCATACTCCGCCATTTCTGCCAACTCCAGCATGATGCCACCACCAAACACATCTCTTCACCCCCCCGGCGGCATTCCGCAGGGATCGTTCCCTCCAGGACACCCTGGTTCACTCCTCCATCACCCCCTACACCTCAACCCCCTCCCACGGCACCTTCCCATGCAACCGCAGAAAGTGCAACACCTGCCCCTTCACTTCCCCTCTCCTCACCGTCCAAGGGCCCAAACACTCCTTTCAAGTGAATCAGCATTTCACTTGCACTTCCCTCAATTTAGTCTACTGCATTCACTGCTCCCAATGCGGTTTCCTCTACATTGGGGAGACCAAACACAGACTGGGCGACCGCTTTGCAGAACACCTTCGGTCTGTCCGCAAGCATGACCCAGACTTCCCTGTCGCTTGCCATTTCAACACTCCACCCTGCTCTCATGCCCACATGTCCGTCCTTGGCCTGCTGCAATGTTCCAGTGAATCTCAATGCAAACTGGAGGAACAGCACCTCATCTTCCGACTAGGCACTTTACAGCCTTCCGGACTGAATATTGAGTTCAACAACTTTAGATCATGAACTCTCTCCTCCATCCCCACCCCCTTTCCGATCCCCCTTTTTTCCAATAATTTATATAGATTTTTCTTTTCCCACCTATATCCATTATTTTTAAATGTATTTCCATCCATTGTTTTATCTCTACCTTTTAGCCTATTTTGATCCCTTCCCCCCACCCCACCAGGGCTATCTGTACCTTGCTCGTCCTGCTTTCTACCCTTAATGTCACCTATTAACACATTTCTTAGCTAATATCACCACCGTCAACACCTCTTTGTCCTTTTGTCTATGGCATCTTTTGGCAATCTCCACCAATCACTGGCCCTCTATCCAGCTCTACTTGTCCCACTCCCCCTTAAACCAGCTTATATTTCATCTCTTTTCTATTTTTCCTTAGTTCTGTTGAAGAGTCATACGGACTCAAAACGTTAACCGTGTTCCTCTCCGCAGGTGCTGTCAGACCTGCTGAGTATTTTTATTTTTGTTTTGGATTTCCAGCATCCGCAGTTTTTTGCTTTTGTCTCACAGACTAGTCGTGCAACAGCTTGACATAGTCTACTCACAGAAGCATACCTTACAGATAATGTCCCAGACACCACCATCACCATGCTTTGGTATGTCCTGTCCCAACAGCAGAACAGAACCAGCAGAGGTGGCAGCAGCACAGTGGTCTTTAGTTGGGAGGGAGTTGCCCTGGGGGTCTTCAACATCAACTCCAGACCCCATGAAGTCTCATGGCATCAGGTCAAACATGGGCAAGGAAACCTCCTGCTGGTTACCCTATACTGCCCCCGCCTCAGCTGATGAATCAGTGCTCCTCCATGTTGAACACCACTTGGAGGAAGCACTGAAGGTGGCAAGGGCACAGAATGCACTCTGAATGGGGGACTTCAATGTCCATCACCAAGAGTGGCTTGGTAGTACCACTACTGACTGAGGTGTTTTTTATTCATTCATGGGATGTGGGTGTCGCTGGCTAGGCCAGCATTTATTGTCCATCCCTAATTGTGCTTGAGAAGGTGGTGGTGAGCTGCCTTCTTGAACCGCTGCAATGCCTGTGGTGTAGGTACACCCACTGTGCTGTTAGGTGGGGAGTTCTAGGATTTTGAACCAGCAACAGTGAAGGAACAGCGATATATTTCCAAGTCAGGATGGTGAGTGGCTTGGAGGGGAACTTCCAGGTGGTGGTGTTCCTACCTATCTGCTGCCCTTGTCCTTCTAGATGGCAGTGGTCGTGGGTTTGGAAGGTGCTGTCTAAGGAGCCTTGGCCAGTTCCATTCATTCATTCCCTCCACCACCGACGGACAGTGGCAGCAGTGTGCACCATGTACAAGAAGCACTGCAGGAACTCAGCAAGGCTCCTTTGACAGCACCTTCCAAACTCAACCACTACCACCTAGTAGGACAAGGGCAGCAGGTAGATGGGAACACCACGATCTGGAAGTTAGTTACCTCCAAGTCACTCACCATCCTGACTTGGAAATATATCACCGTTCCTTCACTGTCGCTGGTCAAAATCTTGGAACTCCCTCTCTTATAACAGCACTGTGGGTGTACCTACACCACATGGACTGCAGCGGTTCAAGAAGGCAGCTCACCTCCACCTTCCCTAGGGTAATTAGCGATGGGCAATAAATGCTGGCCTAGCCAGTGATGTATGAATGAATAAAAAAAGCTATCTCTTTCACAATGGCTTTGGTAGCGTTTTATTCCTTGGTAAAACAAGTATTAGAAGTGATGGACTTATTGTGTGAAAGGTGTGATGGAGCAGTGGGATATGGATAGGAGTATTGTGTATGGCTATGGTCTGATGATAGATTCCTCCTATGGCAGGTCACTGATCCCAGTTACATCTTTGTAAGGAAATAAAAAGCATTGACATGGGACCACAGAGAGGAATGGGAAGAAACAATGAGCAAGGAGTGTTTATTATATAATGGTTGGATGTGATATTATTAATCTTCATATTGAGAGCTTTTTGTGCTGGAATTCTAGATTTGGAAATGATGAGTTGCGACTTGCTGAGAGAAGGAGCACCAATTGAACCTGTCCCACCAGTCAGCCATTGGAAACCAGAGGCTATGGTAAGAATGAAGCTTAAGGTGACCTCCATTAAACTGCTTCTGCAGAGAAATTCCAATGCAATTCAAAACAATACAGTCCTTCCCATTGAAACAGTGTGGATAACATTTGAATGTAGTTCAGCCTCTATATATAGATATAAATGTCTTGGCAAGTTTGTTTTTTGAAAGAAGAACCTCATGCTGTTCTGGAGCCAATAGTCTTTTTTATTAGCCCAAAAATGCTTAACACAAAATAGGAACAGGAGCAGGCCCACTCCATCCTGTACAGCCATTCAGTGAAATCATTGTTGTTTGTACAGGAAAACGCATTCACCGATCCAGACACCTACCTGTTAGTTTTAGATACATAGAAAAAAAGGAATATTGATTAAAGAGCTTGTTCTGCAGCAACACATGTCTTCAGCTCCGGCTGTGCTTGGTGCCTCTCTGGGTAACAGTTTGAGGCAGATGAGAGCAGTTTCATGCTCTGGAATGAAAGATGATTGGGGCGAGACCACCTAAATTCCTCATTTAAGTCTCCTTGCCAATGAAAGAGTTGATTTTAATCATATCCGTTTGAGTTGAATTTAAAACCAGATCACAGAGACGAAATGCTAGTGTTCCCAATATGAGTCCCAGCATATATTCAGATCCCTTTGGAACTGGGAGAAAGAACAGGATGCTTGTTGCCAGCAAAATTTGATGTTTGAAATATTAATTGATCTAAAATATAAATTTCATAGTATATCAATATAACCATATTTTTGAAATAATTTTGTAGCAAATTTTGGAACTTGAGTGCACTCCAAAACTGTAGCATTCACAATGCAAAGAGCCAATGGTCAACCAAACAATAACTTATTGCAGAATCATATATATATATATATATCTCCATCTCTCCCTGTATCTCTTTCCCTTCATCTTCCTGTGTGTGTTACATGTCATGTTTTGTTGTAGATGTAAAACAGTCTTTTTGAGAAAAAAGTCAGTTTCTTGATGCTCAGTGCTTCTGAGTGGAAGCCAGACTGGTAAGTGTTTTACAGTTTGCAACTGAACTCTGAGTGACTTGACCTGTTTACTTACATTTTTGGTATTAAAAGGACACTGTTTAACATTTAGCAGAATAATAGTACATTTTTCACATGCTAAAACTCCTGTCTTTACAAAACAGCAATGATGATGTAACCAATGGGAGAACCCACACAAGGAGAAGTGGAGGTATCTGTATTTAACAAAAACTTTAAGCATGTTTGCACTTCCAGTCTGTGACACTGCAGGTGCACTTTAGAAACTTTCTAAGTTACAGGTTAATATTAAAGAAACAAAGAGCCATTTGCAAATTACGGAAAAACTCTCAAGGTTCACACAGTGCAGAACCACAATATCTGCAGGCTCCTAATTGAGCACAAAGAAAGATGGGGTTCAAATATCCAGACATGAATAGCTCTGACTGAATTAATTCAGTGTTTCCTTGACAATAACAGGGAAACACATCTACATGGTATAAAACAGCACATCCTTCAACTTACCTTGAGAAGTCCCATTATAGTAACGTAACAAAATACACCAAAACATTCCTTGCAAATCTAATTTTCATGAATTACACTCAAATATCTTGCAAATTTTAAGTACAATATAAAGAAACAAAGACATTTGGCAGTATAGAGCAAACCCTCCAGCAATTGAAAATGCCTTAAATGATACAGGAAGAAAATGGCAGCACTATTGGCTGATCTTATTAAATGCACAGAAAATGGGGATTTACAAGTACCTGTTAAGTTAATTGGTTCAAGCCTCACTAGAAACCTGAGCAGATAACACAGATTGATGCCAGTGCAGTACTAAGGCAGCTCTGCACTGTCAGAAATGCTGTCCTGGAGATGTTAAACTGAGATGCGTACCTGTCTTTTTCAGGTAGGCATAAAATATTGTATCACATTTTTTCAAAGAAGAGCAGCAACTTCAGGTGTCTTGGCCAACAGTCATTCGTCAACCAATGTTATTAAAAAATGTTAATTGGTCATTTATCTCATTGCTGTTTGTGGGACCTTGGCTGTGCACAAATTGGCTGACATGTTTGCGTACAAGTGACTATATCTCAGAAATAATTCATTGGCTGAAGAGTTTGGAGACATTCTGAGGCATTACCATTATTGCAAATTCTTTCTGTAACTGATTCGTAGTGGTCTTAGAGGTTCAGGAGTTATACACAGCTGCCCCTTACCGCAGGAAAATACATTTGCCTAATATATAATGCTCCAATGCTTTATTTCAATTGAAAGGTTATCATAAATAGGTTTTTGTTAACGTGTTTTTAATTTCCAAATGTTTCTTCATTAATTTTCTAAGTTTGAGCAGTCAGACTGCATGTGAGGTTAAGTGGCTTACATGTTTTTTAAATGTCCTCAGCAGTATCATGAAGATGGTGCAAGGATTGAAGCTGCCTTCCGTCGCTATATCCACAGAGCGGATTTGAAGCAAGAGAACGATAGTTACGAGATCATTGTCTGTCATGCAAATGTTATCCGCTATTTTGTTTGCAGGTAATTTATTTAATATTCTGCATAGTTACATCTATAATTGGAGAGAGTGTAAAGGTTTTATTCTTGACAGTTTATTTCCTAATAACTATTAGAGCCATTGAGTCCAAATTCCATGAATTTAACACCAGTTTGATAATGTTCACAAATGTGGACAAAACTATTTAATTTCTACCAGTCTAAAAGTCTGTTGTATATTAACTGTCTTGCCTATACATTTCCTGTAACACTTTCCATGCCTTTTCAGTAATGCTTAGAATTTTTTTAAAAAATGCTGTTTCAGAATGATGGCAGGCATGAAGTAATTCAGCTCTGAAGAGACTGGAGAAGCTGGGATCATTTTCCTTTGAGACAGGGAAGGGGAGATTTAATGGAGGTGTTCAAAATCATGAGATTTGATAAAGTAAATGAGAAACTGTTCCTAGTGGGAAGAGTGGTAACCAGAGGGGCCAAATTTTAACATCTCACCCAAAAAACCACAGTCTCAGCAAGATTATGTGCTCAAATCTTTTGACTGGGATTTGAACCCACCACCATCAGAGGCAGGAGTCCCAGGCTAACATAAAAATATTACAGCATATTCCAGACTGATCAACATGAAAGAAAAATATTGAGTTAAGTGCTGCCAGCCTTATTTGAATTTTATTCATTCATGTGATGTGAGCATCTACCATCCCTAATTGCCTTGAGGTGGTGGTGGTGGTGAAGCCTCAATTTAAGGCAACTTAATGGCCTGCTAGGTTATTTCAGAGGGCAGAGAAGAGTCAATCGCTTTGCTGTGAGTCTGGAGTCACATATAGGTCAAATTAGGTAAAGACAGCTGATTTCTGACCCTAAAGGACATTAGTGAACCAGTTGGGTTTTTAGTAACAATCCAGTAGTTTTATGGTCACTAGCAGCATTTTATTCCAGGTTTAGTTAATTGCATTTAAATTCCCCAGCTGCTATGGAAGGATTTGAACTCGTATCTCTACCCAGCTCTCTAGAGAGTAGTCCAGCAACATTACTCTCCATTACATCACAATTTTTTTCTTTAGCTTCATGGATTCAGCGGGGATTATAAATTATTCTGTAATCTGTTTCTTTGCCCTTTTCTGTAGAGCTTTGCAGTTCCCTCCAGAAGGATGGCTGAGGATGTGTCTCAACAATGGCAGCATCACTTGGCTTACCATCCGTCCTAATGGGAGGGTTGCACTCCGAACATTAGGAGATACAGGCTTCATGCCTCCTGACAAACTAACTCGCTAAAACAAAACTGCTGCTTGTTATTTGGAAATCTTGTGCTTCACTGTCACAGTGTAAAATGTTATCTATTACTTGAAATGATACCTGTTATCACTGTCAGTTTACAACAGATTTTTATTTTAAAATTATTTTTCCCAGTTTTCTTTACAATTTTTAATCATACCCCTGAATCCTAATGTATGTACGTGTGTGGGGAATATAATCAATGTTTTATTTTGACTGATTATAGGTGCACAAGATGGCTCCTCCTGTGCAACTGTTTCCATTCTCTTTCACTCCCATACCTCATCTTGTAACCTTGTTAAGAAATAGTAAAACTTGACATAGGGAGATGCAAAGCCTGGTCCCGGGTGTCTTTATCACTGTACCAGTATCTTGCTTTTTTAAATTTCAAATTAAGGGTGTGTTGCTGGTAAAACGGTTGCTTTTTCTGAATTAAATACAGCAGAGACCCGTTTTTGATGTTAGATCCCTATTGGCAATACAACTTATTGTACAGTGGTTAATGGTTGGTCAGTGAGGCATGTTAATCAGGACCTTTCCCTGGTTCAGTGTGTAGCCTTCCAACCCAGGAAAGCCCTTCCTTTCCTGTACTATTTAGCTGACCTCAGCCTTCTAAGCCACTAATGCTCAGGGGCGATGGGAGGAGAGCAATGGGATGGATCTTACCCTCTAGAAATTGCTATTAGAATTGTGGATCTGGCTGTGATACCCCTGAAGACTGCAGCTTGTTGAACTGCAGTCACTATTAAGGCTAACATGAAATATGATGATAGACCATAAAACATAGGCGCAGAAATGAGGCCATTCGGCCCATCGAGTCTGCTCCGCCATTCAATCATGGCTGATAAGTTTCTTAACCCCATTCTCCTGCCTTCTTCCTGTAACCTTTGAACCCATTGAATTATAAGCAAAATAACTTTTATCTAGGTAGCACACCCAGCAGAGTGCTTCACAGCCAATTAATTAATTAATTCTGAAAAAGTCACTATTATATAATGCCTCAACAGCTTCAAGGGTGAGGGTGGGTTAAATAAAAGTTTTATAATCAGTGAGACAAACAGATTTGGTAATTGGTGATCAAGATATGGAACCAGCATCATGTCTTTGCATTAAGCAGTTTACCTGATTGTATCAATGTTTTTTTTTCAGGCTAATACATCAATGCAATATTAAATTCAATACAGGGTTCCGCAATAAAGGGTTTTTAACAAACTGTTGTTGTCATTTAGCAATAGGCCTGTTATTGTCAAATTCTACAGTTCACATCCAAGCCTTGCTCTTTCATTTTAATAGAATTTATGTATTTAGCTTCAAAGAATTCCTCATTCTAGTCATCCTCTGTCTAAACAAGTTCTAGGAAATAATAAAAAAATATATATTTTTGTACTCATTAACTTCTTCCAGCTCAGATATTATCTAATGCAGTTGAAAAGATATGCAGCAGATCAAATCCATTTAACTTTAACTTGAAGCTTCAAAAAGAAAAATCCACTCCTATTCTAAACGGGGCTGACCAGTTAATCCTACACTCTCGACTGTGAAGGACTGAACCGAAAGTCAGTCTTGTTAAATAAGTGAAAGCGAAGTGGCCTTTTACATGGTGTCCAAGACCCAGTGTTATAAAGTAGTGTGGAAGTATAAGACTTTTTCCATTAAATCTCCCCTGTGACCTTCTACCACTGCAACCAGATTATCTGATTCTAGCAGTGATCATGCTGATAAGTAGAGGCTGCAGAATAGATCACAAGCTGTTTTGACTAGAAAGAGGTTAATATACAGTGATTTCCCTAGGCAGACCAACTCAGCCTTCCAGCTATGGGTCAGTACACAGCTTCTGTAATTGTAAAGATATGGGACAACTTATTAAATTGTTTTTTTCAGTTAATCCACAGCTCTAGTTCCAGGTATACCAGAACAGTAAAACAACATAATGTAAATTATGCTAAACTTTCATCAGTTTTAGAGGTTAGGAAAAAAGTTTCATTAGGTAACGAGTGATCAAAACTTAAGAAATGGTGATGTGAGCAGGGAAATGGTTGGAAGAGCTCAAATTCACCAATCATACATCTTACAAGGCAGCAGGTGGGACCAAGGACAGAGGAGAGACCTCCTCGTAGACCTGGTCAAAAACTAGGTCAACTCTCAAGCAGTCCACATACAACATGTAACTTATAACCATGACACCACAGGAAGCTGAAACTCACAGCTGACAAGAGTTTTCATTCAGCATTAATCTTCAAGATAATAAAACCAAAAGGGAAGTGTTTTCCTACTCATTTTCTGAGAAGACCATGGAAAAATCTTTTAAGATGCTGAAAACCTCACTTACTTGATCCTTAAATCAGAAAAAGCCACAGGAGCATTTCACCACAAGAACAGAATTTTTTAAAAACTGGTGACATAAGACCACAAATGCATGCCGCATCCTATAAGTATAGTGTACTGGCACTCATGGGTGAGAGAGCAACATGCTAAATCAATGTGCATGCAGGTGAGTAAATCCTAAATATGTGCTAAACTCAATCAAATATAGTCAGTCATCCCGTTCCTACACTTTGCAGAGCATATACGCTCCAGAATAGAGCATACCATTAAAATTAGGACACAGCCCATTCAAAACTATTTTAAAAAACACTAAAATACTTACGAGTTACAGTTGCAATAGTTCTCCTTTAACAGGACACTTTCACTTACTGTGGGTTAAGTTGGGATAAACTTACCTCCACTTGCTAAAGGGCAAGGTTGAACAGCATTGAATTGCAAACTGGTCAACCTTAAACAGCCAAGCAAGTGTCCAGACAGATGGAACAGGAAGCCTGCTAAGTGCCACGTGTGGCTAAAATAGAAGCTTCTTTAAGCTAGGTCCATCAGCTTGCCCTGTGTATCAGATGCTCCCTCCCAATTAAATAGTCTTTTCAAAATGGCACAGAATCTATGATTCACAAGGATTATTTATGCTAACTTCTTAATATCTGGAGGTGTAGCAGAATTGGAGGAAATGCATGCAACTGAAGACTCTTTTGGCTACTTATATTCACTTTACATTATAGTGTTTTCACACCTGTCCTTACTGTAAGATCGTCATAACACTTGTAGGAAACTATTATAGGGTTTCATCACATGACCTCTTATCTCTAACCACTCGCCCACACTGCCTTTTCTCAGATGACCAATAAATTTGTAACAAACGTTATTAATGAAAACTTTTTAAATGCGCCTATTCTTTTCTAAGCTGCTCATAGCTGTGACCATGAGATTAACCTTTTATCCTGATGGGCTGGCAATCCTAAACCTCTAACCAGCAGGAGGTTTACTGATGTTACAAGTATTTATTTTTTGTCACGTCCTGAGAGCAAGATGTATCACAGTATCACTACAGTGCAGAAGGAGGCCATTTGTCCCATCGAGTCTGCACTGGCTCTCTGAAAAAGCATTCCACCTAGTTCCACTCCCCTGTCTTATCCCCGTAACCTTGCACGTTCTCTCTTTTCAGATAGCAATCCAATTCCCCTTTGAATACCTCAATCGAACCTGCCTCCACCACCCTTTCAGGACGTTTGTTCCAGACTCCAACCACCCTCTGGGTGAAAAAAAATTTCCTTACCTCACATTTACTGCTTTTGTCAATCATTTTGAATCTGGGCCCTCTAGTTCTTGATGTTCTCTTGAGTGGGAAAAGTCTCACTAGTCCATACCCCCTCAGGATCTTGAATGCCTCTATCAAGTCTCCTCTCAGCCACCTTTTCCCCCATGGGGAAAATGTTAGAAGCTATTATTAAAGATGTTATACCAGGGCATTTAGGAAAATTCAAGGCATTTAGGAAAATTCAAGGCAATCAGGCAGCGTCAACATGGTTTTGTAAAACAGAAATCATGTTTAACGAATTTATTGGTGTTCTTTGAAGGAGTCACACACGCTGTAAATAAAGAACCAGTGGATGTACTGTGCTTAGATGTCCAGAAAGCATTGGATAAAGTGCCACTTCAAAGGTTATTGCAGAAAATAAAAGTTCGTGGTGTAAGAGGTAACATATTGGCATGGATAGAAGATTGGCTAGCTAACAGGAAGCAGAGTTGGCATAAATGGGTCTTTTTCTGGTTGGCAGGATGTGACGAATGGTGTGCCACAGGGATCAGTGTCGGGGTCTCAACTTTTTACAATTTATATAAATGATTTGGATGAAGGGACTGAAGGAATGCTGGCTAAATTTGCTGACAACACAGAGAGATAGGAAAGTAAATTGTGAAGAGGATGTAAGGAGGCTACAAAGTAACATAGGTTAAATGAGTGGGCAAAGATCTGGCAAATGGAGTATAATGTGGGCAAATGTAAAATTGTTCATTTTGGCAGGAAGAATAAAAAAACATCACCTAAATGGTGAGAGATTGCAGAGCTCTAAGATTGAGGGATCTGGGTGTCCTAGCGCATGAACCACAAAAGGTTCCTATGCAGTTACAGCAGGAAATTAGGAAAGCTAATCGAATGTTATCATTTATTGCGAGGGGAATTGATTACAAAAGTAGGGAGGTTATGCTTCAGTTGTACAGGGCACTGGTCCGACCACATCTGGAGTATTGGTCTCCTTATTTAAAGAAAGATGTAAATGTGTTTGAAACAATTCAGAGAATGTTTACTAGACTAATACCAAGAATGGGCAGGTTGCCTTATGAGGAAAGGGTGAACAAGTTAGACATGTATCCACTATAATTTAGAAGAGAAAGGTTTCAATTAAGTCGCCTTTTAAAGATCCTGAGGAGTCTTGACAGGATGGATGTGGAGAGGGTGTTTCCTCTTGTGGGAGAATCTAGAACTAGGGGTCACTGTTTAAAAATAAGGGGTCGCTCATTTAAGACAGAGAAGAGCAGAAATTTTTTCTCAGGGTTGTGTGTCTTTGGAACTCTTCCTCAAAAGGCAGTGGAAGCAGAGTCTTTGAATGTTTTAACTCTTTCGAGTACATTCACAGTTCTTGGTTTCCGGGAGTGGGACATGAACCCACAACCTTCTGATTCAAAGGTGAGGGTGCTATGAACTGAGCCACAGCTGACACCTCCCTTGAATGTTTTAAGGCAGAGCTAGATAGATTCTTGCTTAACAAGGGGGTGAAAGGTTACTGGGGGTAGGTAGGAATGTGGGGTTGAGGATACATTCAGATCAGCCATGATCTTATTGAATGGCAGAGCAGGCTTGAGGGCCAAGTGGCCTACTCCTGCTCCTAATTCATATGTTCGTAAGGAAGAGAGTCCCAACCTCTCCAATCTATCCTCATAGCTACAGTTCTTCATTCCTGGTTACCACCACCATAATAACCTGCGTACTTTTATTAGAGGCTTGAGATAATTGTTTTTTCTTCTAACACACTCGGTAAAAAAAACCTCAAATTTTTCAGACTCAATAGAGAATATATGTCATTCACATTTTTATGTAAAGCTGAACAACTTAATTTCATGTGTGGCTTGGAGGGGAACTTCCAGAGAACCACCTAGAAGTTCACCTCCAAGCCACACACCATTCTGACTTGGAACTATACCGCCATTCCTTCAATGTCGCTGGATCAAAATCTTGGAACTCCATCCCTCACAGCACTGTGGGTGTACCTACACCACATGGACTGCAGCAGTTCAAGAAGGCAGCTCACCACCACCTTCTCAAGGGCAATTCGGGATGTGCAACAAAAATGCTGACCCAGCCAGCGACACCTGTAAATGGATAAAAAAAAAAGGGCAACTCCTGAAGTCTTGCAGTATTTATCAAAACATTGTTTTTGGTAGAAGTTATATTATGTCTTTAAAAAATCCTACATCTCCAATTTCTTAACATACTGATTTATTAATATCATTTTCTTCTTCACAACACGCTCAGCTTTAGTTCATCATGTTACAGAATTTCTGTTGCTTGGGAAATCTTTGCACAGTTAAGCTGAAGCCAGGACTATTGCCTAGGTAAAGTCATCGGCTGGTATCTCAATAAGGTGAAGCAGTAAGGAGGCTGCATCGACGTTCAGTTTAAAATTACAGACGGTAGAAACAGGCAACTCTTGTCAGCAAAGGAGCTTCCTGCCCCCTTTTAATTACAACAGCTTCTTTAAAAAAAACAAAGGAACTCACCATAACGAAATGTTCATTTACTCGCTATCTACATAAGGCAGTTTCTATAAATTTGTAAGTTCAGTTCAATCATATAAAGGGGAGTGGGCATGAACCTCCTGCTTTCCATCAGCTCGCAAGTACAGTACCTTGAAGTAAAGGTACAAGTAAGAATTTAACAGTCACGACAGTAACAATACTGCACTTCAGCTGGAAGCACATCAAAATAAAAGCAAACTAGGATATAGATGAATCCACAATATAAAAACTCTCAAAGCACTACCTGTGGGAGAATGAATCAAACATTTTTTAGTTACACTGTTAAGAAACTAATTTACCTAAGACTACTCGTCAACCTGCATTTGCACATTGAACACTTGTACATGAACATTATTTAATGGCCTTTTTTAAAAAATTAACACAATGTGTGAAACTGCGCCACAATTAAAATGCTTTAATTTTGTGCACTTCTGTTTATTCTTTTCTCTACACAGTTATCATTTCACATTTACACAGTAAGAAATGTACCATAATACATGCTACATCCCAGAGGTGCAGTCTGAAAGGTCAGAGGCAATAAGACATTTTCATACGACCACAACACCAGTCTGCTGGCACTTGTGGGTGTGGGAGCAACAGTGTAAAACCACTTTGTACATGAGCAAGAAAGGTGCTTCAGGATAGTGTTGTGTCCTAAATATCTGTGCTATAACAACTTGGGGGGGGGGCTCAACAGTAGCTGGTCTCCAGAAATTATCCAGTCATCCCATACCTACATGCTGCATTTAATTACATTAAAGGCAACAGTAAAGCTAGTCCACAGCTCAATTTAAAAGATTTTTTTTTAAAAAAGGCACTAAAAAGCTTGCAAAAGTCACAGATACAATTTTCTTGTAACAAATAAATAATCTTTAATACAATTGACAAACATACTGAGAATACCTTGCAACCAATGCAAACAAGGTGTCAGGATGACAGGTTCATTGTTGTTGTCAGTACCTTAAAAGTTGCGCATGTAAAGAAAGAAAGTAAGTTTTTCATCTTTCTGATCACCAATTATATGAACTTACTTTCTGCAGCACGTTAGTCTTCAGTTCCATGTTATATAATGTTTAAGAACACACCCACAAATGTATTTCTCAGCAATAATAGTGGGGTTGATAAACAAGCCAAGTTAATTTATTCCCCCTCCACAACAACGCCCATTTCCCTAACTCCCACCGCCCAAATCAGTGGAATTTTACAGAAATTTCACAGAAATTAAATTGAAAAAAAAACATACATAACTGGGAGTGTTCCTGACATTATCAGCCTGGACCCAGAGCAGGATCCTTTTCAATCCTCAGAGGTGCCTTGGTCGTGAAGTTCTCAAAAAGGTAAGTTATTTTTTCCCCCACTGCTGCTCTTTTTGAGGAAGTCTAAATGGGGGACATTTTATTACAGCACAGCGTAAAAAAAGTCAAAACATATTCACTTTTGGACGAAGAAATGGCAGAAAATCAGGGTTAACATTGATTACAGAGAAATGGGGAACTTGGGACAATGCAGCAAGCAATGAAGAAATGCAGTGAAAATTGATTTACATCAACAGAATCAAACAGAATACAGTAAACAGCCATTGTACATTATAGACAGATTTAGGAAACTACATTTTTTTTAAAATATAAAATTGGTTCTCCCTCTAAAGTGGGGCAACATAGTGGTATCACAACATCAAGTGTTAGAGCTCAGATGGTTCAGAGAAGTGCAGAAGTCGCAGCACCTGGATATGGCTGGCATAGGCTGGACTATATCGCCCTGGGCTTCCAAACTCTGAGTAAGGGGAGCTCCCAAACTTTCCTGGACTGTGGCACAGTGGACTAGATCTCCCATGAGTGGAGAGACCAGAGCTGCATGGAGAACTCGGTGTAACGGACTGCATTTTTGGTCTCCCTTTTAGTATAGCAGGGCTTGGCCAACTGCAGGAACAAACAAATAAAATGTTGTAAAAGCAACTGCATATCAATTTATTTTATCCTCTTGCCAGGTTTTACCTGAAGCTCACCCATGTACACAGTGCTCTGTGAACAAACTCATTAAGTGTTAGCATTATATATATTTATATTAAAGAAGTTAACTACTTCAAGGGTTGACAGTAAGATAATTTTCTCATCAGAATAGCAATTATAACTACAAACTGAAAACAGTTTAACTGCAGGCATACTTGGTTAACACTCCATTTACAACTGATCAACCCCATTTCCCATACCAAGGAAGAACTCCCAGTGCATCGGCCAGCTCTAGGAGGACAGCACATGTGCATGTGAAGAACAAGTTGGCCAAATTAAACTGTTGCCTTCAGTGACTTTACTCAAATATGACAGACTAAGTATAGGTGGATAAATCACTTATAAACAACAATTCAGAGCTGCAACATAGAGTTTTGTGGGGGCAGGGGGGTGCGTGAAGGTGAAGAAATCGAACATGAAATTGCAGAGTAAATAATTTTAAGATGTTAAGGTTAGTCGGGGTAAATGCTAACTATGCCTTTAGATAAATAGTGGGCAAATGAAGGTCATATGAAAGCACACGTTTTCATATAAGCCCTTTCAAAGCCACGTTATTTGCTGCCCTGTCAGCTGGAACGGTCTTAGGTTATGTTGAAGGTCTCAGTTGCGTGACCTGTTACTAAGGGAAGCTGGTAAAGCCTATTTCGGAACTTGGGCACCTGATCTAAACTAACATTCAGCACTATTACAGTAGCTAACCTTTGGATGAGATGTTGAAAAAGCAGGTGGGACCTCAGTTTCAGTGGATTTAAATTGCTAGTGAATGACTGGCTACTGAATGCCAATAACCACACACTTTTTTTTTGCATACACAATAAAATTACGGTATCGATTGAAATCTACTTTGATAAAGTAATACAAAAACTTCACAAGTTTATTGCCAAGAACTTAAGTGTAGAGTGGCTCAATGTATATACAAAAGGTCTCACTGTTCAACATAAAACAGGAACAATCTGTAACAAGCATCTGCTGTTCACCCTAACAACAATTCGGTTCCCATTGGAAACATCTCCAATAATCAGAAAACGAGTCACCGTCATTGAACCAACATAACACTGCACCCTAGATTTCTGACAAGTGATGACTGCCATAATAGTGACCATATTAGATCACATGGCTATTTCCACTTGATGGCCATTTAAGGCAATGACTATCTATTATTATCTTGCATTTGTGTAAACCTCACAAATATAAAACCTCACAGAAACACAAAATTCTGAAAGTAGCAAGTTCTATACCAAATATTTGGTATGTGGGAACTGAATCCTCTTGGCAATGCTTAGGTTACAATAACTGCCATGTAGAACACCTGCTTCTCAACGTTAACTGTTCAAATCACAAAAGGCCATTTGCTGTCTTTTTGATCTGTTTTTTCTTGTTCTCACCTGGAAGTGGTGGCTGTATTTTGGAAACATTTGGATAGGTACCAGCAACAACCTAGCAACTTGGACTCAGGCCAATATTCATACATGAGCTTAGGCCATTAGAATGAGCAGGCTGCCTGACTCTGGGAGCCCAAAGATGACCCAATTTTGCTTGACAGCCACACAAGCAGACTTCTCAACAGACAGCAATCAAGGACAGGACGTCTCTCCTTCCTGAGCAGAGTGCGAAACTTGAAGTCAGCATAAGGTACTGAGATGAACTCACTCTGCACAGACCAGTAATCAAAGGGAGGCTTTATGATCTGCATGAGTTGATACTGGGCTTTTGGCAACCTTAATTTAATCTCAACACACGCTACATTTGTGTGTTATGTAATGGTGTGGTTGTGGAACTGCACTAGCAATCTAGGGGCTAATGTTCAAATGTTACCAAGGTAAGACGTAAAACTGAATTCAGTTAACCTGGTCACTTCGGGATGGCAGCAGCATAAAAGTGACCAAGAAGGATGCTGGCAGTAGAAACTAAAACAGTTTACTAGTGTACTACAGGGAAGGGAACCTGCCACCCCCAGGTCTGACCTGGCCGCCACACAACTGCAGCCCACACACTGTGGTTTGCTCTTAATGCCCAATGAAAAGGTTAAAAAGCAGTGCATCAGAAGGTTCACCATTACTATCTCAGGACAAGTAGAGTTTTGTCAGAGTCACTTATATCCCGAGAACAATTTGGAAAAAGGTATATTTCAATTAGAAATAAACAAGAAAAAAAAAAGACCACCAGTACAAACCCTATGAAATGCACTTTTACAAACTCCTTGCTAATGACATTTTATTACAAGGTATATTAAGGCAGAGTGGATTTGATTTCTTCAAAGTTTGGAACTAGGATAACTAGGTCACTGTAAAAGGTGACATGAAGCTATTAATGTATATATTATTGGAAAATATTTTCTTTTTAAAATAGAGGTTTAATCTGTGGATGTGTCTTAATTGGATTAAAACCAGCTGGTCTGGGTGCTTTGATGAGTACTGTTTTGAGATGTAAACAGAGAGGTAGAGTGCATTTGCACTTTTTGAATAGAGCATTTAAGTGGGGTGAATTCTGGCACCTAGCAAGCAGAGGCCAAGCAATATGTTTATATTGCTAATAAAATTGGTGCTATGAAAGGGGTTTTATTGTTAGAATGAGAATTTACATTCTATGGGCTGTGCTAGGTATAACTTCAGCAGTTTTCATGTGTGGAGAGTACAGGCAATGTGAGATCAAAGCAGCTGCACGCCCCCAAATGTCTCCACAGGAACCAAAGTGAAAAGAATCTCATTTTGAATTCCTAAGGTGAAAATGCTTTGCCTGGTGTCTGGTTAAGTTTATAGGTTGCTGTTGCTTTAATGGAGATTAATGGGGATTTGTTAAAAGTTATGATCGTAGTAATTTGTAGCCATGGGTATATATTTAACTTGTGTAAATTAATAAAATGTTTCATTTAGCTTAATATAAAACCTCTCGAGAGCTGGTGGTCTGATTTCTGAATTTAGAGTTGCATCTCAAACATAACACTTAAAATTATAGGTTATGACAGTTGTTTAAACTTTCCCTCCGAGACTTTTTAAAATAACTCAGCTTTACCAGCTGCTCGGTCATAACAAAGGATCCTCCTCCTTCTGAAGAGTCTCAGTGTATGAGGTTTTTTTGCGTTCAAAACCCACCTCTGCATTTCTGACACGGAAAAGGACTGCATTCTGCTCTTCCATTGACTTAAACATGGGAACATCTGAGGGTCAATATCAACCCCACTCAGTGCAGCTAAAACATCACTGTCAAGCTTTGTTGGTTCATCTCTGTAGGGGCAAAAAAGAGAATTGTATATGCTTCAATGTTAATTGTTAACTTCAATGGCTTTAAATAAAAAGCACAACATGCCAGTTGCTAAGAACATTATTTTAGTTTTCTCCTCTCCCTTGCTTGGGTATGTTGCACAAATCAAGCAATCCACCATTTTCTCAGTCGAGTGGCCAGCTTTTACTTCTGAACTTAGATACTGAAGATTTTTGACCTTGGAAGGCATTGTATTCCAGCCTGATGTCGGTACACGTGCAGTAGTTTCCTGGAGGAGTCATTACACAGCAATACAAAGCAGGAACCTTGGCTGATATTTTGCCTGCCCCTATTCCAGAGTGCTCAAGCCAATTGGAAGGGCTCAACAAGATTCAGATCAGCTAACTCAGCACAGATCAGGAATGAAGCCTTCTTTATGACTGGTTCTAAATAGGGAGATGGAACTCAGGAAATTCTTTTTTAATTGCATTTATTATTTGGTATAATTTATGGTTAAAAAATCCATTCCTCCTACAGCAGAAGAATGCCAATTATAAATAACTCTAACTAAAGAAAATGCTCCTACAAATGAGTAGCAAATGATCTTAGATGCTGATTCCAGTAACCGAATCAGTGGTTTCAAATGTTCAAAATCCAAGGATCATATAATCCAGACTGTTATTTAAATCAGGTTAGATCACTGCTTTAAAATCATTGACGCGTATTTGATTTTCTGGCAAACCCCTTTTAATCAGGATGAGCATTGTCAGTCCTGAGGAATGAAACGCTTCATTCACTTTGGATACCCAGCAGTCAAACCACCAACAAGGGGAATAAAGCTCTGATAACTCACTTTAAACCAACTCTCTCCACAGCATTAGCGACATTTTCCATTTCCTACGTCACATATCCTATAGTTTCTCTCAGTGAGTACACCATGCAAAGTTATGACTAGTTCTGTGAAATTATAGACTTTTATTCCATCAGTCGAGGGCAGAAATCAGAGGAAGCCCAAGGAGCTGCAAGAACAGTGTTTCAACACAGGGTGCCAGAGGAATTCTGTCCATCTATTCCTATACATTGTGTTCAGTTTCAGCTCCATTTCTTTAGCTTTACTCATGGCTCTCCACACTGTCCATTTGAAATCATGCTGCATGCTTGTTGAAGCATTTTGCAGTTGATGACTAGGAAATTTCAATGGTCAGTGTGTTTCACTTTAATATTAACCTGCCAATCTGGATCTGGCAGTAGGTACAAACATTCCATATAGCCTCACTGTCCCTGGGATGGGAAAAGGGAAAAATAAGCCCAAATTTCTGCCCCTGTTCAACAACCCACAAACTCAGTAAGAAAATGCGTATATTCACTCAGATACACATCAGGTGAGTCAATGCTGAGCTCGCATGAATAACCCTAGACAGTAATGGTTTGCGTGCACACATAAAGAATGTACACGATAGAAATACTGAAGGACTGTTAATGCCTTCAGAACCTTCTGGCATAGTTTGGTGCCTTCAAGTGAGGAGTGCAGAAAATACTTAAATTTATTGTGCAACTGGATTACTTTGATAGATGGGAGATTATTTTTAGTGTAAACGAGTGTAACTGTGCAATGTCTTAAAAGAGCATATGGAATATTTTCCTTTAATGGACAAGGCATAGAATACAAGAGCAGGGAAGTTATGCTGGAACTGCAAAAAAAAACACTAGTTAGTCCACAGCTAGAGTAAAGTGCTCAGTTCTGGTCATTGCATTACAGGAAGGATGTGATTTCACTTGAGAGGATACAGTGCAAATTTCCGAGGGTGTTGCCAGGATTGGAGAACTGGGTCTGTGAGAAAAGATTGGATAGGCTGGGTTGTTTTCTTTGGAACAGAGGAGGCTGAGGGGCGATTTAATTGAGGTGCATAAAATTATGAGGGGTCAAGATAGAGTGGATAGGAAGAACCTATTTACCCAAAATCAATAACCAGGGGACATCGGTTTAAAGTAGTTGGTAGATGGATGAGAGAGGAGTTGAGGAGAAACATTTTCACCCAGAGGGATTACTCTGCCTGAAACAGTGGTAGAGGCAGAAACCCTCACTGCATCTAAAAAGTATTTAGATATGCACTCAAGGTGTCTTAACCCATAAGGCTATGGGTCAAGAGGTGGAAAGTGGGATTAGGATGGATAGCAAGTTTTCTGCCAGCACAATGGGCTGAGTGGCCTCCTTCTGCACTGTAAATTTTCGATATTTCTTATATGAAGCCAAGTTATAGTAAGTTGAGGTTTGCACTAATAGAAGCTAACTTCCTACATTTTAAAATAGGAAAATAATAAGCCATGGCAGGTTGGGCTATTTCGATACTTAAGCTAGATGTATTAGGACATACAGTTCTGTTCACCCTCCAGGGAATGCCCAAGGTCTCCCCACCATCAATAATAGACACATCCATACAATTATCAGTTCCTTACCCAACCAGAAATATTCCCTTGGTAGATCCTCTTCTTAAATGCCCTTGGGTATGCTTGGGAAGAAGTTGCTGTCCATCTTCTGGGGATCTGCAGGTGATGCTCTCCAACTGCATATTGGACCTCGGGTTCAGCTTGTTCTGAGATGCGTTTGATTCCTGTATTGAAAAATGTACAGAAGCCTCCCTCTCCAAAGCAGGAGAACTCTCTGTCCTACAGGCCAAGGTGCTGCTGTGTGCATAGTTCCTCTGATTGTCGAGCTGTAAAGTTGCTACCTTTGACGTGCATAATGACAATACATCTGAGATTTCATCACTACCTTCTGCCACAGGCTGCTGCTGGCTGGGAGTGAGTAATGGATTCTCTTTTCTGGTTTTCATTTCAGTCAACACATCAGTCTCAATCAGATCAGCCTTATTATAGTGAATATCCTGATCATACACAGAGCTTTTTTCATGAGGTACCAATCCTGACACATTACTGCCCATTAACTCTGCTGTTACTTCACTCGTCTCAGAAAACAAATTTCTCTCTTTGTTGTCATGCAGCGAAAGCTTTTCAAATTCAGCCATGAGGTTAGAAACAGGGGAAAGGATATCTTTAGATCCTGACCTGGTAAATGAACGAGAACATCGCCCTCCAGGCTTTTCATTACCAACAGGGGAACAAACTCCATTTAAATTAGGTGATATCTCTATGTCAGGCTTACTTAGGTTGTCTGTAGAATCAATAATGTCTGTTGTGCGCTGCACAGGAAGTATATGGCACCCGTTTTCTTCAATGGCACGAGGGCTTTTTCCAGGTATAACCATTGACCTGCTGACTTTCAATGCAGCATTTTGTCTATTTTTTAATTCTTCTAAACTAATGTCATCATCATCCAAAAAAGCACCAACAGAAATTGAGTTGCAGTATTTACTGGTTTTACCTGCAGGAGAAAAGAATAAGTTCTGATTGCATTTTGCCAACACAAAGGTGTTAATTATTATTCCTCATCAGTATTCCTTTTTAAAAATCAGAGTGTTAAAAATGGGGAACTCACGACCACATGAAGCGGTTGAGGTAAATAGTTTTGATACCTTTAAGGGAAAGCCAAGTACTTGAGGCAGAAAGGAACAGAAGTTGACAGGGTAAGATGAAGTAGATGGGCAGAGGCTTGTCTGGAGTATAAACACCAGCATGGACTAGTTGGGCTGGTTTCTGTGCTGTAAATTCTATGTTGTTATGAATGACTAAGATTAATATTCTTCTCCTCTGTTAATTTGTTGAATGTGACTATTCAAACCTTACCATGGAAACTGCCCTGCATGAAGTAACAGAAGTAAATGAAAGTACTCCCATCATTCCTGAGCTAAACGCCAACAGCTCTGAGGGAGTGGCTGAATTGCCCTGGCCTTACTCCTCTTTTCTTGGATGGAAATGCTTTGAGTCTACGGGGTGCTTTCTCCTGAATTAAGGTTTGCAATCCTGCAGTCACAAAAAATGTCTTGAGGTAGTAAACTTTACCTCTGACTAGGACTGAGATTAGACTCACGTACTAAGTCCAATCTATGTCAATGCTCCAAACCCATTGCAGTAACTGTCAGCCCCTTTGAAAGTTTACAAGCAGCCATTGTTGCAAAAAAGAAAAACCCCAAAATTGTTCACATTTTTACAGTTGGAAATTTTGTTCTTTGCAATGCAGTCAAGTCTACGTCCACACAAGCAAGTTTTTGTTAGAAGCTTTAACTATTTATGATGTTGAAAAAGAAAACTGGTCTGGATTTGTAAGTAGCAATTTCTGCATTATGCTGAGAGAGGCCAGCTGCTGCCTCGTGAGAACTGAGCAGGAAACCAATTTCCTGTTCTTTCACAAAAAGGGTTAAGTATTTTTCCCCTTCAGTACAGTGTAATACTGTATACTACAAGCAAATAAATTTGACCTTTAGTTAGGAATCAATGAATGTGTTGAGGAATGTGGGGATCATTAAAGCTGTTTTACTGTAGGTTCTTTATTAAACTGCATTATACATAAGCCCTTATGGAGGCAATCTGTTTCCTGGGTTTTAGTAAAGGATCTCTATAAATTCAGTCACAACTGCTCTGCCAGTAAGGTAAAAGCCTCATCATTTGTCTTACATTTAGTCTGATGGAACAAGCTCTTAAATTTGCATTGGTCAAACAGATTCACATATAAATCTGCAAAAAGCTTGACCAAAATTATGAAATACTCTGATCCTAATTAAATGCATGTTATAAGTTTTTTTATTGGAATAAAAAAAGTTAAAGGGGTTAACCTAATAGAGGTTTCAAAATAATTCTTAAAAATTTCGTGTTAGAGAGAAAGGTTATTCCACTTGGTTTGTGAAATAGCGAGGGGGCAGATTTCAATGGAAGAAATGTTTTCACACAGACAGCTATAGCACAAATGGCTAATGCACTAGAGATTACATAATTTAAAATGGAATTGGAAAAGGGAGAAAGAAGAATAGTGTTAGACAAGATATCCAGTAGAAATAGCTGATCTAGCCGCAAGTGCAGTGACGGTAACGCAGTTTTAGCCACGTTTGCAGATTTAAGTTGAAAACACCAGAGGCACGCACAGGTAAACGTACTTCATGGGTATATTTACTTAACGGTGCAAAACTTTGCAGTTTTTCGCCCCTCACCGAAGTTCGGAATTCTGCCATGAATCTACCGGTCGTAAATCATCTTAATGCAGCTTCTAGACTGTTGTCCAACAGTTGCGAGTGGCATTCCGGCTTCATCAGAGCGGCTACCGAGAATGTTGAGCCCCCCAATGAAATGTCAGACTTACCCCAGCTCTTTATTCAGAATGTGTTTGGATGCTGTTTGCACTATGCTGTGACGTGCCTTGTCGGAGCCACTTGTAATTGATTCTGCTTGCTTTCCTCTGTTGGCCTCAAACAGTTATTTACGTTGTATTTAAGCTCCCCTATCCACACAATGGTGCTGCGGTTTCCATGATGCCAAGTGCAGTTAGCCAAACCTGGATTCCCAATTAACCCCATGCAGCTAGTGGCTAAGGTATTGGTTTACTCATTTAGGTGTAGGTACCTCATGATTGTATTGGCGCAAGGACAATGGACAGAATGGCCTCTTTTTGTGTTATAATTTCTATAATTATAGGTTACTTTTAAACTTACCACTTGGTGGAGGACTTTTGAATCTATTGCAGATATGGATGTCTCCACCTTCCTGTTCAGCTCTCTTACTCAGATATTCTTCTACTTTTCGGATTCCTTCTGGCACCACAAGATCAACGAAACAGCCAAGAAATTCCCAGTACTCAGCCCACGGATGCCCCATTTCATGAGCTAAATCCCTGAAATGAAGGTTATAACTGCGTTACAGCTGTACTTACTGAAAACACAACAGTAAAAAATTTAAAAGCCTTTGGTTAAACTTTTAATGTTTCTACAGTTGAAATAAATGCAAGTTTTACTATTTAAATAAATGATACTGATTAGGACTGAAATAAGTTTCAAATGTAGAATACACAAATTATGCAGGTTGTCTAATGTATGTAATACACGGATAAATGAAATGATTCTGCACTTCTTTGGGAGCTAATCACATTAACTATTCAATTTTTATCATGTGCATAATCTTATATCTACTGCTGTGATCTTTGAACTAGTTAGCAGACTGGACCTCATTGAACGACAGTATCCTCCCTCTTTTCCCATCTGAAGGCACCGACTTTTGCTTAGGATGAGCTGAATGGATGTCAGCAGTAGCCATGTGACTCAGACTGGAGCTATCAGTGGGGTATTCAACTGTCGAGGGAATCACGACACGGTCTGATGCCCACAAATGTGTAGTCTATGGCAAGAAATCAATCAGGTAAGGGTGCTCTGATTGAACCTTTCCTTCCCTGGCTCAAGAAGCACTAAAACTGAGGTCAACTAAGTCAGCATAAGCTGGTAATTAATCGTAGGTCCTTCAGAGCTGTAATAAAAACAAAATACTGTGGATGCTGGAAATCTAAAATAAAAACAGAAAATGCTGGAAAAACTCAGCAGGCCTGGCAGCATCTGTGGAGAAAGAACCAGTTAAAGTTTTGAGTCCATATGACTTCTTCAGAAGAAGAGTCATATGCACTCGGAACGTTAACTGGTTCTCTCTTCACAGATGCTACCAGACCTGCTGAGTTTTTCCAGCATTTTCTGTTTTTACTTCAGAGCTGTAAGCTTGGGTACTACACTAAGTTGATGGCTTTGCTTCCTAAACAATCGGAGGAATGTCAGCACTATCCATTTTATGCTTAAATGCTGCCTGAAAATCTCTGCAATGAGCAGTGTCTAATTTTTTTTGGCAGAGGTATCGATGGTGTACATGGTTGGACTATATCTGCATATTTACTACTCTTGTTCTCCTTTTCATATGTAGAAGTAGGGGCAAGTAGTAGATTGCTGCTTCTAGACATCAATTAACATGACTGTGTAAGTTCAATAATGAACTCCATAATGTGCACACCTAGAAGTCTTAATATTCTAACATTAAAGTAAGCAACAAAATGAAGGACACATACCTTTTCTTCTAAATGGAAGGGTACCAACAGGAAATTGAAAAAGGAAGTAAAATACTTTCACTAACTTGTCAACAAATTATCTTACTCAGTCAGTGGTTTTATGCAGCTGTACTTATGCTGTGCTCTTTTTTGTACTTTGGTTATGTGGTTTTGCCCTACCTTCCAACCCTCTCATAACCTCGCTCAGCATCTGCCTTTTTAAATTCGCTTGCCCTATCTCGGGATGGAGTTTTCCATACTCTTCGAAATTCCTCTGCCTGAATTGAAACAAGAAAAGAAATTGACTGCAGTACAAGTAAATTATATCTGTTTCAATTTTTAAAAAATCCATAAACACACCAGTCCTATATATAGATTTGATAATTCATGCTAATGACCTCATACTAGCAAGGTTTAGTACCTTCTGCGAACATGCCCCTCAAACAGTTCCTCCTGAACTACCTGTAACAGGTTAAATTTCTTCAGGGATATTAGAGGGAGAGGGAAATAGCCAACTACATGACAAAGATCTGGCCAAATGAGCTCAACTGGCCAAATATGGCTGCAGAGCTTAACATTTCTCTCCATCACGTACATGTCTACTGATGATCTTTTGAACACTTGTTCACTTGTGAGTTAAGATGTGGTAACTTTGGTGTTAGCTAGTGAAAAGTAAAAGCTTTATAATAATTAAGTAAATTCAGCTCCATTTGATGACATTTTAATTAACTTAAAAAAATTTGGAAACTTCTTTGGAAACTTACGTAAGCAAACTGTTAAATCTCTCCAAGAATCTTTTTTTTATTCATTTACGGGATGTGGGCATCGCTGGCTGGGCCGGCATTTATTGCCCATCCCTAATTGCCCTTGAAGGTGGTGGTGAGCTGCCTTCTTGAGCTGCTGCAGTCCCTGTGGTGTAGGTACACCCACAGTGCTGTTAGGGAGGGAGTTCCAAGGTTTTGACCCTGTGACAGTGAAGGGACGGCAATATAGTTCCAAGTCAGGATGGTGAGTGGCTTGGAGGGGAACTTCCAGGTGATGGTGTTCCCATGTATCTGCTGCCCTTGTCCTTCTAGATGGTAGTGGTCGTGGGTTTGGAAGGTGCTGTCTAAGGAGCCTTGGGTTTCTGCAGTGCATCTTGTAGACGGTACACACTGCTGCCACTGTTCGTCAACGGAGCAGGGAGTGAATGTTTGTGGAAGGGGTGCCAATCAGGCAGGCTGCTTTGTCCTAGATGGTGTCAAGCTTCATGAGTGTTCCTGGAGCTGCACTCATCCAGGCAAGTAGAGGTTATTCCATCACACTCCTGACTTGTGCCTTGCAGGTGGTGAACAGGCTTTGGGAGTCAGGAAGTGAGTTACTCACCGCAGGATTGCTAGCCTCTGACCTGCTCTTGTAGTCACAGTATTTATATGGCTAGTCCAGTTCAGCTTCTGGTCAATGGTAACCCCAAGATGTTGATAGTGGGGGATTCAGCAATGGTAATGCCATTGAATGTCAAGGGAAGATGGTTGGATTCTCTCTTGTTGGCGATAGTCATTGCCTGACACTTGTGTGGCACAAATGTTACTTGCCACTTGTCCGTCCAAGCCTGGATATTGTCCAGTTCTTGCTGCATTTGGACATGGACTGCTTCTGTGTCTGAGGAGTCACGAATGGTGAACATTTCCCTTCTGACCTTATGATGGAAGGAAGGTCATTGTTGAAGCAGCTGAAGATGGTTGGGCCGAAGTCACTACCCTGAGGAACTCCTGCAGTGATGTCCTGGAACTGAGATGATTCACCTCCAACAACCATCTTCCTTTGTGCTAGGTATGCAACCAGCAGAGAGGTTGCCCCCTGATTCCCAATGACTTCAGTTTTTCCACACTCGGTCAAATGCTGCGTTGATGTCAAGGGCAGTCACACTCACTTCACCTCTGGAATTCAGCTCTTTTACTCATGATTGAACCAAGGCTGTATCGAGGCCAGAAGCTAAGTGACCAAGGTGAAACTCAAACTGAGCATCAGTGAGCAGGTTATTGCTAAACAAGTGCTGCTTGATAGCACCATTGATGACCAGGTAGATGCCAGTGTTGTAACTGTACTGGAACAGCTTGGCTAGGGGCACGGCAAGTTCTGGAGTACAAGTCTTCAGTACTATTGCTGGAATATTGTCAGGACCCCTAAGCTTTACAGCATCCAGTTCCTTCAGTCGTTTCTTGATACCACGTGGAGTGAATCGAATTGGCTGAAGACTGGCATCTGTGATGCTGGGGACCTCTGGAGGTCTGACAAAAGGTCATCAACCTGAAATGTTAACTCGGTTGCTCCTTCCACAGATGCTGTCAGATCTGCTGAGCAGTTCTAGCATTTTGTTTTTATTGTCTTATAGCAATGTCTTTTCCTGTCATTCCTTCAACTCCTTTCCAGCCATAACATAATACCCCTGTTAGTGAGGATGCAGGCAGTGGACCAACAATCAGTATGATACAGAAAAAATCATTCATTAGCAATGATCACAGAGCACCACAAGGATGGTTTATTTTGCATGGCTATCTCACAGGGAGATGTAATAATTATTTCTTTCAAAAAGCTCTGGATTAGCATAGATCTATTAAAGTCCAAGAGTCTGTTTGTAAGACACAATCTTAAGGATAATGTTTTTACATAGGTACCATCAGAATAGTTGCATCATACAAACATATTTTATTGAATTACTGCATATTTGATTGAGAAATTCACTTTAAAAAAGGGATGCTTACCTTGGATGGAGGCATGGGTCCTGCAAATGCTCTAACTTCCATAACTGGATCTGTGGGATTCCCAGTATGCCTGGATAAAGATGTACAATGCAGCTTAGCTGACTGATCAGGTGACCAGGGAGAACCAATGACAGCTGGGCAAGAGTTGTCAGTATCTCTGAGCAATGGTACATAATATCGATCTGAAACAGAAAGTTGGCAGTTCAATTCTGGCATCAACGACTATTTGTACATGTTGTGACTGAAAATCCTAAAACAGAACAAGAAACTGTTTTCAAAGAAAGCAGTTCTACAAATTGGAGCATAATTTGAGTTGGATGAGAGATTATATAATTTGTACGAACTATTCTTGAAAAGCTGAGACGAGCAAAATAGATCTGTTCAAGGTGAAATCTGCAGAATTAGCACCACCTTCTGGAGAGACATCAGTACAACTAGATAATATGCACCATTTGTTGAGAGTTCCCATGTCTTCTGGTCCTAAACACGACAAGATGAGAACTCTCAGTTATTTGCAAGAAGGTACATCACACACACTTTGTCTCTAGCTGAAACTGTGTGACTATATCCCAGCTAGAACAGCTACATTTGGCAATCACCTCAGTTATCTGGGGATGACTTCTAGAGAGCAATGTGCCACAAGGGTTCTTTCTTTTCCTACTCCTTCATGAACACTGCATGGAAGCCGAGGTGACAGGGAAATAAGCCAATAATAGTGCCCGGCTGAAGACACAAGGAAAGTTACCTAGCTTACAGGCGACTGGTTAGGCAGGATTCTACGGAGGCAAAAATCAGGCAGGTTTACTAGAGGGCAGATGAGCCACTCCTTCAGGTTACCACCCAGGTTGTAAGGCTGAAAATAATCCCCTTAGTTTCTCTCTCCGTCTTAGCAAACTCCTTTGACCAAAACTAAATGAACTGCTTGAATCCTTCAACACACACTGCATCCATTACAGGCGCTGCCACGCCAACAAACCTAATGCACTTCCCTGCAGTAAAAATATATATGTATAAAACTAAATGTAAACGTTCTGAAAATTTAAATTTAAAAAAAAACATCCAAATGGTAATCTGCATTCAAGGGAAAGGAGTACTTCTGTTCAATATACTTTCCCTTGCCTCTGTTTGTAAATATAGCCAGAAGTACATACGTTGCTGTTAGAAAGCAGTATTATAAGAGTCTCACAAAACACCAACATTTTGGGTCTCCATCACTCCTCTGTTGCTCAGTGATAAATGGCCCTGCAAGCCTCCTATAACACCTCTAATAATTTTAATAAGCCAGCTCCTCAGACAAGCCAGAGATTTGATCAAGAGCTATTCAACGACATAAGACCCTTCACAGACACAAACAGTGCAGCATCATAACATCATTATTGTAGTGTACAGGCATAGCACCCATTTTATGAAATCCTTAGTCCCAGAGCGACCAACCTTGTAAATACTCTCGGATCTTTTCCTTTAGTTCGTCAGATTTAGTTTTACTCCTTTCACAGATGACCTGTGGGAATAAAAAAACTAACAACCATATTTATTTTGCTCATAAAAGAAACTTAAATTTAGCATCGCTTAGGGAAAAAATAGATACTGAAACCTTACCTCCATAGGTGTTAGGTCATACTTGTTCTTTGAAACTTTGCTGGTATCAGGATGCGAGCATAATACATTAACCACCTCTGCATGCCCAAACTTACAGGCAAAGTGTAATGGCGTATCAAAACCCTGAAAGTAAAGCAATGGATTTTGGAGGAGTTTTGAAGCATCAGATGTTTTCAAAATATTTTTACAACCTAATATGGCAGACCAATGCATCTACTTTCAGCTTGTAAAATCCCACATTTCCAGATTATGAAGTAAACAAGGTCATGGGTTTTAAGTGTTTTGGTAGTGCTTTATTGATTATCAGAGCACTTATAGAATATACATTTTTCCTTTAAAAGGTTAACTTGTCTTTTTATTTTGCATTTGCTCACAGGCTTTAAGCAATGCCAGCAAGGTTATATTTATGGCCCATCCCAAGCTGCAGAGGGAAGGTGGTGGTGAGGCTTCTTCTTCAATTGCTGCAGTCCTTGTGGTTCTGGTGTTCCCAAGATGGTGTTAGGATGTGAATTCCATGACTATGAAGAACACACAGTGGTGTATGTCCAAGTTAGCAGGGTTAGACAATGAGGGGAACTTGGAAGGGATGATGCTCCAAGGACATTGCTGCTTTTGCCTATTTCAGAAGTAGAGGACATGGGGCAGAGAGGTGCTGTTGAAATAAGCCTCGTGATTGTTATAGTGTATCTATAGATAATACATACATACAGCCATGGTGCACTGATGTGAAGGAGAAGACACAGAGTTCAATAGCAGGGCAATGATCAAGAAGGCTAGCCCAGCCGGGGTGAGCTCTGAGTGCTGTCACTGCTACAATGCAACTCAACAGCCCTGGGCTTGAGCTCTTCAATTCAAGGTCACTGTATAATTAGTAGAAGTGCATGTGTATGATGTGGACATTTTTAACATGTTAAAAGCACTACATAAATGAAAGTTGTTGGTTGACAGAACCAAGCTTGACTGCTATCTACAAATAGTTTGCTGCCAGCCATTAACAAGGATACATGAACAAGCATATACATACCGATGGACATACAGGCTGGCTTTTTAAAAATTTATTCTTTCATGGGTTGTGGGTGTCACTATCAAGGCCAGCAATTTTTTTGCCCATCCCTAATTACCTTTGAACTGAGTGGCTTGCTAGGCCATTTCAGAGGGCAGTTAAGAGTCAAACACATTGCTGTGGGTCTGGAGTCACATGTCCAAACTAGGTAAGGATGGCAGATTTCCTTCCCTAAAGGTCATTAGTGAACCAGATGAGTTCACCATTACCAAGTCTAGCTTTCAATTCTAGATTTTATTAATTGAATTTAAATTCCACCAGCTGCCATGGTGGGATTTGAACCTGTGTCACCAAAGCATTAGCTTGGCCCTCTGGATTACTAGTCCAGTGACGTTACTACTACAACACCGTCTCCCCCGACTGCTAGTGCTTGTGTTACTGTATCCCAGTAAGCGGGTGGCTTGTTCTCAAGTATAATTGCCACCACTGTGGGAAAATAATAAAATATGAATGATCTTCAACTAGATGTAGTAACTCAGGCATTTGGAAAGACAACCTATTTTCTGTTTACTACAGATATTTCTATATTGGCACTGCCATTTCGTAATACTAGGTTTAGGTCCTTTAAGATTAGATGACCATAGAGATTTCGATATCTATTTTCAATAGTTGAAGGCATTACTGTCAACATCCAAATTCAGAGTCAGCCAGATGATATGAGAGTATTGGTCTGCCTCAGGGGTCATCGTTAATTGCAGATAATACCTATATGTTAATTTATTTAGAGACTTTTCGGAAACAATGCAAGTCACATCAATAACCACTCTGGGGAAAAAACATAATACCAACCATTTTATCAGGAGTGTTGAGATAAAGGTCAACTATGTATTTGATGCGTTTTTGCAGCATAACTTCATTATCATCTGGATACATCAGCAGCATAAAATCAGGGTTCTCCAATGTGTCCAGTAGAAGTTGGCAAATTTGAGGCTGATTCTCTTTAGCAGCGACATGCATAGCATTGTACCGACATCCTTCCTGCAGTTTATACACAAAATATATTTTACTTGTCTAAGGAAATGTATTTTCTTATCCTCAATCTTATAGTTGTTCCCCTTCAGGCCTCCTCCATTGTTCCATGCTCCATTCCCTTGCAGAGGCAGTAGGTAGGTGACTTCCTTTCAGGATTCCACCAACAAACTGGATAACCAGATAGCAGGAAATTCGGAGCAGTCCTACTGATCCTGTTTTGTTTAAATTTGGCATCTGAACCCAACCACCCCCTCCCCCCGACCTCTTCAAAATAAAAACTCAAACCCTTTTGGGTGTCCACGTAATTGCAAACTAGTGTGTGTCCTTGAACTATGTCTCCACAGCACCCCCTGCCCTGACATACATTCTTACCATTGTGTGTAATAGGAATTGGAAATGTCAGTAATCTAGATCAGAACCATCACAAACATGACACAAGGATGACTGAGTCAAGGTTCTGTGCAATATTTAGCAGCTCCTAAGAAACAAAAGACTCCTATTCTACCTTTAGCTTTACACCATGCTTATCAAGTTTGGTTAAACATTTTCTAACGTGCAAGAAGAACAGACGAGTGAGTATTAGCAAGCAACCACTGAATTAAATGCCAAGTCACAAAGGCAAAAGCAAACCAACCCAAGCTGTGACCAATTCCCAACAAAATCCACACAAACCATAAAATGTCGGCATCACCCACAAAACCAAAGTCAGCATAAGTGTCTGAGGAATACAGGCAAATATCATTCTCAATTCCAGGCACAGTGCGGTGTCAGGATAGTGCTTCCAGTAACCACTGTGCAAACTTGTTCTTTTTATTGCAGCCTCTCCCAATGTCTCACAAGTTCTTTGTTTATGAAGGTGAAGGCAAAGGTAATTTCCTGCAGTATAGGAACTTCTCAGTGATAGTGTGTGGTAGTGATCAACGCACTATAGTTCAAGAAACAAATACTGAATCCTCAAACCTGTAGAACTGTAGGGTTATCTCCAGATCCGATTAGGTAACGTGGATTACTCCACACAAGTTCAAGAAAAGAAGTCTTGTCTCCCCTTTCAATGGCTTTCCGCAGTTTAGAAGTTAAGTCCTGAGAACGTGGGCTTTTAAAACTGTTGGCTCGCTCCCTGTTGGTGCTTTCTACTTCCAGAGAACTTGCACCATCTGACAAAAAAAAATGCAAATAAGCAGAAAAACCTTAACAAATGTATGACTTTGATTGGAAGAGAAAGTAAATGTCTAAAATGTTCAAAGCATTCAGATACACCCACTGTACCCTGCTGGAAAAACTCACCTCTCATTACCGCTTGCTACAATGCTTTAAATGGTCAAGTTATTGCAGCATCGTTTTGGTTAGGAAAGGGAAAATCTTAAACATGACTATATAAATGAATAGTAGGCAACCTGGTAATGTAAGGGCAGTGAATGATAAACATCTGTTTCGAATGGTGAGAACACATTTTTGACCAATTTAAATTTTATGCAATCGTCAGCCTGTAGGATAGTGCCGGAAGAGGAACAGGATCACTCAGATTTGTAAGAGAAGCCAAAAAATAAACAAGAACAAATGTACATTTTGTTCTTCCATTAGCAGAATCCAATCCAGCCTTCAAAATAAATTAACACTTTTAACTTGGAACAATTATTTATCCAAGTAGGATGTGATCAACGAAGTATATTTTGATTTTTCCAATTTTCCTTGACCTAAAAGGTTGTCGTATGTAATTCCACAAGGGATGTTGGCCCTCCACTGCAGCGCCCAAATTCCCATTCTACATTTAAGAATCTGGGCGGTGATTGCTGGTAACTTATTGAACATGAGGTGACTGCAGGTTAGATCAAATCAACCCTCGGCTGATATTCACAGTCTCACGTTTCCAACTGGAGAGTGAATGGGACCCTTGGCTGGCTTGTGAGATCTATAATAAAGGATATACATCTAGTAATAGTGTTTAATGATGATGCATCACAACTTATGAGAAAGAAGAGATTCATTGTCAAAGTAGTATTTACTAGAATACAATTTACACTATGCAAAAATCATCAGTAACTGTTGGTCCACTCAGTCCAGTGCCAAAATCTCAAGTTATTAAACATAATATCATTTTCTGGTTTCACTGCGAATTTGTTATGAAGGGACGGACTGTGAAAATAATTCTCCTAAATAACACATATGCTTTTAGAAAATTATCAGAACACTTTTTTTAAATGTGAAAGTCAAACAAATTTTGGTGAAGTCATAGGAAAAGCACTAAACTCTCAAAATCCTCAAGAAACAAGTTGACAGTAGTTTACCTCTGTTACACATCACACTGGCTTTCAATGGAGATATGCACGCAGATGACTTGCTTGGAGAGGGGTAGTAGTCGCAAATACCTCTGGCAAACTTTTCTGCATCTTCTCTATTAGTGAAAGCTTTGAATCGAGATCCTTTCATCAGCTTTACAGCTTGAAGAGCTTCCTTCTTATCCAAATATACATGCACTGTGTCTGTTTAGGAAGGATAGAAAAACAATTACAAAAAAGGGACTTGCCATGCCAATGCTCTTGTACAGAAAACACCAGTCAAACAGTCACAATAACCAACATCGCCATGTCTTTGAAAGTATCTTTACTGCCGTCAAGATGAAGGATATTGGACTGGGGAACTATTTTCCATTTTGAGCTTGCCAAACATTTTAACATAATAATACAAGTACACCATGGCAAATCTCAATTTCAAAGTCACAATATTTGTATGTAATTATTATTTTGCTTGGTGGCATTATAAATGCCCAATTACTACCATAAATAAGACAGAAACCTTTAAAATCAAAAAGCAGGATTTGGAATAGTAAACAAATTGTATGAATTGTCCTACACTTGCAAACAATAGCCACCATGTGTCTCCATGGAGAACTTCTAGCAGAATAACCACTGACCTGCCCTGGTGTAACATGAACAAGCTCACCTGACCAAAATCATGACCATGTACCAATTCCTCCATTTACTTTCCCACGGCTGCTCAAATGAGTAAAGGGCAGCACACTTTGCTGTTATCTTGCACACAGTGGCACTGAAGCACCCAAGATGTACCACATCAACACTTTTGCTGCTCTGATTGCTCATCATTGGTTCTATCACAGGGGTTAGTTGGTTAAGGGAATTATAAATCTCAAAAGTACTCTCCTACCAAACCCAGAGAGGAATTGCTTGGCCCAGTGTCAAAGCTGCAACTGACCCTCTTCAATAAGGCAAATGTCAGGGGCCCACAGGACCTCAACAGAGCCCCACATTCCCCTTCACCGACAGGAATTCTGGATTGGTTGTGGTGGTGGTGGTTGCGGGGGGGGGGATGTAAGGGAGAGAGAGTTTTCCTATTCTGCTTAGGTAGCTCCCTAACACAATACACTCACTCAAACCCAAACTTCAGTCTTGGCCTTAAAGTCAGAAAACACTGGTTAAAATATTGGTTTTTAGTATTATAGTGGTAAGCTGCATTTGAATTTGCTACTGTTGTTTTAATGGAATTGGCCCCTTTATATTATCACTACACGTGATATCTCTCCATATGCTTTAGATAGGTCTAGGCTGCCATTCCTCCCTATCCTACTTGTACTGCTTTGTTTCTTATCAACTTACCACACATAAAAAACTTCACTTAACAAATGTACATGTACACACAGGAATCAATATGTAAACCATCTGGCTGAAGTGACTTAAAATGTATAAGCAGATTTAAAAACCCAAGATAAATAGCAGATGATAAAGCAGAAATTTGTCACACTCATGGCCTCTTTCCAAAATAATAACACAGTGCAATTTCATGTTTGTGCGGCCATATTCAATCTTCATGTTCAAGCATAGAAATCGTTTATACATAGCATGCTAAATCAGTGGTGGGATGGTAGAGAAGTACCAGCAAACAGAAGGGAGCAACAGGAATCCGTGATATTTGAAGCTTCTAGTTTAAATTGCACAAAACAATTGTCCCTGGGGTTAAGAAATAACTCCATGGCAGCTTTGCTGATTCGGGAGCCAATTCAGGAGTACAGCCCAGAACTTTAAGGCTAGCAAAAGGAAGTAGATTTTGGGACAAATCTAGCCATTAAACATAGGATATTACACTGACTTAACATCCAGTCACCTGAAATTTATACTTCTGATTACAAAAGGTCTCTAATTTTAGTAAAATAGAAAATGAAGTTGACTTTATACTGAGGTGCTGAAGGCTTAGCTTGAAAAATCGTATCCTGATATGCCAAAATTAGTCTGGTGCATTTCTGAAACAACAAGCATCACTTCATCTCTCATTTCATTTTCAGAATAAATGCTTTGTGCTTAACATAAAGGCCACTGAAATTAACTTCACTTAGCATTCTTATGACTATCAGAGGGCAGGGTGTTGGCTATGACACCGTCACGTTCTAGACATTTTGACAGAAGGGCAACTCCTGCCTTGCCTATCTTCCAGAGATTTGCACCCTTCCTGCCTCTAGCATCAAAAACTCCGAGGGGATCAGTTTGTCGCCTTTTGGGAGTTGGTCTAGGGATTGCTCATGGTCAATGTAGGATCCCTCCTTAGTCTAATCTGTTGCCTCAAGTGTAGCAGCGAATGCGTTGATGACAATGGCATGCTGGTCCTCATTAAAATGTACTGGGCAGTCATGAGGTGCTCACTTATCCTGCGGGGGAGTCACTGAGGTGCCAGACAAGCTTATTTTCAGTGGCAAAGCCCAACCCATGGAGGCATCATTCCTCTTCTGGGAGGCTCTTCCAGAAGGTGTACCTGCCACCTTGTTCCTTCAGTTGGCCTTCTCCTGCATGTCATGTCTCACTTAGACCAGCAATATCGATTTCAAGACCCCGAGTTCCTGAGCTCTGATGGCAGCATGGCACTCAGGTCTGTCACTATTGGGGTTGTCCGCAAGGGTCCTGACGTTCCAAGTCCCAAACTTCATTTTGATGAGTGGAAGGTGCCTGTGAGTGATTTTTTTTTGTTTGAAAATGTTGGCTGGTCGTAGCAAGCTGACTACCACATAGTCTCAGCAAAGCAGGGCCTTGGTCCAACGACAAGGGGTTTCTGAGACAATTGGAGGCCAGGGTCTACTGTGAGACATTAGCACAGTCTGTACATGGTCATACGCAGGTATATGTGTGACCTGTGACCAGGAACAGGCTGAAGCTGAAAAATCAGTTGAACCAGTAGTCAGACACAAGCTCAGCAAGAGTGAAGTCTCTCAATCATTGAAGTGACAGGGAAGACTGACCCAAGATGCTTTAAATGTAGCAGAATATCAACAAGACAGAGAAAGAATTTAGGTCTTAGTATAGTCCAAAGGAGAAAATGTCTTCTTGATGTCAAGAGGAATCCAAGAATTTGAAGCCATGCTTGAAAGATGATGCAGATCAAGGTTTTCCCCACAGGCTGCAGATCAGGAAAGAAGAAAAAAAAACAAAGCAGCAGATTCTGGACAGAATGAAGCTTTTTTTTCCCCCCAATGTGCTCCAGTCCAGAAACATGGTCTAAATATCCAGGAATTTGAAACCAGATTTGAGAGAAAATCCACAGCCAGGAGTTTTCCAGATTTTAACAGAGCTGACAAGGTAGGTTGGGGGATGGGCTTTGAACCATCAGACAGAGGCTGTTTAAACTAACTTGAAAAATCCATTCAACAGCTGAAGAACATGAATCCCTGCCATGGTGATCAGGATGACCAACTCTTGGGAATAAATTAAGGGACACTTCAAATTGGGAGGGGGTGGTGGCTGGGGAATTGTCAAACCTGTAATTGTGGGGGAGGGGGTTGGGTTCTGGTGAGCCTGTAATAGTGGGAGGAGAGAGGGGGTGCTGGGGAGCCTGTAAGAGCTAGTTCGGGTGGGAGGTTGTGCAGTGGCAATCCTGCAAGAGAACATGCGTAAAATTCGATGTTTGAGAACACGGGACAAACACGATGCCAGATGCAGGCAACCCATGACACTTGGCTAGCGCCTCAAATACAGGACAATCCCGGGAAATCCGGGACAGCTGGTCATCTTGGCAGTGATTCACTCCTGGCACAGCCTCACAACCTCACGCTGCTCATCAAGGAACAAGAGCGCATGGCGGGGGTCTCAGAGATGTTGCGATCATGACTATATTCAAGAAGGGAGACAAGTCGAATGGTGGTAGCTAAAGACGTCTCTCTGCTGTCTGCCACAGGGATGGCAGTTGCAAGGTTCGTCCTCAACCACCTCCTCCCAGCAGCCGAGGAACTCATTCCAGAGTCACAATGTGATCTACATCCATCAAGAGGCACCACAGGCATGATCTTCACTGCACAGCAAATTCAATAAAAGGTGCAAGGACCAACCACTGTCCTTTTTCCACTTCACAAAAAGCCTTTGACTCTGTCAACCGTCAAGGCTTAAGGAGCATCTTACTCAAATTTGGCTGCCTTCAGAAATTTTTCACCTCTGCCTACACCACAAATGACATGCAAACCATGATCCTCACCAATGAAACCACTACTAAACCTACCTCTAGCAAATTACCCACAGGCATGGGCACAATATACAGAACAGATGAAAAACTGCTCAACCTACACTGCATTCAATACAAAATCAGTCCTAACTTCAGTCATAGAGCTTCAGTATACAAATGACATTTGTGCGCGCTCACTCAGAAACGGAGTTCCAGGTCATTATCAGCTCCTTCTCTGAAGCATTTGAGAAAATGGGCCATTCACTAAACACCCGTAAAACTAAGGTCCTCTTCCAACCAGCTCCCACAGCAAAACACTCTCCCCCCAACCCCCCACTGTCGATCAATGGTGAGAGCCTGGAAAATGTGGACTATCTCCTGTGTCTTGGGAACCTCCTCTCGACAAAGACAGACATAGATGACAAAATTCATCATCGCCTCCAATGTGTCAGCTCAGCCTTCTGCCAATTGAGGAAAATAGCATTTGAGGACCTGAATCTCAAACCTGAGACCAAGGTCATGGTTTACCAGTTAGCAGTGTTCCCTGTGCTCCTATATGCTTCAGAGGCTTAGACAACCCACAGCAGTCACCTCAAAGCACTGGAGAAGTGCCACCATCGGCAAGAAAGGCAGCCCAACAGCAGTGTCCTCTCCCAAGCCAACATGTCCAGCATTGAGGCGCTAATCACTCAAAACCAGCTCCGCTGGACAGGATATGCAGTTTATATGCCTGACATCAGACTCCCAAAGCAATTGCTCTACTTGGAACTCATTCGCAGCAGGGGAATCCCAGGAGGACAGCGGAAATGCTCTAGGGATGTCCTCAAAGCATCCCGGAAAAGGTCAAACATACTCGCTGACTTATCAGGGATCCTGACTTGAGACTGACCAAAATGGAGAAGGTTCAGTCAGGAAGGCATCAAACACACAGAGACTTCGTCAGGAACATGCAGAGGCAAAGTCAAGTCATCAGAGGGAATGTACAAACTTCCAAATAACCCATCTTTCCAACCCTCCAAGCACCACCTGCCCTACATGTGGCAGAGCCTGCAGATCACACATTGGACTTATCAACCATTTCAGAACTCATAGAACCAGAGTGGAAGCAAGTCACCCTTGATCCCGAGGGACTGCCTAAGAGGAGATCAGAAGGCAGGCGTCTCTATCCCATTATTTACACTTGCATTTGAAACCAGCTCACAGAAGCATAGGAAATATGTAAAAACCCACTACATTATTCAGCTCCTTCCTTCCGCTCTGCACCATAATTGGGTGCATATAATCCTTCAGGAGATGGACTCTTGATCTTGAAGGGAATTTTATGGCACTTCAAAGTTGACCTTTGAGGTTCCACTGAAACTATGATCAATAACACAATAGTTATTCTGATAAATTTATAGTTATGCCAGATGTAACCTTAAGAGACTCACCATTCCTAGACAATATGTCATCCCAGACTGGACAAACCCCATAATAAAGTGAAGAGGTGGTAGTTGATCCTCCTGTCATCTGCTCGGTACTGTTCTGTAAATCACTCACATCTACATCTTTTGACAATGTTGTCTCATCTGGAGGGTTCAGTCCCACATCATATCCAAAATGCGCATCTCTGTTGGCACTGGCATCACTCAACAGATGGGACCTACCAAAACATGCAGCAGAGCTGCAGTCAGACACATCCAAGAAGTGGCTACACAAAGCACTGTTGCCTTCAGGTTTTGCTGAATCATCAGTTAATTCAGGCAGCTTATCTGCTTCTCCCCCTCCCTGGTGCTGCAACAAAGCCTGGGCTAACTTCTTCTCAAAAATGAAGCGGGTTGTCGAAGTTATGGGTCCATAGTTCAATCCAGCATTGAGAATTTCTTGTCTGAGTTCAGTAGGAGTGAGTTGCTTCAGTCTCATCAAAATAGCTTCCATCCTGTCTTTTTACCTGTAGAAAAGAGGGAAAATAATCTATGAAGAAACACAGAATGTCTGTCATAATATTGCTCTTATAAACTGACAAAGAGTACACGATAATATCTTCAATCCTTCACATTTCTTTTTCTTTGGGTTTGAGTACAATTGTGTAACTTTTGATCCTTTGTAGTGATTTTCTTAACAAAAAAAGCTCCATGCAATACGCAATAGTATTTCAGTAATTTAGCTCTCATCCAAAATAGTGGAATCCAAGAACTAGATTTGTAGCTTTTCTCATGGAAGTAGAATAAAACTAGATTGCCCTTTGTCCTCCCCATTTCCTGCCCATTTTACAAAAAAACCAGACCCTATTCAGCTCATAATTTAATGCAGCAGTTAAAAGAAAAGTAATTTGGTTACAAAAGCAAAATACTGTGGATGCTGAAAAATTGAAATAAAATAGAAAATGTTGGAAATAACCAGGTCAGACATCATCTGCGAAGAGAGAAGCAGAATTAATATTTCAGGTCAATGAACTTTTGTCAGGCCTGCTCAAATAAACAGAAATGTTAAATGCCATTTTGTCACTAACATCTTTGACACCATGACACAACACATCTCAGATTGTCTGCATCATAGAGACATAAACAGCAATAGGACACAACATTTAATGAGACCCTTCTATTTAAGTACATGAATTCCGCACATGAATTCTGGGGAAAAAAAACAAATGGAAAGACTTGTAAAACTGAAAACAGTAAGTATCTTAGGATCCCTTTAGTCTCCATTCTCAAAAGGTATGCCATTTCACATCAAAATTCATTTCTTCATTCAAGTAGATTTCTTTCTGAATGAAAAACTCTTAGACATTTCTGTATACGGTTGATATCCACTCAAAAAAAAACCTGAACACAGGTCATGGACTTATACAGTTCAGAAGGCAGCCATTCGGCCCATCGTGACTGTGCCAGCTCTTTGGCAGAGCTTTCCAACTAGTCCCACTACCCCGTGCTTTCCCAAAGCCATGCAAATTTTTCCTTCAAGTATCTACCCAATTCCATTTTGAGAGTTAGCAATGAATCTGCTTCCTCCATCCTTTCATTTGCAACCCCTGCAGTGAGGAGATTAAAAGGGGTTGAAAGTTCAGTGATTTTGGAAGCAACACACAAAGTAGAAAAGCTTTTCTGTTCCATAGCAACAGTGTTCCATTGACGCAGGCATAAAAAAGGCAGGAATTGAGAGAGAGGATGTGTTCAGTTTGTGTGTCAAAGAAAGAAGACATTTGAAGCTCTCTAAGAGGACAAACCTCATGGCTAGTAGGACAGTAGTTAACTGAATAATGGGACTCAGTAAAGTGATCAGTTTAGCAGAGGTGCTACTGGAAGACTGAGATTAGGGAACTAATTTGTTTGCTCTGCAGTTGAAGAATTAGTGAATTTAGAGTGCGATTTTTTGGGGTCTCAGGGAGAGATATGAATTGTCTGAGAAGCATCAAGTGAACACACAGGAGTTCACTGGAAGAAAACCGTTTGCAACTGTGCCAGCCAAGCAAGAAGCCTTTGCATCAAGCTAGTGGTAACTCTTCACTGGTTTGTGTGTCTGTGAAGATATTGTTGGGGTAAAGAAATAGTGGCAATTTGAATCATCTTTTTGTGTTTGTATTGAGATCTTGCCAACCTTTTTTGTCAGGTGTAATATAGTTCACTTTTCTTGTTTTAATAAATATTTTATTCTTTGCATTAAAAGTTCATCAGCAGACTCCTGTGAATTTGTTCAGCAACTTTCCTCCATGGTTTCTAAAAAAAAGTTAGGATCTATCAAGCCAAGTTTCACCCTGGGATACATACGAACAAGGAGGAGTAGGCCATTTGGCCCCTCGGGCCTGCTCCACCATGCAATAAGAACATGGCTGATGTGATAGTAACCTCAAATCTGCATCCCACCTACCCTCAATAGCCTATCACCCCCTTGCTTACCAAGAATCTAACCACCTCAGCCTTAAAAATATTCAAAGACCCTGTTTCCACTGCCTCTTCAGGAAGAGTGTTCCAACGACTCACCACTTTCAGAGAAAAAATTTTCGCCTCATCTCAGTTTTAAATAGGCGACCCCTGACTTTTAAACAGTGACCCCTAGTTCTAGATTCTCCTACAAGAGGAAACATCCTCTCCACATCCACCCTGTCAAGACCCCTCAGGATCTTATCTTACTCTTCTAAATTCCAGCGGACACAAGCCTAACCTGTTCAACCTTTCCTCATAAGACAATCTACCCATTCCAGGTATTAGTCTGATAAACCTTCTCTGAACTGCTTCCAACACATTTACATCCTTCCTCAAATATGGTGACCAATACTGTACACAGCATTCTAGATGTGTCACACTAGTGCTCGGTAGAAGTGAAGCATAACCTCCCTACTTTTGTATTCAATTCCTCTCGCAATAAATGATAACATTCTATTAGCTTTACTAATTACTTGTTGAACCTGTATACTAATCTTTTGCAATTCTTACACTAAGATACCCAGATCCCTCTGCACCTCAGAGCTCTGCAATCTCAAAAAATTAGATAATATGCTTCTCTTTTATTCTTTGTGCCAAAATAGACAATTTCACATTTTCCCCACATACTCCATTTGCCAGGTCTTTGCCCACTCACAACCTATCTATATCTTTTGTAACTTCATATCCTCTTCACAACTTACTCTCTCACCTATCTTTGTGTCATCGGCAGATTTGGCAACCATCCCATCCATCCTTCCATCCAAGTCATTTATATAAATTGTAAACAGTTGAGGTTCCAGCACTGATCCCTGTGGCACACCACTCGTTACATCTT
Organism: Cetorhinus maximus; assembly: GCF_964194155.1. Taxonomy (NCBI): domain Eukaryota; kingdom Metazoa; phylum Chordata; class Chondrichthyes; order Lamniformes; family Cetorhinidae; genus Cetorhinus; species Cetorhinus maximus. The sequence goes on from NC_135890.1 coordinate 118,358,972, forward strand.
GCCAACCTGAGAAAGAACCATTTATGCCTACTCTCTGCTTCCTGTTAGCCAGCCAATGTTCTATCCATACCAATATGTTACCCCTTACACCATGAGCTTTTATTTTATGCAATAACCTCTGATGTGGTACTTTATTGAATGCCTCTGGAAATCTAAGTACAGTACATCCACAGGTTCCCCTTTATCCACCGCACGTGACTCCTTCAAAGAACTTTAATAAGTTGGTTAACCATGATTTCTCTTTCATAAAACCAAGTTGATTCTGTCTGATTACCTTGAGCTTATCCAAGTGCCCTGCTATCACTGCTTTAGTAATAGCTTCTAACATTTTCCCTATGACAGAAGTTAAGTTAAATGTAGCTTTCTGTCTCCCCCTTTTTGAATAGTGAAGTTACATTTACTATGTTCCAATCTAATGGGATCTTTCCTGATTCTAGTGAGTTTTGGAAAATTAAAACCAATGGATCAACTATTTCACTAGCCACTTCTTTTGAGACCCTAGGATCCACAAGGTCCTGGGCATTTGTCAGCCTGCAGCTCCAACAATTTACTCAGTACCACTTCTCTGGTGATTGTAATTTTCCTGAATTCCTCCCTCTCTTGCAATTCCTGATTTATAGCTGCTTCTGGGATGTTACTTGTATCCTCTATAGTGAAGATTGATGCAAAATACCTGTTCATCTGCCATCTCCTTGTTTTCCATAATCAATTCTGCAGACATACTTTCTTCAGGACCAACGCTCACTTTGTTAACTCATTTCTTTTTAAAATATTTATAGAAAATCTTACTTACTGTTATTATATTTCTGGCTAGCTTTCACTCATACTCTAATTTTTTCCCCCTCATTAATATTTTAGTCATCCTTTGCTGTTCCTTATATTCTGTCCAATCTTCTGACCTTCCACCTGTCTTTGCACAATTATATGCTTTATTTAGTTAACCACGGATGTTGTGTCCATCCCTTGGACTTTTTCTTACTTGTTCGAATTTATCTATTCTGTGTATTCTGAAATATCCCCTTAAATGTTTGCCATTGCATCTCTATTGACCTAGCCTTTAACCTAATTTGACTAATCTGACTTTAATCTGACCTGTCCAGTATTAACAGCAGCTGGGATTGTAATATCTATGTCTTCTGGTTACCATCCCTCACCACCACAAACCCCCACCCAGAGTTTCTCCTTATTTACTCTAAATCAATCATTTTGAACATCTCTTAATCAGATCTCCTCTTAACCTTTTCAGGTGTGTGGAGAACAAGCCCAGTTTCTCCAGTATCCTCAGTCTTTCATTCCCTAGTACCATTCGAATAAACCTCTTCTGCAACTTCTCCAAGGCCTTGACATCCTTCTCAAGTGTGCTCCCCAGAATTTAATGCAATACTCCAACTGAGGCCCTAACCGGTGTTTTATAAAAGGTGTAGCTTTCGTACTCTTATGCCTCTATTAATAAAGCCAAAGATCGCATGTGCTTTTAAACGACTTTTTTCTTCAGAAACAGTGCATCTGAAGAACGAATAATGAATACTGGGCATCATAAATCAGCTGTCTTCAAGGATCTTTTTCCACAATAAATGTGAAAGCATTAATTACTGTGAACCAAATGTTCATCTCACAGGATCATAAACTGCCTCCAAACATGGAATATCTAATATAGTTTTTGTCCACCCACATGTAAAATCTTTTTTTTTAAATTACTATTCCAAAACAAAAATTGCCACCTACAATGGACCCTTTCCCTTAGTGTCATGAATATGATCTTCACTTAAACCAAATGTTTTCCATTTTGTGCATTAAAATACATTTCTGATTATTTTTGTATTGCCATAAATATAGTCTGTAACATTTAAATTTGCATCCAATGAGTAATCTCCAACACAAATCGCTTCTCACTTTGCAACTGATCTGCAATTTAACTTTTGCTTCATCTATACTCTTGGCACAATTTCAGGGGTGGGGCAGGGGAGTGAATAGAAATTGCCAGTCAATAGAATAAGTAGTGAACTCGGTTTCTGTTTTGTCCAACCCACCAGAGATAATTCTCAACTTAACTACCATCTTATTAATTTTTTTTTACCATATCCTTCATTTTTTTTTACATTAGGCACTCTGATCACTAAAGCTAGAATTCATTTTCAAATGTTATACTTCTGTCTAAACATGACTTGGCTTATCAAAGGCATCTTTTACCTCACATCTGCTTGCTCCAACAAATCTTCAACTTCTGCTCATTGTTCCAAACTGCAACTGTGCAATAACCCATGACTTTTATATCGACAAGGCACAATCAGGTAGAATCAAAGTTATAAGATCATGCCATTAATAAGAACATTCACAGGCTGCTTTGTGCAATGCTTGTTTTGTCAGATACAAATGAGAACGTTGGGCAAATTCACTTGTCTTGTTTTTTCCATTTATGGGCGAAGTGGGCACATAACATTTTCTTGAGAAAGTGACAGATAAATATACTGATTTCTTTCAACTACATCATCACTACACATCAGAGAGAGTCATTTGCGACATATCAACAAGGCTAAATTTAATTTACTACAATTCAAATAAAACTACTTTTGCCAACCAACATAAAGAGTCAGTCTAATTCTGATTATAATGCTCTTCCTTATTGCGACTATTATAGCAAGGACATTGGGTTGACTAGTAGTAGATTACAGGGCAGCAATTCAAATTATGAGGGTTCAGGTGACAAAGTAAGCTGCAGCAGCAAAGTTCCAGCAGTCAGTCAACTGAACCCTGAGACTGAAAAATTGCCAGCAATTCTCTGACAGTTGTGAAGGATGGTGGACAATTAAGCAACTCACTGGATGAGGAGGCTCCATAAGTATCCACATCCTCAATGATGGGTAAGCCCAGCACATCAGTGCATAGAAAAGGCTGAAGCATTTGCAACAATATTCAGCAAGAAGTGCTGAGTGGATGATCTATCTCGGCCTCCTCCGGAGTGTCCCCAGCATCACAGATGCCAGTCTTCAGCCAATTCAATTCGCTCCACATGATTATCAAGAAATGGCTGAAGGTACTGGATACTACAAAGGCTATGGGCCCTGACAATACTCTGGCAATAGTACTGAAGACTTGCACTCCAGAACTTGCTGCAATCCTAGCCAAGCTGATCCAGTACAGCTACAACACTGGCATCTACCCAGCAATTTGGAAAGTTTCCCAGGTATGTTCTGTATACAATAAGCAGGACAAATCCAATTATCGTCCCATCAGTCTACTCTCAATCATCAGTAAAGTAATGGAAGGGGTCATCAACAGTGCTATCAAGCGGCACTTGCTTAGCAATAACCTGCTCAGTGACGCTCAGTTTGGATTCTGCCAAGGTCACCCAGCTCCTGACCTCATTATAGCTTTGGTTTAAACATGGACAAAAGGGCTGAGCTCCAGAGATGGGGTGAGAGTAACTGCCCTTGACATCAAGGCAGCCTTTGACCAGAGTGTGGCATCAAGGAGTTCAAGAAAACTGGAGTCAATGGGAATCAGGGAGAAAACTCTCCACTGGTTGGGACTCATGCCTAGCACAAAGGAAGATTGTTGTGGTTGTTGGAGGTCAATCACCTCAGCCCCAAGACATCACTGCAGGAGTTCCTCAGGGTAATACCTAGGCCCAACCACCTTCAGCTGTTTCATCAGTGACCACCCTTGCATCATTAGGTCAGAAATGGGGATGTTTGCTTTGCTGATGATTGCATAATGTTCAGCACCATTCGAGACTCCTCAAACATAGAAGCAGTCATGTCCAAATGCAGCAATATCCAGGTTTGGGCTGACAAGTGGCAAGTAACATTTATGTCACACAAGTGCCAGGCAATGACCATCTCCAACAAGAGCGAACCTAACCACCACCCTTTGACATTCAATGGCATTACCATCACTGAATCCCCCACTATCAACATCCTGGAGGTCACCATTGACCAGAAACTGAACTGGACTAGCTACATAAATACTGTGGCTACAAGAACAGGTCAGAGGCTAGGAATCCTCCGGCGAGTAACTCACCTCTTGACTCCCCAAAGGCTGTCCACCATCGACAGGACACAGGTTTGGAGTGTGATGGAATACTCTCTAGTTGCCTAGATGAGTGCAGCTCCAACAGCACTCAAGAAGCTTGACATCATCCAGGACAAAGCAGCCCACTTGATTGGCACCCGATCCACAAACTTTCACTCCCTCCACCACTTACACACAGTGGCAGCAGTGTATACTATCTACAAGATGCACTGCAGGGACTCACCAAGATTCCTTAGACAGCACCTTCCAAGCCTATGACCACTACCATCTAGGAGGACAAGGGCAGCAGGTGCATGGGAACACCACCATCTGTAAGTTCCCCTTCAAGTCACTCACCACCCTGACTTGGGAATATATTGTTCCTTCACCGTCACTGGATCAAAATCCTGGATCGCCCTTCCTAACAGCATTGTGTACCTACACAACATGGACTGCAGCTGTTCAAGAAGGCAGCTCACCACCACCTTCTCAAGGGCAATTAGGAATGGGCAATAAATGATGGCCCAGCCAGTGACGCCCTGATCCCATGAATGAATATTTAAAAAATCTAGTAGTTATATATGTGCTTTCTACAAAAATAAATCAGCTTCTCCTTTAAACTTTGCAAGTCGGTCCATGACTATCATTTGCATTACTTTATTACAGTACAGAGTTTGCTATCCTCCATAAAATTGTACAAGTTTGTGGCCTTTTTAAAAAAAAGATGCACTGCTTTATATGCTGTATATGCCAGACAAGACAATTTTCCGGAAATGCTCCATCGTCTGCCTGCCTCCTGTAGCTCCCATATTGTGGACCCAGCTTCCTTATGGAGTTAACTAAGAACACCACAATGCTACAGATTTTCCATGAAAGAAAGCCAGTAGAAAAAAAAACAGATGGGGAGGGATGTGGATCAGTCTCTTATTAATCTGAAACTGAAGACTAACAAAGTTTTAATTCCCTCTCCAGATTCTCTCACATTATGCACAGTTGTAAAGACAAAGGATTTAGTCTTACACTTTTGGATCTGTCCCATTTTGAAATCTGATGCAATGATTGAATGGCAGTTTAAGGTAGGTTGGAAAGCCATTCTCCCTGGATAGTTTGGTGCAGGCTGCAGTACTAAGTCACACAGATCCTATATTAGATTCCTGGTCAGTGCTCAGTTAAGGGCTCTTAAAGGTAACAATTAGGCTGCAATTGTGTGCACGTGTGCATGTGTGTTTCGTTGGACTTTGCTTTGGCGCCCTCCTTAACAAATAACTTGGCAACATTCTTTGCTACTCAGATGAAATACTGGAATGTTGCCAGCACCGCTGGGGAGAAACGAAGGAAATATAAAACTCCAAACTTAAATTATTTTATTTGCACAATATTTCCAGCCACACTACCAGTCACATTTACAAGACAAAATTTAAAAATTATTCTGGAAAAACATTTGATTTTGTGCTGTTTGTCAGTAATTCTCCAAATATTTTGGCAATTCAATTCCAACTTTTCAACCATATTCAATGCTCTAACAGTACAGTACGTCACCCTCAAAACATTCAGACTCTGAATGATTCAAAACATAGGGCTCCAAAAGTTGCACAAGCATTAAACCCTGTCTTTTCCTTGCCAAGAATTGCTATAATAAATGGACTTTTAAAAAAAAATTGTGGTCATAAAGGAAAGCACTGGCATTAATATAGTACCTTTCATGACTTCAGGATGGCCCCAAAACTCTTTTACAGCCATGGCTTGTCATCTGCAACTGAACACACTCATCATGCTTTACACCTTCCAAAAAAAAGCAATACTTAACAACAGGAGGGTACAAACCCCAAAAGGAGGTTTGGGGTGGGGGGGGGTGGGGGGCCAGAAAGAGACATCTTATTTCAAGGATTCCACCCCTTTTTGAGCAGCTAGCCCTCGGCATTCAAGGCCAGAGACCAGACAGCTCCCAGTCCAGGTTCATAACCCAATGATTCTGTTTACAAGCGATATTCTACTATCCCTACTGTAACAATCCCAGCTGATATTACTACTGGACAAGTCAGACCAGAGAGGGAAAGCTGGCTTGATAGGTCCTAACTTTTACTTTTTTTTAGAAACCGTGGCAGTGGGTTACTGAACAAATTCATAGGAGTTTGCTGATGAGCTTTTAACAAAAAGAATAAAACATTCGTTAAGAAAAATGAAATATATTATACCAGACAAAAAGGTTAGAAAGGTCTCAGTACCAACACAAGAAAATGATTGAAAGATTCACAATTCCTTCACCCAAGCTATTCCTTTACAGACTCATGTAAATCCGGAAAGGTAAAAACAATTTACTGTGTCTATCTTATACTCTAATGTTCAGGATAAGTATGTGGTACATACAAACCAGTTGGCGAACTGTGGTCAAACACAGCACACTCTAAAGTGAATAACAGATGCAACCAAAGCAGATTCTATAGATTTCTCAACAACCCACCCAGACACTTGTTGCACTGTGAGCCAACCGGTCTCACTGAAACTCTATCTTTCTCCCAAAGGTTTTCAATCTCCACACTCAAAGAACTTGCCTGGGAATTCTCTCAAAAAGTCACCCCCACTTGGACAGCTTCAACAAGAATCCACCTCTAGGATTTCAATCTAACCTTCAGAGATTCCTTTCCATTGGATCGTCACATACACTCATGCTTCACCTTCCAAGAACAATTTCAGGTCTTCAGCTGTATCAAGCAGAACATCATGGCTCCAAAAGGGTATACCTTTGCCTTTACAGAGTCACCAACCTTCGGCTACCCTCTCCAATCTTCAGGCTTCTCTTGGGCCCATTTTGCTTCAAGTTTGCTCCCCGCAGCTTTCTCTCTTTAATTCGGAGCCTGTTGCTCTGCTCCTTTTTCTCAACTTTACTTAACAGGATCTGTTTCTGATCTCTGTCCTTGACCCTTACTTGGGGCCTTCTCCTGAGACTTGTTTCTGCCCCACTCTCTGGTTTGGGATCTTCATTTGGGACCTTCTCCCGGTTTCCCCCTCTGTGTCCTGCTCCCTTCTCTGCAATGGCACTCCTCTTCAGGTCAACTGACCTGCAGTTTCACACCGTTTCACTTTTCTTCTGCGCATGGGCACAGGGCAGAGCTGGTTCCCAGCCTGAAGAAAGTAAAAGAAACAAACTGCACATGTGCAGCCATTCTCTGGCCGGACATGCACAGGAAGCCTGAGGCCCGCTGGGAACTGTAGTTCCCAAATTCCTGATTTAAACTTAAGGTAAGTTTTTTTTTCCCTTTTTTATTTCATCATGCCACTAATGCTTTCAAAACCTGTTGCACCATGCCTTTGTGCTTGTCCCTGCCGGCTCAGGATCACCATTAACTCACTTCTCTTCTGTAATATTTTCATTTTTATATGTCATAAAGATATAATGGTGTTTATAATGTTATTGGAAATTATTTTAAAATAGAGTTCTAATGGTGTCTGTGTGTGTGTCTTAATTGGATTGAAGCCAACTGGTTTAGAGGCTTTGATGTGTAGAAGTAGATTTGAAATGTTAATTAGGTAAAAATAGGGAAGTTAGAAGGTGAAGTGTAAGTGCATTTTAAATAAAACATTCAAAAAGAATGGGTGAAATATTACACCTAGCCAGAAGAAGCCATTGTGTTTATTTTTTAAGTTTACCAATAAAATTGGCGCTATGAAAGGGTTTTATTGTTAGAAGAGGTAAAGTTCAAAAAAACCTAGTGATACAATGACAATTTGTATTCAAAGAGGAGCATATGTATAAAGCAAGAGAAGGCTGTTGGTAAAAGGAGAGGGATTCTAACATTAAAGCCTCCAGCCTGTAAGCCTCAAGCTGCTATCTGCAAGGGCCCAGAGCTGAAAGAAACCCATTTAGAATGCGACTGTCCAGAGTGTGCTTTGTGTTTACTGCTGCCTTAAAGGAGATGTAACTGGGAGTCAGATTAATTAGGGGATTTTTAAAAGTTATTATAGTAGTAATTTGTAGACATATGTATGTGCTTACAATCTTTTAATTAATAAATGTTTAACTTAGTTTTATAAAAACCTCTCAAGACTCGGCGATCTTACTATAACTGAATTCAAAACCTGCACCTCGAAACATACAAATTGCAAAAATTGGTTATGACAGTTGTTTCAAGTTTCCCTCTGGGATTTGAACAGCTCAGCATTTACTATCAGCTGTGTCATAATATATATCTTAGCTGGAGTTTGAAAAGCTTCCACAAAGGACTCCCAGGACTCCCCAATCACACAGATTCTCACAAAGCCTCAGTAGTGCACCCTGCCACTGCATTTAAACTATCTAGCCAACAGCAATGGGGCATCAACCTCAGAAGATTTAGATATTCAGCAGGAAGGCAGTGTGGGGAGTGAGGCACAGAACATAAAAGGGCAAAAGCAGCAACAGGGAGAAGTGATGCTGGAAACCACATTCCAAGGAGGGAGATTAACCAACTCCCCAGCTGATGAGACATTCAGCTATTATTCTCTATAGCCCATTTTCTTTTTTAAAAAATACGCTTTCTTAGCACAAATGACTGATGGTGTCACTGCAGGATTATCCAGAAGTATCCAACATATGGCAGCAAGTGTAAAGCTGCATGCGATTGATGCTGATTTATAGAATGCAGAATATGTATCGTAGGAATTGCACTTGGAATTAACAATTCCAGAGCCACCTGCAGCACAGCCTCTCAGACAGCTGCCAACTAGGCCTCAATGTCACCAACTCACTTTGCTAAGCTTATCTACTATGCTACCCAATGAAAAATTTGTTTGAAACAGGCTTCCAAATGTCACTGCCACCATAGGGTCCACTCACCACAGATCAATGAGTGCAATGACAAGTCGGAACTGGCAACTGTACAAGCTGCTCTCTCAATGAATGGCAGCACTACTTTACCAATTCCCACTCATACAAAACCAAAAGGAAGATAGGCTGGGCTCAGCCAACTCCGCAGCAGGAGATCACCAGGGGTTCAGGCTTCAAGCCGTCAAGTGCCAACCTGTTTCTAGGAATATGTCCCTGAAACACAGCTGCAACCCTTCTCCCAGTAACCTGTTATAATATTCTTGGCCTTGTTATGCTAACACAGAATATGTACAGACTCTGAGTTAAGTAAAACATTAACTTTCTTGGAACATCACTTACTGTGACGTCCTTGCATGGGGTCTACGAGAGAGCAAGATCATGAGACACTGCATCACTTCCTGTGAGGATGTATACTGTATCTCATCAGCGTATCACAAGCTGCAGACACTGCAACACATCAGGGAGAGGCAGAGTTACCTGGGCACTATGTTTCAGGAGACAGTCACACCCCTTAGACTAATTCCATCAAATATGGACTGTGGTCACTGACAGGAGGGTGTGACTGCGAGTGAGGCAGATATGGGGATCCAGAACTTAGCTTTGGAGGAGCCTCAGCCAGTGCCCTTGTCCAATAGGTACGAGGTTCTTGATCCCGGTGTGGGCGAGGGCACAGACTGCAGGAAGGATGAGCAAACTGACCACAGCGCCATGGTACAGAGTACCATTCAAGTGGGGGGGAGAAAAGAGAAATGTAGTACTAATAGAGGATAGCATAGTCAGGGGAATAGATACTATTCTCTGCAGCAAAGACAGAATCCCGAAGGCTGTGTTGCCTACCTGGTGTCGAGTTTAAGGACATTTCTTCTGAGCTGGAGAGGAACTTAGAGTGGGAGGGGAAGGATTCAGTTGTCGTGGTCCATGTAGGTACCAACGACATAGGTAGGACTAAGAAAGAGGTTCTTCTTAGGGACTACAAGCAGCTCGGGGCTAAATTACAAAGCAGAACCACAAAGGTAATCTCCGGATTACTACCCGAGCCACGTGCAAATTGGCATAGGGTAAATAAGATTAGAGAGGTAAATGCATGGCTCAAAGATTGGTGTGGGAGAAATGGGTTCTGATTCATGGGGCACTGGCACCAGTACTGGGGAAGGCGAGAGCTATTCAGCTGGAACGGGCTTCATTTGAACCATGCTGGGACATGTGTCCTGGCGAATATTATAGCTAGGGTTGTAGATAGGACTTTAAACTAATTAGTGGGAGGGAGGGTTCAACTGAAGGGAAGTTTTAAAAATCAAGAAGAAACGAGAGCACAGAGGTGCAAGGTAGTGAAGAGGCGGACGATGATCAAAATGTGACAGGAAAGGGCAGAAAATGTAAGCAGAAAAGTGCAGCAGAAATTAGAACCAGAATGACTAATAATGGTAAAAAGTCAAAGCTTAAGGCTCTTTATCTGAATGCACGCATTTGTAACAAAATAGATGAGTTGGCAGCACAAATAGAAATAAATGAATATGACTTGATTGCTATTAGAGACGTGATTGCAGGGTGACCAAGACTGGGAACTCAATATTCAAGGGTACTCGACACTCCAGAAAAATACGCAAGAAGGAAAAAGGTGGCAGGGTGGCTTTGTTTATAAAGGAAGGTATCAGTGCAGTGGTGAGTAGTGATATAGGTGCAACAGATCAAGATATGAATCAGTTTGGGTGGAAATAAGGAATTGCAAGGGGAAGAAGTAGTCATGGGTAAGAATCATCTATAGGCCCCCAAAGAGTTGCTTCACTGTAGGGCAAAGTATAAATCGGGAAATAATGGAGGCATGTAAGAAGGGCACTACAATTGTCATGGGTGATTTTAATTTGCATATTGACAGGACAAATCAGATTGGCAGGGATAACATAGAAGACGAATTTGTAGAGTGTATCAGGGATTGTTTTTTTAGAGCAATATATTGCAGAACCTACCCGGAAACAGGCTATTTTAGATCTAGTAATGTGTAATGAGGTGGGATTAATATGAGATATCATAGTTATGGATCCTCTAGTGATCACAACATGGTAGAATTTTAAATTCAGTTTCAGGGCGAGCAACTCAGGTCTCAAACCAGTGCCCTCAACTTAAATAAGGGCAACTATAGAGGTATGAAGAAAGAGTTGTCTAAAGCAGGCTGGGAAAATAGACTAAGGGGGAGATCAGCGGATGTGCAGTGGCAAACATTTAAGCAAACAGTTCATAATGCTCAGCAAAAATTTATCCTGGTCAAAAAGAAGGACTCGGTGAGAAGGATGAAACATCCATGGTTAACAAAGGTGGTCAAGGAGAGTATCCAATCAAAAACTAAGGCATACAAAGCGGCGAAAACTAGTGGTAGGCCAGAGGATTGGAATTGTTTTTAGGAATCAGCAGCAGATGACTAAAAAGCTAATAAAGAGGGAGAAAATTGATTATGAAAGTAAATTGGCAAGAAATATAAAAACAAACAGCAAGAGCTTCCACGGTATTTAAAAAGAGAGTGGCTAAAGTGAGCGTGGGACCCTTGGAGGATGAGACTGGAGAATTGATAACGGGAAACAGGGGAATGGCAGATAATTTCAACCAATATTTTGCATCGGTTTTCACGGTGGAGGACACTATTAACATCCCAAAGATATCAGATAAGCAAGGAGCTAATGGGAGGAAAGACCTTGTAGCAGTCTCTATCACAAGGGACAAAGTATTTGACAAACTAATGGGACTACAGGCAGACAAATCACCAGGTCCTTATGGCCTGTATCCAAGAATTTTGAAGAAAGTGGCTGCAGATGTAGTGGAGGCATTGGTCGAAATATTCCAGAGTTCACTGGATTCCGGGAGAGTCTCAACAGATTAGAAAACCGCTAATGCGATGCCCCTGTTTAAGAAGGGAGGGAGACAAAAAGCAGGAAACTATAGGCCAGTCAGCCTAACATCTGTCATTGGGAAAATGCAAGAGTCCATTATTAAGGAAGAAATAACAGGGCAATTAGAAAAGCTTAACGCAATCAAACAGAGTCAACATGGTTTAGGACTTTAAACTAGAAAGTGGTGGGGAAGGGAAGGGTAAAACTCCAAGAAGTATGACTAATGGGAAACAAAGCAGCAGGTTAGCGTGTAGGGGGTGGATTCAACTTCATGGAAAATTATGAAAAAACTGAAAAGGAGAGCCCAGGAGAGGCTATTAAAGTCTCCAGAACACAAAATAGGACAGAGTGTTTGGAAAGGACTAGGAATCTAACTTCGAGCACCTCAGATAAAGGGACGACAATGAGAAGCGGGACGGGGAATACAGGACCGAAGGTGCTGTATCTGAATGCACACAGTATACGAAATAAGGTAAATGAGCTTGTGGCGCAGGTTGAAATTGGCAGGTATGATGTGGTGGGCATCACGGAGACATGGCTGCAAGGGGATCAGGACTAGGAGCTAAATATCCAAGGATATACATCCTATCGAAAAGATAGGCAGGTTGGCAGAGGGGGTGGGATTGCTTTGTTAGTAAGAAATGAAATTAAATCGATAGCAAGAAACGACATAGGGTCAGATGATGTAGAATCTGTGTGGGTAGAGTTGAGGAACCGCAAAGGTAAAAAAACCATAATGGGAGTTATGTACAGGCCTCCAAACAGTAGTCAGGATGTGGGGCACAAGATACACCAGGAGATAGAAAAGGCATGTAAGAAAGGCAACGTTACAGTGATCATGGGGGATTTCAATATGCAGGTAGACTGGGAAAATCAGGTTGGTAGTGGATCCCAAGAAAAGGAATTTGTGGAATGTCTACGAGATGGCTTTTCGGAGCAACTTGTGGTGGAGCCCACTAGGGAACAGGCAATTCTAGATTTAGTGATGTGTAATGAGGCAGATTTGATAAGGGAGCTTAAAGTGAAGGAACCCTTAGGAGGAAGTGACCATAATATGATAGAATTTACCTTGCAATTTGAGAGGAAAAAGCTGGAATCAGATGTAACAGTATTACAGTTGAATAAAGGCAGCTACAGAGGCATGAGGGAGGAGCTGGCCAGAGTTGACTGGGAGATGAGCCTAGCAGGAAAGACAGTGGAACAGCAATGGCAGGAGTTTCTGGGAGTAATTTGGGACACACAGCAAAAATTCATCCCTAGGAAGAAGAAGCATACTAAAGGGAGGACAAGGCAACCATGGCTGACAAGGGAAGTCAGGGACAGCATAAAAGGTAAAGAGAAAGCATACAATGCGGTGAAGAGCAGTGGGAAGCCAGGGGATTGGGAAGCCTACAAAGACCAACTGAGGACAACTAAAAAAGAAATGAGGAGGGAGAAGATTAAATATGAGGGTAAACTAGCTAGTAATATAAAAGAAGATTGCAAGAGTTTTTTTAGATATATAAAGGGTAAGAGAGAGGCAAAAGTAGACATTGGACCGCTGGAAAATGACGCTGGAGAAGTAGTAGTGAGGAACAAAGAAATGGCGGAGGTACTGAATAGGTATTTTGCGTCAGTCTTCACGATGGAAGACACGAGTAACATCCCCAAAGTTCAAGAGAGTCGGGGGGCAGAGGTGATTATGGTGGCCATTACCAAGGAGAAGGTGCTAGGAAAACTGAAGGGTCTGAAGGTGGATAAATCACCTGGACCAGATGGATTACACTCCAGAGTTCTGAAGGAGATAGCTGAAGAGATAGTGGAGGCGTTATTGGTGATCTTTCAGGAATCACTGGAGTCAGGGAGGGTCCCAGAGGACTGAAAAATCGCTAATGTAACCCCCCTGTTTAAGAAGGGAGTGAGGCAAAAGACGGGAAATTACAGGCCGATTAGCCTGACCTCGGTCATTGGTAAGATTTTAGAGTCCGTTATTAAGGATGAGATTTCAGAATACTTGGAAGTGCATGGTAAAATAGGGCAAAGTCAGCATGGTTTCATCAAGGGAAGGTCATGCCTGACAAATCTGTTAGAATTCTTTGAGGAGGTAACGAGCAGTTTAGACAAAGGAGAGCCAATGGATGTTATCTACTTGGACTTCCAGAAGGCCTTTGGACAAGGTGCCGCACAGGACGCTGCTCAGTAAGATAAGAGGCCATGGTGTTAGAGGCAAGAGGCAACTAGCATGGATAGAAGATTGGCTGTCTGGCAGGAGGCAGAGAGTGGGGATAGGGGGGTTCTCAGGATGACTGCCGATGACTAGTGGAGTTCCGCAGGAGTCAGTGTTGGGACCACAACTTTTCACTTTATACATTCATGATCTAGATGAAGGAACTGAGGGCATCCTGGCTAAGTTTGCAGATGATACAAAGATAGGTGGAGGGACAGGTAGTATTGAGGAGGCGGGGAGGCTGCAGAAGGATTTGGACAGGTTAGGAGAAAGGGCAAAGAAGTGGCAGATGGAATACAACGTGGGGAAGTGTGAGGTTATGCACTTTGGTAGGAAGAATAGAGACATAGACTATTTTCTAAATGGGGATAGAATTCAGAAATCTGGAGTGCAAAGGGACTTGGGATTCCTAGTCCAGGATTCTCTTAAGGTTAACTTGCAGGTTAAGTCGGTAGTTAGGAAGGCAAATGCAATGTTGGCATTTATTTCGAGAGGACTAGAATATAAAAGCAGGGATGTGCTGCTGAGGCTTTATAAGGCTCTGGTCAGACCACATTTAGAATATTGTGAGCAATTTTGGGCCCCGTATCTCAGGAAGGATGTGCTGGCCCTGGAGAGGGTCCAGAGGAGGTTCACGAGAACAATCACAGGAATGAAAGGCTTAACATATGAGGAACGTTTGAGGACTCTGGGTCTATACTCGATGGAGTTTAGAAGGATGAGGGGGGATCTGATTGAAACTTACAGAATACTGAAAGGCCTGGATAGAGTGGACATGGGGAAGATGTTTCCATTAGTAGGAGAGACTAGGACCCGAGGGCACAGCCTCAGAGTAAAGGGAAGACCTTTTAGAACAGAGATGAGGAGAAATTTCTTTAGCCAGAGAGTGCTGAATCAATGGAATTCATTGCCACAGAAGGCTGTGGAGGCCAGGTCATTGAGTGTATTTAAGACCAAGATAGATAGGTTCTTGATTGGTAAGGGGATCAAAGGTTATGGGGAGAAGGCAGGAGAATGGGGTTGAGAAACTTATCAGCCATGATTGAATGGCGGAGCAGACTTGATGGGCCGAATGGCCTGATTTCTGCTCCTATGTCTTATGGTCTTATGAAAGGGAAATCTCATGTTTGACAAATTTGCTAGAGTTCTTTGAGGATATAACAAGCGGAGTTGATAAGGGGAACCGGTAGATGTAATGTATTTGGATTTCCAGAAGGCATTTGATAAGGTGCCACACCAGAAGTTATTGCACAAGATTGGAGCTCACTGTATTGGGGATAATGTATTAACATGGATTGAGGATTGGTTAACACACAGAAGACAGAGCGTCGGGAAATAACGGGGCTTTTTCAGGTTGGAAAGACATAACTAGTGGAGCGCCACAAGGATCAGTCCTAGTGCCTCAATTATTTACGACCTATATTAATGACTTGGAGGAGTGGGCAGAATGTAATGTATCCAAATTTGCTGATGATACAAAAATAAGTGGGAGGGCAATTTGTGATGAGGACACAAGGAATCTGCAAGGGGATACAGACAGGTTGGAGTGAGTGGGAAAATACTTGGCAGATGGAGTTTAATGTAGGAAAGTGTGAGGTCATGCACTTTGGTAGGAAGAATCAAAAGGCAGCCAATTATTTAAAAGGAGAGAGACTCCAAAAAAGTGCAGTACAGAGGGATCTGGGTTCTCTTGTGCCTGAAACATAAAAGGTCAGCATGCAGGTGCAGCAAGTAATTAGGAAGGCAAATGGAATTTTGGCCTGTATTGCTAAATTAAACTGTTGGAGTTTAAAATCTGTTACAACAGTACAGGGTGTTGGTGAGGCTGCAACTAGAGTACTGTGTACAGTTTTGGTCCCTGTATTTAAGAAAGGGTATACTGGCATTGGAGGCAGTTCAAAAGAGATTCACTAGGTTGATTCCTGGGATGAAGGGGTTGACTTATCAAGAGCAGCTAAATAGGTTAGGCCTTTATTCATTAGAGTTTAGAAGAATGAGGGGTGATCTCATTGAAACGTACAAGATTCTAACGGGGCTTGACAGGGTAGATGTTGAGAAGATGTATCCAGTAGCGGGGGAATCTCAATATAGGGGGCATAGTTACAAATTATGGAGACACTCATTTAAAACTGAGATGCGAAGGAATTTCCTCTCTGAGGGTAGTGAATGTCTGAAATTCTCTACCCCAGAGAGTTGTGGAGGCTAGATCACTGCAAGTATTTAAAGAGGAGGTAGATAGATTTTTAAATATTGGGGAGTTGAGGGCTAGGAGGAGCTGGCACGAAAGAGGAGTTGAGGTCTGGAGCAGATCAGCCTTGATCTTATTGAATGGTGGGGCAGGCTCAAGGGGCTGAATGGCCTACTCCTGCTCCTATTTCTTATGTCTTCTGCTGCCTAATTCGGTAAATGGATATTCACCTATTAAACAGCTCTGGCTTGATATTTTGTGATGCCTAAGTATCCTTGGTGCAATTGCCGTAATATAGAGTCTCAGAGCTCTCAGAATGACCACTCTCTCATCATATATGATTAAATCATCAACTACACAGAGGTGTCCCCTCTGTTCACAATACTGCTCGAAAACTGCACGGCATGAATGCTTGCCATCCTTTGACACAGTACTCTCTAACCCAAGCACATTCCTCATTAGATTTCTGAGCATCTGATTTCATTCTGTCACTGACTTGTTGCTGCTGGAGTTGATGCAAAGCTCTTCAACAAGGGCTACATCACCTTTCCTCAAGTCTTGCCACTGGGATGAGACAAAGCATCTGCTGTGGTCTGCTGTTTTCCCAGAATATATTCTGTCTTTGCATCAAACCTCATCATCCTCAGTCTGAATCATTGTACTTGTGGAGGCATTTTTGCCAACTCCTTAGAATATAAGGGTGTCACTAAGGGTTTGTAGCGGTCTTTATCCAGGAGACCAAGAACATAATCTGCAAACTTTTCAACAAGCCTATGTAGAAACTAATGCTTCTTCTCTATCGCTGTGCAGTTTCTGTCAGTGAATGGGATGCGTAGTAAACTGGTCTACATTTTCCATCCATCTGCATCTGAAAAAGAGTACAGCTCCAATCCTGTAGAAGATGCATCTACATCAATTATAGTGGGTAGTTCTGCGTCATGGTGAACTAAAATAGGTGATATCAGCATCTCTTTGGTTTTTTCAAAAGACCTCTGTTGCGCGTCTTCACAGCACCATGGATTGTCCTGTCACAGCAGCTGATGTAGTGGCTCATCCACAGCAGCTAGGTTGGGCAGGAACTTTGATTTGATATACCATACCCATGAATCTCTGGTGCTCACTCATGTTGCAAGGAGCTGGGAACTCCTCGATTGCTCCGGTCTTCTGTGGACCAACTCTGCCACCAGATACATTCACAATATGCCCAAGGAACTTGACAGTCGGCTGCAAGGACTCACTTTTGTTGTTGACTGTAAGTCCTGCTGCCTGTAGGTGTTGCAACACAGCTCGCACTCTAGTGCCATGTTCTGTCTGAGTGGATCCATAGATCAGGACATCATCCATGTGACAAAAAACTCCATCCAGTCCTTCTAAGATATTTGAAACTGTCCTCTGAAAGATTTCTGGCAATGTGATGCCAAAGGGTAATCTGTTGAAACAAAATCTCGCAGTGTAATGAAGGCTCTGAGGAACTTAGACTCTTAATCAATGGGTAGTTGCCAAACACCATTATTTGCATCTAGCTTCATGAAGATTGAACTCTCTCCCAACTTTGCTAAGCTCTCATCCACAGCCAACATAGGATGAACTTCGCGTTCGATTGCTTTGTTTAGCTGTGTAAGATGTATGCAAATTCTGTTAGATCCATTAGATTTTAGCACTGGGACCATCCCCAAGCACCAACTCATTAGTTCTGTCACAGGTGTAAAACCCTTTGCTTCAACATAGAGTCAATTTCCTTCATTACCCTTGCCAAGAATGGATGAGGAACTTTTCTGGGTGTAACAGACACATTGGCTTTTTTTCAGGACAAAGGGTGATTTAGTATGCTGTCTTCAGCTTTCCTAGTCCTGTGAACAGCTGTGGAAATTCGGCTCTGAAGTTTTATGCTGATTTTCTTGGCTTTCCAGATCCTCTATTCTGCAAGCCAGATGTAAGTCGGTACAGGCTTTCCTGCTTATGAGTGAACAACTCTGGTCCAGGCTCACATAAGGTTTCAGGAATTTTTCTTGCTACATATTGAAAGGTTGCATTCAGTTATCCCATGAACTTGAGTTCTATACTTCCTGGCCTGGGTAGTTTTTGGCATGATAGCTGAAGAGAACTTTTCTCCAACCACAGTTCAGCATCAAAAAGAACCAAAACCATTGCACCTGAATCTAATTTATAGCATGTCTCCTCTACGAGGATATCATCACTTTCAGTAGCTTCTGCTTGGTTCCTGGTTCTCTCCAAG
Organism: Cetorhinus maximus; assembly: GCF_964194155.1. Classification (NCBI taxonomy): domain Eukaryota; kingdom Metazoa; phylum Chordata; class Chondrichthyes; order Lamniformes; family Cetorhinidae; genus Cetorhinus; species Cetorhinus maximus. Next base: position 118,377,299 of record NC_135890.1, read on the forward strand.
GAAAGGCATCTCAACACTATTGCTATCTTTCATTTCATGGAGCTTACCACCTTTCGAAGGCTTCTCTTTTTGCTTATTCTTTGCAGGCTTCTTGCTGTGACACAGCCTGAAACTGACCTTTCTTTCTGCAAACACAGTGTTCAGCCTCTTTGGCGGGACAATTTTCACACCTGTGTTTTTTCCCACCACACCAATTACAGTTAGCTGGGTGGTTGATGGACGTTCTTGTCGCCTCCTCTGCCTTTAAATTTAACATGCTCCAGAGCCAGTTGTCTTTTGGGATATGTTTTCCCTGTCATCCGGAATCAATTTTGCTTTCTGATATTATCTTGTCTGCTCAGATGAATTGCCGTTGTTAAGGTTAAATCATCTATCGACTGCAAGTGGTTGGACAATGCTTCATCAAAGACACCAACAACAATTCTTCCCCTGATTAATTCATCTTTTAAGTTGCCATATTCACAGTTCTCTGCAAGTCTAAACAAATTGTTGATAAATGTGTCAATACTTTCCCCCTTGGTGTTGGATACATTTGTTAAATTTAGCCCACTTGACAAGGGTATTCTTTCGCAGATTGAAGTAGGCATCAAGTGCTTTTATATCTGGCAAATCCATGGCACCAATTCAGCCATGCTTCTGCTTGGTTAAGACCTGCAACCTGCTCGAAGCTTTTCCATGCTTAGTCTTTCACTCACTGCCACCATGTAATATTCTTAATCTTGTTGTGCTAACACAGGATATTTATAGAGTCTGTGAGGTAAGGAAAACATTAACTTTATTGGGACATCATTTATTGTGGCTTCCTTGCCACGAGGTCTATGAGAGACAGCAAGATCAGGAAACATTGCATCATTTCTTGTAATGACATATACTGTCTCATTGGCATATTACACATTAACCCCTTACACTACACCTGTCAGCAAGAGTGCACTCAGAAAAACAAGAGGATAGGCAATTGTGCATCACAAACACCACTTTGGAAGAAGGGGAAAGGGAAGCCCAATGGTGACAAACACTAGACATGTGTAGACACACACACACAAGTTTAAATTAAGCGCTGTTGGGAATCAATTAACTTGATCAGCTGAACATGTTCATTGTAGAGATGCAACAGGAGCAAGTATTGCTCAGAGGAATAAAAGAACAAAAGATGTTGGAAAAACTCAGGAGGTCATGAAGCACCTGTGAAGAGAAACAGAGTTAACGTTTCATGTCGCGATGATGTTTCATCAGAACTATAGAAAGATAGAAATGTAAATTTAATATTGTGTGCATTTCTAAGGTTCTGTAGGGAAGGGAGGGGGTGTTAGAGGTGATTAAGGAGTGACTAGGGTGTCGCAGAGGGAATAATCCTTTTGCAATGCTCCAAGGGGAGGGGAGGGGAAGATGTGTTTGGTGGTGGCATCATGCTGGAGCTAGCAGACATGGCAGAGGACGATCTGTTGAATATGAAGGCTGGTGGGGTGGAAGGTGAGGACAAGGGGAGCCCTATCGTGGCTACTCAGAGGAATGATGCTGTAAGACTAAGAGGTGTAGTGGGGAATGTTTGGCTTCTCTGGAGATGGGATGGAGTATTTTTTTTATTGGGATGATAGGACTGCAGGTCAGTGGTAAGGAACGAGTATTTGTAGCTCAAGGCTATACAAATATCTCCAAGCAGCTCTCAGGTGACTTAGGTGTTCATGATCTTCACCTGCCTTGAAGTCTTTGGCTGAACGCAACACAGACTGACTTATGCCCCTGAGGCCTCAACCATCCCTTAGAACATCTCCATGATTAGAAATTTAAATTCAGTGACCATAACTGTCTCAATCTAGTAAGGTGCTCTTACACTGCCTTTTAGTTGCTTGTCACACAGCACTTCACAAAGTTCCCATATTACTTTCTCTGGGAAACAGGATCAGTATGTCTTACTGTTTCTACAGAGGGCCACATTGATGCCTTTGCAGTCTATATATTCTTCTTAGAAGGGTCGGCTAAGTTACACTGACATTGCCAACACTGTTTCAGCCTCCTCTTCCCCTAAATACACCATGTACCAGGGAGTGCGAGTGGAATGCACATAGCCTCCCTCTAAAATTCTCAGTGACTTGCAGCCTTCAGCAGCAAAGCACTATAGCTCCTAAATGAACTCCAAGGCAAAATCACTACAAAGTAAAACCTATTTCCAAGTAGTGGCCTGACCCTTTAGATGACCTAACATCTAAGCACCAGCACTGCAATCAGCAGCTGCAGGTCTTTAAAATTGGGCAGTTTGATCCCGGCCTGAGGCCAGTCCTGATGGTGTCGAGCTGCGAGAGTTGTTGGAGCTTTGCTGTTTAGCCTTGAAAGGAACAAATCGAGAAAGAACCTTATAGAAATACACATGGTATTAAATGGTAAAAATGAGGTTAATCTAGAGCAAGGAATGTCAGGAAACTAAAACAAGGGAGCATACGTAAGAATCAGGAGAAAGTTTAGGACAACAGTCAGGAAAATATACTTCATAGAAAGACTAATCAATACTTGAAATGGTACTTTGAGTAAGGTCGTCAAGGTGAAACGTTTGAATCATTCAAGAGTCAGTTAGTGAAATAATGCAGGTCCTCTGCCCTGGACGGACAAGGTCAACTGGCCTCCCTCATCTCAGCCAAGATGATGTTAGGGATAATACGAGTAAACTACAGATTATGGGTTAACAAGGCAAAAGGTTCCTCATCATGACTGCTAATGATCCTACTGCAAGTACACGTGAGCAGATGGTGCTTTTGTGGCATCTACAGTTGGATAGCATTCTGGCTGGCAGGATGTGACAAGTGGTGTGCCACAAGGATCAGTGCTGGGGCCTCAACCTTTCACAATTTATGTAAATGACTTGGATGAAGGGACTAAAGGAATGCTGGCTAAATTTGCTGATGACACAAAGATAGGTAGGAGAGTAAATTGTGAAGAGGACATAAGGAGGCTACAAAGTGACATAGATAGGTTAAGTAAGCTGGCAAAGATCTGAATGGAGCATAATGTGTGCAAATGTGAAATCGTTCATTTTGACAGGAAGAATAAAAAAGAGGCATATTATATAAATGGTAAGAGATTGCAGAGCTCCGATATTAGAGAGATCTGGGTGTCTTAGTGCATGACCAAAGGTTAATATACAGGTACAGCAGGTAATTAGGAAAGCTAATAGAATGTCATGTGTTATTGTCAGGAGAATTGATTACAAAAGTAGGGAGGTTATGCTTCAGTTGTACAGGGCACTGGTGAATCCACATCTGGAGTATTGTCTACAGTACTGGTCTCCTTATTTAAAGAAAGTAAGTGTGTTAGCAGTTCAGAGAAGGTTGACTAGACTAATACCAGGAACGGGCAGGTTGTCCTATGAGGAAAGGCTGGACAGGTTTGGCTTTTATCCGCTGGAATTTAGAAGAGTAGGAAGTGACTTGATGGATGTGCAAAGGACGTTTCCTCTTGTGGGAGAATCTAGAACTAGGGGTCACTGTTTAAAAATAAGGGGTCACTCATTTAAGACAGAGATGAAGAAATGTTTTCTCTGAAAGGGTTGAGTGTCTTTGGAACTCTTCCTCAAAAGGCAGTGGAAGCAGTCTTTGAATATTTTTAAGGCAGCACTAGAGAGATTCTTGATTAACAAGGGGGTGAAAGGTTATCGGGAGTAGGGAGAATGTGGGGTTGAGGTTACATTCAGATCAGCCATGATCTCATTGAATGGTGAAGTAAACTTGAGGGTCCAAGTGGCCTACTCCTGCTCCTAATTTGTATGTTCGCATTCATTCGTGAATAATGGTCACTTGAGCAAGGTATCAAATCGCAACTGACATACAAATAAACTGCAACCCAGCGAGGGAATTATTGCCTTCAGCAAAGGAGGGGAGAGTAAACTGGAAAGAAGTTTCTAAAACAAAATAAAGAATTTGGTTTAGTGTGGAGGAAAACTAGGCAATAGTTCCTTGGGTTGCCTCCCTTCATTCATTCGCTGGCTGTGAAGTAGCTTGGAACATCCTGCGTTTGTGAAAGGCTCTATATAAATTGCACGAACTCTATTAGATGAATATTTTCATATAAACTACCCCATCAATAACAATACTACTACTATTTTTTAATTAATTCACAGATGTGGGCATCACGGAATTGCCCATCCTTGGTACTCAGTTCATAACATCCCACTTCCTCAGCTTTTCACATTTTATTTGTCTTCAACTATCTTTATATCATGCCATGGAAAAAGCATCAGAGTCATCAAACAATCCCATTTTTCTTTTAATCAGCATACTGCTCATTTTTTTTTGATATAGGCATATATATTACAGGGGCAGCTTATGTATATATTGGAGATATATAGTGTGTGGATATAGATTTAACTGTAGAGTTTTGTAAGTTATCAGTCAAATTAAACCAAAGTCCTCTGTCATGTTCAATCAGACTGGGTCATTAAAACAAACAGAACCTTTGGAGCAGTGTTAAGCAACAGCAATTGACTGAAAAAGTACATTTGACAGGTAGCCACAATCTTTCATAGGCACCATATTTAATGTCAGTAGAATGTCCTTGCAGGTCCTTTCAAAATGATAACACAATATTAACTAAACCTAACATTTTAACAGGCATGTTCATTTTTTGTGTGTTTTCAGTACTCCCTCAATCCCTATCAAACTGGATATCAGTTTGCACGGATGAACAGATGTAATAATTATGTATTTAGAATATGGAAAGCGTTAGGCCTATTTCAGGATTAGAGATTCAGCCTTTGCAACAGGTATAAGTTGGCTGATAAAATGTACATTGAGAAATTGAGTAATTTTGATTTCTTTAATTCAATCATTTCATCACAAAAACAGAAGTCTTTGTTTGTTTAAGACTGCCAATTGCACAATGTAAATAAAACATAATGTCACAGAGCAAGATTGTGATCTTGGCACAAACTCTATTAAATGAACATTTTTCATACAAACTGCCCCATCAGTAATAATGCTGCTAATATTTTAAACTCATTCACAGGATGTGGGCATCACTGCATTGCCCATCCCTGGTAAAAGCGAAATTCTGCAGATGCTGGAAATCTGAAATAATAACAGAACGTGCTGGAAAAAAACTCAGCAGGCCTGGCAGCATCTGTGGACAGAGAAACAGAGTTAACATTTCGAGACTGTATGAATCTTCTTCAGAGCTGAAGAGAGGTAGAAACGTGATGGGGTTTTATGCCATTGAAAAATGGGGTGGAGCAGATGGAGCAAAACAGAAGGTCAGAGATAGGTTGGCAGTCTTGCTTTCAGACAGTGCTAACCTTTATTCTGATATTAACACCAAATCTGGACCAAAGCTTTCATCTTTAATACTTTGTCTTGTGTTCCATACCGTTCAATCCCCAACCTATCCCTGACCTATTAATTTGCTCCGTCCCCTTTTTCAACAGCATAAAACCCATCACATTTGTACCCCTCTTCATTTATGAAGAAGTCATATTGGAGTCGAAATGTTAACTCTTGTTTCTCGCTCCACAGAAGCTGCCAGACCTGCTGGGTTTTTCCAGCATTTTCTGTTTTTATGCCTGTCCCTCGTACTCAGTTCCTAACATTACCAGTAACTTACATTTTCAGTATACTTCACACATTCAGTACAGAAGACATTTCATACAGAACCCAAAAACATTCTAATAATTGAACGCTAGTATATTAATCCAGATATTTAACCTAGAAGGACACCAAAAAGTATCAACTAGACGAGCAATAAAAACTAGCTTCAAGTCAGGCAAGAGGAAAATACTCTGGAAGCTGGAAATCTGGGGGAAAAAACCCCAGAAAATGCTGGAAATATTCTGCAAATATGGCAGCATCTGTGGACAGAGTTTCAAGTGGAGAAGATTTCAAAGTCAGTTTTTTTCTATGGTGGAAATATTTGAGCTTCGGGAAAAGCATCTTACACCCTGCATATGCTTCATTTAATCGCATAATTGCCCCTTATTGTATTGCAACCTGTCACGGTCTAACCAACTCACAGCGAAAAAAAAACACACAATCCTATTTTCAGATTTGGCACTCAGGCCATTACCAAAGCCGTCTTTTACGCCGAATTTATCAATCGTCAGCAAGCGGTGGGACTATTCAGGTATTTTTTTCTTGCCAGTGTCGTATTGTTTGGAGATCCACCCCCCTTCCACACACACCCCCCACCCCACCCCCCTTCCACACACACCCCCCACCCCACCCCCTTCCACACACACCCCCCACCCCACCCCCACACACCCCCCACCCTCCCTCCACACACACACACACACACCCCCCACCCTCCCTCCCTCCACACACACCCCCCACCCTCCACACACACCCCCCACCCTCCACACACACACACCCCCCACCCTCCCTCCACACACACACACCCCCCACCCTCCACACACACACACCCCCCACCCTCCCTCCCTCCCTCCACACACACACACACCCCCCACCCTCCCTCCACACACACACACCCCCCACCCTCCCTCCACACACACACACCCCCCCCACCCTCCCTCCACACACACACACCCCCCACCCTCCCTCCACACACACACACCCCCCCCACCCTCCCTCCCTCCACACACACACACCCCCCACCCTCCCTCCCTCCACACACACACACCCCCCACCCTCCCTCCCTCCACACACACACACCCCCCACCCTCCACACACACACACCCCCCACCCTCCCTCCCTCCACACACACACACCCCCCACCCTCCCTCCCCACACACACACCCCCCCCACCCTCCACACACACACACCCCCCACCCTCCCTCCCTCCACACACACACACCCCCCACCCTCCACACACACACACCCCCCACCCTCCCTCCCTCCACACACACACACACCCCCCACCCTCCCTCCCTCCATCCACACACACACACCCACCCACCCAAAAAAACCACACCAGCTTGTTGAATCAACAATAGGTAAATCTCATCTCTTTATGTAGCTTGTGTGCGCGCGCTTATTGTAGGAGGGGAAACTGAAGCGCTGAATGGATTAATGGAAGGAGAAAAAAAAAACCTTGGCTTTACTGCCCTCCGAAGCACAGGACACAATAATAAAGCTTCCCAAATGGACAAGGGGGATAAACAATGTGGCGCTGAGGAGCCTGAGGGGAGAGAGAGAAGGGAGCCCGGCGCATGCGCAGAGCCGCCGGGCCGGTCAGGAGGCGGCGCGGCCGATCCGACGACCCGGAGCTGCCGCCTTAAACCCCCCCCGTCCCCACTCGCCGGGCCCGGACGCAAACAGCTCTCCCCTTCCTCTTTTCATATGACTTATGAATTGAATAGATAACGTGTAATCGCCAACCTGGCCAGCATGCCGCGTTCCGAGGCACTGATCCGGCGACGCGTCTCACACCAACCACAACCCGTTCAAACTGTTCCAACAGCAAGGACCCTTCCTCCTCCTCCCCGACCGGGCAGGCGTGGCCAGCGAGCTGCCTGCGCAGGAAAATCAACAGTACATCCGGGGAAATCGGGCAAACCGTCGACTGACTCCCCCGCCCCGACAGCTGGCCCGCGCCTTGCAGGTACTCCTCCCCTCCGCAGGCGGTGCTGTGGAGCTCTCTAGCTGGGTCCGACAGCGCCACCTGACGTCGAGTGGGGAGTTTTATTTTTAAATTTAGCTCCAGTGGCTGAAGTACCAAGGTCAGCATTGGGATACAACACTCATTTTGGGGGAAAAAAATGACTAATTCATTCCGGAAGTAAAAGACTTGTATTTTCCAGCACCTTTCACTATCTCACTTTTGACCAGCGCTTCCCAAACTATTTTCCAAAGCGACTCCATTCAACACTTGAAAATTAACGTGACCACAGACTCCAAAAGACAAACAGCAATAGAGCAGCACAGTAATAGCTCATGGAATGATAAACATGCACCCAAGGGAAATGAGAGTGCAAATTGCAGAGGCACTAATGATAATCTCCCAGTCTTCCTTACACACAGGGGAGGTGCCAGAGGACTGGAGAACTGCAAATGTTACACCCTTGTTCTAAAAAAGGGTGCAAGGATAAGGCTGGCAACCACAAGCCAGTCAGTTTGATCTCAGTGATAGGGAAACTATAGTACAGCATAAAATCAATAATCACTTAGACAAGTACATGATAATTAAGGAAAGCCAGCATGGGTTCGTCAAGGGAAAATCATGTTTAACTAACTTGCCGGAGTTTTTTTTTGAGGAGGTAACAGAGGAAGTTGATAAGGGAAATGCTGTTGATATAGCGTATATGGATTTTCAGAAGGCATTTGATACAGTGCCACACAACAGACTTGAGAGCAAAATTCTAGGTCATGGAATAAAAGGGAAAGTAGGCAATTTCTTTTGACTGAGTGAAGAAAATGCTGGAAAAACTCAGCAAGTCTAGCAGCATCTGTGGAGAGAGAAATAGAGTTAACGTTTCAAGTCCGTATGACCCTTCTTCAGTGCCTTGTGATGAAGGGTCATCCGGACTCGAACCATTAAGCCTGTTTCCCTCTCTACAGATGCTGTCAGACCTGCTGAGTTTTTCCAGCATTTTCTGCTTTTGTTTCAGTTTTCCAGCATCTGCAGTATTTTGCCTTTATCTGTGATAAATGGTTGTTTTTCAGATTGGAGGAAGGATTGTAGTGGAGTTCCTCAGGGGTCAGTGTTGGGACCCTTGCTCTTCCTGATATATATTAATGACCTAGAATGTGTGCAAAGATTGGAAATTTTGTCAGCTGTGATGGGGATAGTCTTGAACTTCAAAAGGACATAGACAGGTTGATGGATTGAGAGAACAGTTAATAATGCATATAGTATCTTAGGCTTTATTAATAGGGGCATTTTGTACAAGAGTAAGGAGTTCATGTTGAACTTATATAAGATACGAGTTAGGCCTCATCTGGAGTACTGCATCCAGTTCTGGGCGGCATACTTGAGGAAGAATGTGAAGGAATTGGCAAGAGTACAGAGGAGATTCACAAGAATGATTCCCAGGATGAAGAACTATAGCTATGAGGATAGATTGAAGACATTGGAACTGTTTTCCTTGGTGAAAAGGCAGCTGAGAAGAGACTTGATAGAGGTATTCAAAATCCTGAGGGGTATGGACAGGGTAAATAGTGAGAGAGAACATCAAGAACTAGAGGGCACAGATTTAAAATAATTGACAAAGGGAGTAAATGTGATATGAAGAATTTCTTTTTCACCCAGAGGGTGGTTGGAGTCTGGAACAAACTTCCTGAAAGGGTGGAGGCAGGTTTAATTGAAATATTGAAAAGGAATTGGATTGCTACCGGAAAAGAGAGAATGCGCAAGATTATGGGGATAAGGTGGGGGAATGGGACTTGGTGGAATGCTCTTTCAGAGAGCCAGTGCAGACTCGATAGGCTGAATGGCCTCCTTCTGCACTGTAAAGATTCTGTGAAAAGGGACAGTAGCAACATGGATACAAAATTGGCTGAGCAACAAGAAACAGTCATGGTTAATGGGTGCTTTTCCTGCTGAACGAAGGTTTGTAATGGAGTCCCCCAGGGGTCAGTGTTGGGACCGTTGCTTTTCTGATCTATATTTAATAACCTAGGCCTTGGTGTACAGAGCACAATTTCAAAGTTTGTGGATAATACAAAACTTGGAAGCATTTGAGGAGTGTAAAACTTCAAAGGGACATAGACAAGTTGGTGGAACGGGCAGACAGATAGCAGATAAAGTTCAATGCAGAGAAAAGTGAAGTAATTAATTTTAGTAGGAAGAACATGGAAAGACAATATAAAATAAAGGATATAACTCTAAAGGGGGTAGAGGAGCAGACGGACTTGGGTGTAAATGTGCATAAGTTATTGAAGGTGCAGGATAGGTTAAAAGCAGTTATTAAAGCACACAGTATCTTGTGCTTTATTAATAGGGGCATAGAGTACAAGAGCAAGGAGGTTATGTTGAATTCATACATGTCACTGGTTCAGCCTCAGCTAGAATATTGCAACTAGTTCTGGGCACCGCACTTTAGGAAGAATATGAAGGCATGAGAGGGTGCAGAAAAGACTCACAGGAATGGTTCCAAGGATGAGGAACTTCAGTTACGAAGATAGATTGGAGAAGTTAGGAATGTTTTCCTTAGAGAAAAGAAGGTTGAGAGGAGACTTGATAAAGGTATTCAAAATAAGGAGGGGTCTGGTCAGAGTAGATAGGGAGAAAAAATTACAACTCAAGAAAGGATCGAGAATGAGAGGGCACAGATTTAAAATAATTAGTAAAAGAAGCAAAAGTGAGGTGAGGAGAAACTTTATGCAGCAAGTGGTTAGGGTTTGGAATGCCCTGCCTGATAGAATGGTGGAAGCAGGTTCATTTGAAGCATTCAAAGGGAATCAGACTGTTATCTGAAAAGGATGAATGTGCAGTGTTACGGGGAAAAGGTGGGGGAGGCGAGATGGCTTTTTGGAGCAGCTTGTGGTGGAGCCCACTAGGGATCAGGCAATTCTAGATTTAGTGATGTGTAATGAGGCAGATTTGATAAGGGAGCTTAAGGTGAAGGAACCCTTAGGAGGAAGTGACCATAATATGAAAGAACTTACCCTGCAATTTGAGAGGAAAAAGCTGGAATCAGATGTAACGGTATTACAGTTGAATAAAGGCAACTACAGAGGCATGAGGGAGGAGCTGGCCAGAGTTGACTGGGAGATGAGCCTAGCAGGAAAGACAGTGGAACAGCAATGGCAGGAGTTTCTGGGAGTAATTTGGGAGACACAGCAAAAATTCATCCCTAGGAAGAAGAAGCATACTAAAGGGAGGACGAGGCAACCATGGCTGACAAGGGAAGTCAGGGACAGCATAAAAGGTAAAGAGAAAGTATACAATGCGGCGAAGAGCAGTGGGAAGCCAGGGGATTGGGAAGCCTACAAAGACCAACAGAGGACAACTAAAAAAGAAATAAGGAGAGAGAAGATTAAATATGAGGGTAAACTAGCCAGTAATATAAAAGAAGATTGCAAGAGTTTTTTTAGATATATAAAGGGTAAGAGAGAGGCAAAAGTGAACATTGGACCGCTGGAAAATGACGCTGGAGAAGTAGTAGTGGGGTACAAAGAAATGGCGGAGGAACTGAATAGGTACTTTGCGTCAGTCTTCACAGTGGAAGACACAAGTGACATCCCCAAAGTTCAAGAGAGTCGGGGGGGCAGAGGTGATTATGGTGGCCATTACCAAGGAGAAGGTGCTAGGAAAACTGAAGGGTCTGAAGGTGGATAAATCACCTGGACCAGATGGATTACGCTCCAGAGTTCTGAAGGAGATAGCTGAAGAGATAGTGGAGGCATTAGTGGTGATCTTTCAGGAATCACTCGAGTCAGGGAGGGTCCCGGAGGACTGGAAAATCGCTAATGTAACCCCCCTGTTTAAGAAGGGAGTGAGGCAAAAGACGGGAAATTACAGGCCAATTAGCCTGACCTAGGTCATTGGTAAGATTTTAGAGTCCGTTATTAAGGATGAGATTTCAGAATATTTGGAAGTGCATGGTAAAATCGAGCAAAGTCAGCATGGTTTCATCAAGGGGAGGTCATGCCTGACAAATCTGTTAGAATTCTTTGAGGAGGTAACGAGTAGGTTAGACAAAGGAGAGCCAGTGGATGTTATCTACTTGGACTTCCAGAAGGCCTTTGACAAGGTGCTGCACAGGAGGCTGCTCAGTAAGATAAGAGCCCATGGTGTTAGAGGCAAGATACTAGCATGGATAGAAGATTAGCTGTCTGGCAGGAGGCAGAGAGTGGGGATAAGGGGGTCCTTCTCAGGATGGCAGCCGGTGACTAGTGGAGTTCCGCAGGGGTCAGTGTTAGGACCACAACTTTTCACTTTATACATTCATGATCTAGATGGAGGAACTGAGGGCATCCTGGCTAAGTTTGCAGATGATACAAAGATAGGTGGAGGGACAGGTAGTATTGAGGAGGCGGGGAGGCAGCAAAAGGATTTGGACAGGTTAGGAGAATGGGCAAAGAAGGTGCAGATGGAATACAACGTGGGGAATTGTGAGGTCATGCACTTTGGTAGGAAGAATAGAGACATAGACTATTTTCTAAATGGGGAGAGAATTCAGAAATCTGGAGTGCAAAGGGACTTGGGAGTCCTAGTCCAGGATTGTCTTAAGGTTAACTTGCAGCTTGACGCGGTAGTTAGGAAGGCAAATACAATATTGGCATTTATTTCGAGAGGACTAGAATATAAAAGCAGGGATGTGCTACTGAGGCTTTATAAGGCTCTGGTCAGACCACATTTAGAATATTGTGAGCAATTTTGGGCCCCGTATCTCAGGAAGGATGTGCTGGCCCTGGAGAGGGTCCAGAGGAAGTTCACGAGAATGATCCCAGGAATGAAAGGCTTAACATATGAGGAACGTTTGAGGACTCTGAGTCTATACTCGATGGAGTTTAGAAGGATGAGGGGGGATCTGATTGAAGCTTACAGAATACTGAAAGGCCAGGATAGAGTGGACGTGGGGAAGATGTTTCCATTAGTAGAAGAGACTAGGACCCGAGGGCATAGCCTCAGAGTAAAGGGGAGACCTTTTAGAACAGAGATGAGAAGAAACTTCTTTAGCCAGAGAGTGGTGAATCTATGGAATTCATTGCCACAGAAGGCTGTGGAGGCCAGGTGATTGAGTGTATTTAAGACCGAGATAGATAGGTTCTTGATTGGTAAGGGGATCAAAGGTTACGGGGAGAAGGTGGGAGAATGGGGTTGAGAAAGTTATCAGCCATGATTGAATGGCGGAGCAGACTCGATGGGCTGAATGGCCTAATTTCTGCTCCTATGTCTTATGGTCTTATGGAATGACACTGGGTGAATTGCTCATTTGGCGTGGTGGTACAAACACGATGGGCCAAATGGCCTCCTCTGGCGCTGTAACAATTCTGTGATTGCTGAAAAGTGGGACATGTTACCAAAGCTTTTTGTTTTGCACTCATCAGGACAAATGCAAGAAAAATTTCAAATGATCACAACTTATAGTACAGGAGAAAAGGGGTGCTGATTGGTTGGCAAGTCAACCCTGAATTGCATGGTGTTGCCATAGAGAAAGTAACGTTGAAACTATAGGCTCACCAAGCTCCCGGGTAATTCAAAAATGGCACAAGGATGGAACATAATCCTTTTATTTCAGAGCAGGTCCGTGTATGAATGTGTCACTTCTAGCAAGCATAAATAAACCACATTATGAGTTCAACTGATTATCTTAAATATTGTTAGTGTTGCTATTTACGCACTCAGGATTGTTGAGCAAGTGCTGCCCAATCATGGAACCACATTTAACAGTAGACTTTTTGTTTTGGGTTTTGCAAGTGCAGAGTGGGTCAGTACAGTCTGTACTCTACTTGTTATGAAAAAAGCAAAAGAACATGCTGTTTGATTCCATCAGCCAATTGCTGGGACATACAGCCGTCATGCCTCGCACCATACTGGCACGGAAATTCATGGACAACGTTCTCAATTGTGTGGTAGCCAGAATGTTTTTTTTGGACTAACTGCAGCATCCTGTTTGTGGAAAATATCACTCTCATAGTCATTGCACAATAGCAGTATGAAACAGCTTGTTTAACCTGTTGCTCAAATTTTGAGATATTTTGCCTTTCCAGGGTGATTTGAGGTAGACTGGACACTTTTCAGGTCCAAGCAAGCCTACCTTCCCCTGTCAATATATTGGGACTCACATAACTCCACGCACTATAAAATTAGCCTCATCGACAATCTTATAAACACGGCCCTAGCCGTCTGCTCACCTTGCTAGCTTAATGCAAAAATAGAGCAAATCAAAGCTATCCTATGGGACAATGTCTAGCCGGATCAGATCATTACTTGCTGTGCATCACGCAAACTTGCAAGTCGACCAAAGACTGCAACTTTTGCACCTGAAATAAAACTTCTAGTAAATGCTCATTAAAATACCCCCAAATTATTCCAAACACATGATAATAAGTTAGGAGACAGGGTGTCAAAAACGAGGCATTTTTGTCAAAGATTTAGTTTGGCATTGTGTTCTTTAATTTGAATCGTGTGTGAAAATTCAAAAGGCCATTCACACTCATTTTGATACGTCTGGTTCTAAATTGTAAGGCATCAGGCAGGGATGCAAGCTAAGAACAGCTTGTACCTTTGCATCACAGTTAAACTTAGACCCTTGTGCTGAACTATCAAAATTGATAGTTCTGTACTGCTATTTTTTGCTGTTTTTTCACTATTTAAGTTTGATCAACAGTTCAGGTCATGTATTACTGTGTACCAATATATAAAAAAACAGCTTTGGCAACGATGGTGCTGGTTTCCTTTAGGTAGCTCAGTCAAATCGAGGTTGGGACACATGATTCCCAGGAGTGTATCAATTGTTGCAGAGGCTGGTTCACAAACAAAAGTTGAAAAACCATTAGAGTTGCATAATAGGATTTTTACGATGCTTAAAAAGGACTAAAGAGACAATATATCACCTGAAACACCCTTTAATTTTGGCACAATATAATTTAATATGCAAACATATAAACACATCTAGATAAAACAAGCTGATCCATGTATATTTCCAATCCAAGAACAGTTTCCTTAAATGCTACACCATAAAACCATTAAATATGGCTTAATTTCAGCTGTGTGAAAGCCATCCTGCGGGATAATGGCGACCCTGATCAGGTCATTGCTCGCTGTATATAATGCAAACTCAAGAACGGGCCTAAGGCTGCCATTTTTGGTGCCAGTCTACCTCAAATTAGCCAGGAAGGATAAGGTTTCTCAAAAATTTGAGCAACAGGCGAAGCTAGCTGTTTCACACTGCTATTATGCAGTAGCAACTCGAGTGGTGTTCGCCACTAACAGGATGCTGCCATCAAGCCAAAAGGACCTGCTAATCACACAAATGAGTATGCGGTATATGAATTTCAGTGCCAGTATGATGCCATGTATGTAGGTCGGACGTACCAAAGACTGGCAGATCATACCAAACAGCATGTCCCTTCGATTGTTTGCAACAGGCAAAGTACTGACCTTACCCAAACAGCCCGTGCTTGCAAAACTCAAAAGAGTGTCCAACATTAGATGTGAGTCCACAATTGGACAACATTTGCTAAACCATCCTGAGTGTACTAAGAATTATACTTATTGTCAGTGTGACTCACTTACTTGCATTGGAAGCTACATATATTAACACACAGGGCCCTGCCCTTTGCAGACAGAAAGAACATGTAAACACATTGTGCCTCTTTCAACTAACAAAATAGGTGACAGCCATTCTCTGGTCAAGGCATTGCCCTGGGGAAGGGACTAGAGTCAACCTGCCTGATTTGAATTTAAACAAATCTTGGAAGTTAACTGTCAGTCATCAGTTGATTGGTGCATTCTCCATGGCAATGCCTCTACCAGAGTCCACTTGCCAACTGATCAGCACTCTCTTCTCATGCAGTATAAATCATTGTTCTCTTTACATTTGGCATTTTTGTGAATTGGCCTGATGAGTGCAAGACAAAAAGCTTTGACATGTGTCTTTTGCAGCGATACTTAAGTTCTATACTACCAGATGATTAAATGCTTCAAAACTAAAACGATGAGAAAAAAAATCCGTCTCCTAAAGTCAGTGATGTAATGTCACTGTGAATCAAAACATCTTTTGGGATATGTGGACAGTCTTGACAGAGGAGTCACCTTGAATAACCATAAAATTTTACATCCCACTTTATAAAGAGAGTTGTTTTTTGGCATAATACTGTAGTTTTGTACTTTGGTTTATTACAAGATATTAAATATAGCAGAATATTTTGCTATGTAGTCCTTGTATGCGCTCGCAATCCTAAATGGACGTATCATTACTTTGTCATATTAAAAAAATTTACTTTACCTCCCTTTCAGATCATTAGGATCAGAATGCAAGCAGTTGCAAACCTATTTTGTGAAACTTTGGCTTCTAGAGCAACAAACCTATTTTGTGAAACTTTGGCTTCTAGAGCAAACAGCAGCATGGGAAATAGCAGCTTATCTTGTATAGTTTGTCAAAAGGTCCTTCTGAATATACATTTTGGATTATCCTCCCAATGACATAACGTGTCAGTGTTGGGAAGGGTGCACACGAGAGAAAAATCAACTTGGCATCCTGTCTTAGCACTAACTCTGCTACACATACAATGGACAAAGTGAGATACAAAGCACATAACAATGTAAACAAGTGTGCAAAGGATCATGAAGAGTAGATGCAATTTC
This sequence comes from Cetorhinus maximus, assembly GCF_964194155.1. Taxonomy (NCBI): domain Eukaryota; kingdom Metazoa; phylum Chordata; class Chondrichthyes; order Lamniformes; family Cetorhinidae; genus Cetorhinus; species Cetorhinus maximus. The sequence goes on from NC_135890.1 coordinate 118,393,487, forward strand.
ACAATTTAGAATACAAAATTATAAAAAAACAAAGTTTAAATATTTACAATTACACAATGAAACTGATCACAAAATTCAACAAAAGGTGCAAAACACCTCATTACTTCCTAAGATTTAAAATATGTTTTTATTATTGTGCTCATTAAATAGGTTAAAAGAGACTAACTAAAGAACAAATTTGCATTTATACAGCATTTTTCACAATCTTAGGATGTCCTAGCTTTACAGTTAAATTGAATATTTTCTGAAATGAGTTGACTATTGTAGGAAATATTATTCCATCAGACTAAAATTAAGGTAAAACTTTACTTTTTCCCAAAACTCGTTTGAGTGTCTGAACGTAAATTTCACTAGGAATTAATAGTTGCTTTCTTTCGCTTGGATTATTGCCCCCATCTCACCTGTAGAAGCTGTAGGCTCACAAAAAGACTAACTTCAAACAAGTAAAATCATAATTTTACAAACGCTGCATAAATAAATCTGGGAATTTTTTCCAATAACATTTATAGCCAATTCTATCAAATTTCCCTGTGGATATGTCACAATTAAATTACAAGGAATGCTAAACGATATTTGTTTACATGTTACGATGGAGGTGGGATACTGAGCAAAGCTTCCTCTGCAGCAGCTTTAATATGCCAGTGGAATTTTTTTTAAATGCGATGTCCAAGTATGATTACCAATTTAATATCAACTTGGAGCAAGTGTAATCTCTTGCCCACTGGAAACTGGATTGAGACTTCATGAATTCAGTTCACACATAGGACCCTTGGAAGTAGCAGACAGACCATTTATTCCAGAGTCTGAGCCACATTTGTACTTGAGTCACTAAATTAAGACAAATATCTAATCCACACTTATATACATTACAAAGAAATACCCTTCAAACAGTAGCAGTACTCTTCCTTTTTAATGAAGCTGCAACATTTATCTGTTTACCTTGTGCAGTGCTTAACTGGAAATTATGAATGTCAATCAATAAGCATTCAGATTATGAAGCACACAAATCTATGCAAGCAGCAGCAGCAGAAATTTCAATTACAGACTTTTATTCACTTTATTGAACAAAATCCAGCAATTATGATGATAGTTAAAATGATTAATTTTTCTCGCAAGTTTGGGGGTGGTGGCGAGGTGGGGCGGGGTGGAGAAAGCTCTTAAGAGGCAGATTCTATAAAACATAACATGATCTGTCAATGACCCAAGGGCTAAGGAGTAATCTGTGCAGTGATAGCAATAAAGGTTGGCTGGAACATTTTCAAGGATAAAATTAAAAGAAACCAACTTTTTCCTCATCTTCATTGACCCATTCACAGTTTAATTGTTGTTTTTAAAAACACAAACAGCAATGTGTTCAAACTACATGTTTTATATAGTCGTGAGAACCTGTAATTTTCCAGGCAGTTGTGCTGTTTGAATATATACATAGAATAATGGAATAATTATAGCATAGGTGGCGGCCATTTGGCTCGTTGTGTCCATGCCTGCTGTCTGCGAGAGCAACTCAGCTACTTCCACTCTCCTGCCTTTTCCCAGCAGCCCTGCAAATCTTTTCTCTCCAGATAGTTATCCAATTGCCTTTTGAAAGCCATGATTGAACTTGCCTCCAGCACACCCTCAGGCATTGTATTCCAATATACTGGACATAGAATTTCTTCATAACTAACTGCAGATTGATCAGTAATGTCATTATAATGCTAAACAATCCTGCAAAAAAAAAAATACCATGGCACACCAAGGCCACAGAGCACTGGACATTCAGTGCTAGCAAAATGACAGAAGAAAAAAATTCCATATGTAGGATGTACTAGTGGTGATTTTTATGTTTCAGGACTTAGACAATGGTTCTAAGAAGTTAGAGCTTCATTTGTGCTGTTTGACATTATAAGGAAATAATTGCAGAGTATAATCAATTACTCTCATATGGACATTATTTTTTGTGTATTTCTTGACCACGTAAGGCCATATTGTTTGTTCGTGGATACTCAGTCATGGAATTGTGGAATCAAAGTGAGATGAGTAGCTCCCATTGAGAGTTACAAAATATTTGCTCTTATGCAGAATTCTGTAGGCTTTAGCTTCCATTATTTTTTATATAAGGTAAAATATGAACTGTTAAACAGGCTATGCAGATGACTGATATTTAAATGGTTTCACACATGTAAGTTCTAAGTAAGCTGTACCTCTACTTAAAAAAAAAATTGCAAAAGTAAATCATACATGGAAAACCATTACCAAAAATAGTTTATTGCACAATGCTCTCCAGCAATATTATGCACAAATTTAAGTCCCTTAACATGCTTACAGAACTTTTGTACAGGATAGTTTTCATAAGTAGATCCAGAGTGTATAGACCAAATCAAAAACAAAATAAACAGAAAGCAAAAGTCAGATTAAACTGAACAGTGAGCAAACTATTCCACCATCTCAGGACAGCAACAGTTACTGAGATAGAAACAATAATTGATGTAGTGCACAAAAGTCGACAAATAGTTAAAGCAGCTTGTTAGGTTTATACATTACTTAGGTTAAGCATCTATGCCACTGTTGAAAAAGGAATTTACTTTTCAGCTCACTTGTTAGTGATATAAACATGCTTTCTTCATGACAGAACATTTTAAGTAAATGGCAGTGGGATTTTTGCTGAGTATATTCCACAATTTTTCTAAACTGTTCTTTTTTTTAAATGCACCAATAACCCAGAAATAACTTTTCTTTCTGCTCATCATGGTGAGGATGCTTAGTGCTGAGGAACGAACTACTCTTCCATTGTAGGCACCAAATTTTGGCAACCAGTACACCCAGGTAACAGGCACCTGCAGCTTAAAGCTTCCTATACTTGACCTAGCAACGTTTCTTAGTCCCAACAGAGAAAAGTACCATCTAGGGCACCTATGTAATATTTCCATTCTTCTGAATGCAATTGCCAACTACAGGGCATTTTTGATATGAGCCCATACCTAGTGAGGGCTGGGTTGAAAACTTTATCCTTCTGCTTTGGCTGGATTCAAACCCAGAGTGCTAAACTTGTGTGATCCAACCCCCTACCAGTGTTGTAAAGAAACAAAATTGTAACATTTAGATGAAGTCATATATTAGTGTGTGCACAGAAGCAAAATATAACACCCGAAAGAGCATCTTCAGCATTTGCTACTAAGGTCAGGTCAAGTCAGTTTATATATTTGGGGTTGTCTTAGCTCCACAAACTTGGAGATCAAAAAGGTGCAAAATATGTTTTTAAACTATGGCTTCTTCCAAGAGGAAGAACAAGCCTTCTTTATGTTAAGATTAAAGTGTACAAAACATACTAATGTCCTCAGTTGAACTTTGACTTATTTAGTACCAACATAATGCTGCCTGAGCCTTAAGCTAAACAAATATATCTCGAACTTTCAGAACTGTAAAACAAAAAACTTACAACTTTTTAAAGTTAAAATGTAATTTTAATAAATTAGAATCAATATTTTTTTATCCTTTTAAGCCCTTCCTGTATTTATTCCCCTCCCCCATCACTTAAGGGTAGGAATCCCCAGACAGACGGTGGTGAATTTTTCCAAGTCAGTCCATCCTAATGAATAGCCAAGGATTGACCTCCTGAAGATAAAGTTACCTCCCACCTCCTGTTGCTCTTTTTTCCTTCTCTTTGAATGGACCCCGTAGCCTGACAAAAATCACATGTGGAAGGTGGATTCAAGCGGCTACAGGTGATATTTAAATCCATAACCAGTAGTATGAAGGAATACTTTGCTGCTAGGCTGCCAAGAAAACCAGAATGTAAATAAAGCACAAGGAGGTCTGGAAAACATTCCTACTCGTCAGCATTACTGAGGGCTTTTATATTCCCGGCGATACAGAAATTGTTCCCTACTGACAGGTCCTATTTGCATGGTTAGTATTTGCAGTGTTGTCGAGGTCAGTTTCTGTACTATTGCTGGACAGCTCTGCTGCTGCTGGGGTGGTGCCATCAGCAGTAAGTTCCATCAACTGTCCTTCCATTTGTGTCCATGACGACATTGATTGGTGTACAGTGACTGTGTGCTCCTCCATCTGTCGCTGTAAACTGTCCATCTCTTGCCTTTGGATAGTAGAAGAGAGGATTTTTTAAAAAAATTACAAATAGACCTTCTATGTCTTTGCCCGCAGATAATCCAAGATCTGAATAATCCTGCAGCAATACATTAACTGTCACAGTGAAACAAAATTTACAGAAGCAAAAGTAAAATACCGTAAAAGCTGGAAATCGGAAATAAAAACAGAAAATTGCTGAAAATACTCAGCTGATCAGGTAGCATCTGTGGAGAGAGTTAATGTTTCAGTTTAACAACTCTTCATTGAACTGATAAATGGTCATTGGCCAGAAATGTTAATTCTCTTGCTCCACAGATGCTGCCTGACCTACTGAGTATTTCCAAAATATTCAGTTTTTATTCACTGAAGCAAACACTGAGATACAGGACCCTTATATATATTTGCAACAAGCATCACTGCTTCAAGAAACTTGCTTAAGATAGGAGGACAAAACCTGGTTTTGTCTCCACAAAACTCTCGTCTCAGTTATTTTGCCCAATCTCCCAAAATGGAGTTGAAATATTTGCTTACAATGCAAATATCTTCCTTCCTCCAACCTGAAATCTTTATGTCATAGGACTTAGATAATTATAGAGATGCTTGTTTCTTCCCCTATACTTCCCACAGTGGATTTGCAGTTCTTGCTCAAGCTGTCCATTATGGGAACACTGTAGAAAGCTGATGTTCCCTTCTGTTGATTTTCCAATGTGCAGCACCTTAAAGAGGTGGTCATTCACCATGGTTCAAACATAGCTAGCTGATCATTTGATGAACACTGGCATGGGTGCAGCATCAAAAAGCCTTATAAACATTCATTCACTTCTGATCCCACTAAACCACTGAGAGCATTTGTATTAAATGCTGTGACTCAGAATTCTTAATTAACATTTTAACCTGCATAAAACATTATAAAAATTAAACCTTTATTGTCCAACCATTCTCCAGATTTGTAACATTAAATTAATTTTATAGGCAAGCTTAATGATTTTAGTATAGATCATTTAATGTATGCTTAGATTATAGATGGTCACTGCGTGGTTTATCTTCAACTGGATCAGAAATCCAAGACTGAAGACACTTATGAAAAAGCAAGTTAAGCAATAAGCTCAATTCAAGTTGCAGTATTTGGTTGCTTTCCTGTGGGAGCTCTCCTGATTTGCACTTTGTCTCAAAAACAAACCTTCAATCCTTTTGTCCTTGAAAACTATCATCCCATTTCCAAGCTCCTTTTCTATTTCAAAACCACTGACTGTGCTCTTGCCTCCCAAATCCGTGCCCACTTTTCCTACAACTCCATGCTTGAATCTCTTCAGATCATGTTTTCACCCTTGTCACAGGGTTAAAACTGCCCTAATCAAAGTCACAATAACATCCTCTATGATAGCAGAGCACTATCCCCCTTCATACCTTTTGAGCTCTTTGCAATCTTTGACATCATTGACTGCACAAATTTCCACCACCCCATCTTCTCTGTTGTGAAGCTCGGTGGGACTGCCCTTGCTTAAAAGCGCTCATATCTATCCAAGTAGAGGCAGAGTATCTCCAGTAATGGCTTCTGTTCCCGCCCTGGATCTTTTTTCCTTTCCTTATCTTCAAGTCACAGGCTACTTTAAGCTTCTTTTAAGTGCAGATTTTTCTTTAAGCAGGTAAATTAAGCATTCTTCACTTAAGATTCTTATATAACTTTGGCCCAAATTATGCCATAGGTGTGGCCATCACTGCTTACTGTTACCAAGGAGTAAATTGGACAGTGACTTTATGTCTGCACAGGCTCAGTTAAACACAAAAATCAGGAAGCTGCTGTCCAGTTTCCCTGTTCCTTCACAATCTTCTCTATTACCGGTACCTCTCCAAGAGGCTTGGCATTTAAACAGATGAAGGGCATGAGGCATTGCTACTTACCCACTAGATAAGTCATAAAGTTAGGACTTGTGCATTCAAGTAATTGAATTTTTAACAGCGTGTTCATGCTAACTCTTAATTATTGCCAATTAGTGCCATCTGTCGCTGAAAATTTATTTTACAAGCATGAAGTATCATTTCTTCATATTATAATACTGTTGGAGACTTTAATTTTTTTTTTACTTTTTCTGTGTCTTATCTTTTAGTCCCATCATTTTCCCTGTTCTTAATATTTTGCTTTCTGTACAAAAACTGATGAGTTAAATATTTTAATTTATATTTCCTGGTTTAGAATTTACATGCCTCTGTTAGGGTTCTTCAATCTCATTAGTGTAAGCAACAGTGTCTCTCTTCAGCTTGTCCCAGATCCCCTGTAGATAGCACAGCAGCGCTAAAATGGCTCTTTAATAAAACCAAGTTGCCACACAAAAGCCCACTACAAATCTGTGGACAATCCGAAGTACAATAAATGGAAATGCTGTTTCTTTGTCGCAGAAAACAAAATCCAGGGCATTATTTAAACTCAACAACCATGTTAAATAAAAGTCTCTGTTTATTGCTGAATAATAATTTTTGAATAGGGCTATGAAAGTTAATATTGTAATTAACCAAAGCTTTGGAAAATAAGTAGTACAGCCTGTTTCTGATGCATAAATTGTGTACAACTGGTGCCAACAAAATAAAGCTGCCAGCTGGAAATCTGTTTTTTTAAAACTGTTTTAATACATTAACCATCTCCCATATCCTAATTTCAAGGTTATGGAGAACAGGAGACTGACAAGTGATAAAATCTTGTCAAGTGCCAAACAAAGTCAAACTATGACCACAAAGCTCATGGGGTTTATTTTTTTTTAAACATTCATTTTCAGAATTCAAGCATTGCTTGCAAGGTCAGCATTATTGACCCTTGCCCTTGAGAATGTGGCAGTGAGTTACCTTCTTGAACCACTGCAAGCATAGTGATTTCATACAACCTAGTGGCTTGCTAGGCCACTTCAGAGGGCATTTAAGAGTCGATCACATTGCTGCGGGTCTTCAGTCAAATAGAGGCCAGGCCAAATAAAAACAGCAATTTCCCTTCCCTAAAGGACTTTCCCTTCCCTAAAGAACATTAGTGAATCATTTGGGTTTTTACGATATCCAGTAGTTTCATAGCCACCATTAGTGACACCCGCTTTTTAATTAGATTTATTTAATAGACTGAATTCAAGTTCCCCAGAAATATTATTTTATTCTAAATATTTCTACCCACAGTAGCTTTGTAAAGCTTGGGGATTATTTACAAGATTATTCAATTATGGAATCAGAAATGGATTACTGCAAAATATATCATATATTAATCAGAGCACACAAAAAAATCCCAAAACCGACCATTTTGCAGGGAACTTACCTCAACTGCTTTAAACAACTGTGGAGGTTGTTAAGAGGTTCTTTACTCACAGCTGTCGGTGGCCTGAGTAATTCCTCAAGGAGGGAGGCAGGTACAGGGCAATCGGGGATCTTTACTGGGGTCACAGGATTTGACGAAACAGCATCTCCTTTCAACTCTATTCTCTGTTCAAAACAAAGTTTATTTAAATTATAGTATTACATTGTAATTACAACATAGAAACAGGCCATTTGACCCAATAATTCTATACTGGTATTTATGTTCCACGTGAGCCTCTTCCCACTCTATTTCACTCACCCTACAGACATATCCTTTTATTTCTTTCCCCCTCATGTACATAGCTACCTTATGCCTAAATGCATCATTACTTTAATCCTACAAAATAATGTTATGGCACGGCGGATGGTAAATGCCGAGCTACTCAAATCCCAGAGAGAAACTTGAAACAGCCGCCACAACTGTTCTGCAATTTGTATTTTATTTCGAGATGCGTGCCTTGAATTCGGTAATAATAAATCCACCGAGACTTAGAGGTTTTTTCACAAAACCAAATTAGACATGTATTAATAAAAGAAAAGATTTTAAGCACATACATAGGTCTACAAATTACTACTATATTAACTCCCAAATCTCCTAATTAATCTGGCTCCCAGTTACACCTCCGTTAAGGCAATAGTAAAACAAAATATTTTAACAGACCCAGGCAAAGCACACAATACCCTGGACAATGATATTCAAAGTGAGTTTTCTTAGCCTTGGTTCCTGTAGACAACAACTTGATGCAGAGGCTGGAGGCTTTTCACGCTTGTGTTAGATCTTAGAATGCCTTCTCCTTTGCATATAACCTCATCTCCTTTATACATGTTTCTCCCTTTTCAAAGTAAATTCCATTGTTCCAATATGTCTTTGTAACTTTACTTTTCTCATAATATAAATCTTTCACAGTACTCATATTATCAGTAACCTTTGGGAAAAATAAACACACTGTTTGGCTTAGTTTCCTTTAGCTAGGTGTAACATCCTACCATCTCTTTGAAATTCAAACTACTCTAATTTATCTAAAAATGTAAATTTTCCTCACACCTCACATCCTAAAACTTCAGCCATGTTTACGTATTCAGCATTTCAAACCCAGCTTCCCTTCTGATAACTCAACAGCTCTAAACCAGCTGTCTCCAATTCAATTAAACCACACCCCCCCCACAAACACACAGCTGGAATTAAATAATGCATTTCAGAAAAGTGCTGCAGAATTCTCCAGGATGTTTTTGCCATCATTCACACAGACAGGATTAAAATTAATTACTACAATCATTTCCGTGTAGATTTCCCATCATTGATACTATTTAAATATTACCTGGAGAAAGAACATCTAATGTGATATTTTCTGTTGGTATCAAGTTATGTAACCGAATAACAAAGGGATTAGGTTCAAGAGTGATCTGTACTAGCAAGCAGCAGCGAGTAGTTACAATCTGAAATCCTATTGCGCCTTCAAAAGAGATTTGGATAATTATCTGAAGGGAAAAAAAAATTGCAAGGCCAGGGGGTGGAACTAGCTAGACTGCTCTTGCAAAGAGCCAGCATGGACTCGATGAGCTGAATGGTCTCCTTCTGTGCTATAACCATTCTATGATTCTATGAAATATCAAACACATTGGGATAAGCAACATAAAACATCAGACATGGCATAATCATGTTCAATATTTCATATCCCTTTTCTTAAAGCTAATTTCAGGCACATTAGAAATCGATGCAAGTGGCAATTGATGCTGGCTCAATTCTTACTTTTAAATCCGAGATTGATGTTTTTGTTAACCGAAGGTATTAAGGGGCATGGGGCAAAAGCGGGTATATGAAGTTGGGTCACAGGTCAGCCATAATCTCTTGGAATTGCATGAAACAGACTCTAGGGGCAAAATGGTCCACCTGTTCTTCTGCTCAGCTGAGTTGGGCAAGGTCACAGCAACACACACACTTAGCTTTTCAGACATCTAGTCGAGTCCAAATATCCCAGGGCAGAAACGACACCATTCTGTTCTGCCCTAGAGTTACCCGTTTACCTTGCGTGTCTTTGTCTGTTTGAGGTCCATCTTCAATTGGTGGTTTTGCTGCAGTAGTGTCTTCATGGTATTTCTTAGTTCTGACACCCTAGTTTGGAGCATGAACTTGTCCTTACGGGTTACTGTCAGCTCCTCCTGCAGCTCCTCCAGATTAGTCTTGATACCCTGCAAAATACAGTGTAAGGAAGAATCAGCTACATTTTAAACTATTTTAAATTTAAATAAGCTAGTAATAAACACCACTAAAAATATGGTGGAAATGTATAAATTCCATTGAAAAATCTTTAATTACATTAGCCCATTAGTTATCTGTTTAATAAGGATGAAGCCAACAGAAAATAAATGCAGATTTTTGTCCCAATTTTGAGGGATAGTTTAGTTGAGGACCATGTCCATTTGAAACATGACTGAAACTATCCAAAAAGTACCCTTAAGACGTTTCCTTTCAGAAACCAAAATGTGCATGTAAAAACAAGAGGTATATAAATCTCCCCACGCATTGTAGATCAAAAAGGCAGGTAGGTACACTAGTGATATTCCTAAAATTAGTTACCAGAGAACAAATTCATAACAGCTCAGGCCAGATTCCCACCAAAGATCCTCCTCCCCAATTTTCTTTTCCTGGGTGAGATCTGGAACTCAAAGTGTGAAGCTCAGGTATGAGGCTATGCTCTACTACTCTAAAGCTCACTGTCAGCGACATTTCATATCTTTCCATAGCATGTTAACTAACATGGTGCCAGGGCATGGCACAAATGACACATTTACCCATTATTCCTACTGTTTCAGTAGCAGTAAATAACACTTGCATTTAGTGAGTTGCCTGAAATGCATAACTCAATATTTGACTATTCAGCTAAAAGTTGAATATTTTTCCAGATTAAATTTGTCTATTTGTTTACATTCTGAACTTCCAGGTCACAGGATTTTTAAAACAAATGGTGATGGGGAAGACTACCAAATTGCCAAAAGTCTCAACTCATTCAGCAGGAAACATTTTAAGATGACTACCACGTAACAAAAAAGGGTGCAAAGTTTAGATACTTATACACAGAGACAACTAAACAGGACTCCTCTTGCTAACGTCTCCCACCTGTAGAGCTTCCTGTAGTCCTTCCAACTCCTTCTGACCACGCTGTTCAGTCAGTGACAGCTGCTGCCTTAAGGCTTGTAGATCTCTTTCCTTTTGTTCAACTTCCCATTTCAAGTCCTCCACCTGAAAAGAAAGACTTTTTACTTTGCCATAATCACAATTACCAGTCTATGTATAGGAGGCATTCCCCAAATTAATTCCCATTTCTGGCAACCAATTCCACCTTCCTTTGCTGAAGGGACAGATGGCAACCACACAGATGACTGAATGTGTTTAATATACTCTGTTTATAATTAAAATCTTTAGCAAATTTAGTGCCACAGGTTTATTGATGGGATTAAAATATAATACTTGAACAGGGCTGAACCATCACAGCAAAAATTTCTCCACACTGTAGTTACGTCTTTAAGGCATCGGCAGTTATTAGTTATCACACATTTATGTCATATTGGTCAACAAGAACTTTCAAAATCAAGGTTGTCTAGGGATCCAAAAACATGTTAAAAAAAAGGCTTGTACAATATGAATACCCCTAATGAATATTTCTAACCGCTCCAGCTACTTCCACCACAACACCATTTGTAGTCGGGTACAGCATATTTCAGCAAGAATTACTATAAATGCCAATGAAGCAGCTGCAAAATCATGAGGCTGCTACTATAAATATATGACATCTCCTCGCGGTCCGATTCCTCAAAGTCATTCTCCCCCCAACCCTACCTGTGTTAACAAATCGTTCCGACAGCTGCCAGCTCTCCTCTAGTATCTTGACTGAATGTTTTTCCTTTGCAAGTGAGCCTAGGTAGTATGGCAGTGGGCTATTTGACTATAGAAACATCATATCTCCCAGTACAGCAACACAGCCTGGATATCCAGTGTGGATCCTCTGATCTACAGGCTTAAGACACCAGGCCATAACTTTACCCACAAAGATTAGTTTTTAAGTGCAAAAATCTATAGCTATTTTCATAGCATCCTACCACACTAGAATAGCTTTTCACTATCACTAGATCTGCAGCACAGATGGTCTCGACAAAGATTATGTCTAGGAGTGAGTTGTGTGCGACCCTGACAAAACATTTCTGTTTAAAAAGATATAGGTACAAAAATTCACTGCAGACCATGCAAAAAATTAAACTGGATACATACGCTACATCACCATTTTCATAATGATTAAAGCTCCCAATACACCTTAAATCAAATCTTTCCTTCCCCTCCACCATTCCATCACCAAGCAAACAGAATTCCCATCAATAACAGACTGGTTTCTCAGACAGTATAGGTCATTATTAGGTTATCTGAGTGCTCTGTAAAAGCCTCACCATCTAGTACTACTGCACTCTGGAGACAAAGATTCTATACCTTGGGAGTACTGACTTAAGTATTGAGCGCTAAACCTTGGTCTATGCATCTCCATAAGAAAGTGCATGAGCCAATTCCTGCCATAAAAGATTTGCAATTTAGTATGGGATAGCTGATATTGGACAGAGCATGGGTTTGTATGCTCCCGCCAATATCAGCTATCCCAAGATTTTTTTTTTTTTAAAAACACCAGGAATTGACTCATGTACATTTTACAAATGGAGACATTTGAGCCAAGGTTCAGCACTCATCATCCTTTATAGATTTCCAAAGCAGTCTCTCAGGTTTGTTTTTTATTTTGCTTACTCAGCCAACTGTCCTACCGAGATACAAGAAACATGACTGTCCCTAGCAAATGATAATGAACATAATGTGCAGTGCTACAGTGTGCTCAGAAAGGAAAGAGCAGTCAGGGAGGGTGTATGGCCCTATATGGGAGATTGAGGTTGACCCAGTGAGAGGTCAGGCACCCTGGTTGAACTTTTTTTAATGTGAAACGGTCAAAGCTAACACAACGGATATGCTATAGAATACCAGGTCAGGAATAGGAAAAGGGTCATGTTTTCCCCATGAAGAGATTAGAAGAGAATGTGAAAACGAAGCTTACTTTCATGGGCGGGGGGACTTTAGTCAAGTATAAATTGGGACTATCCAAGAGATTTGTGCTCCAGAGTGAACGGACATAATGCTCACTCCACAACCCAGAGCATCAGTAAAGCTATGAGATATATTCGCTTTGTAATGGTAAGACATGGATAAGGGTACTATCAAGTATCATGTGGGGAAATGGAGGGTTGGGGTGGAGGAGACCCATTTGAAACAACTGACAGGGTCTTGTTATAAATTCTTGCATGAAGAAGAACAGCATTTCTAACAATGCAGCACTACCTCAGTATTGTGTTATAGTGCCACCTAGATATTTGTCGGAATGTGACTTGAACCTACAACCACACTCATTCAGGCGGCCGGTTGGAACATTGATGAAAATGGAACCGAGTCATGAGAAGGCAAAGACAGGTGAGTGATGCATAAAACTATTTTCACTCATCAGGGTTTCAAACTTAAGTGGTCAAGGCCTATGCTGAAACTGATTGATCAAGATATGCAGGTACCACTGTATATAACATAGATGCAGCCACAAGGCAAGTTGTACCTCCTGGTTTACAGTAGCTGGTTTGTTAAGCTGCTCATCCAGCTGTTTCTGCAATAATTTAAGCTGAGAGTGAGCTGCAGCCAATTCCTCCTGGAACTGTGCTACTTCCTGAGAGTGTTTCTTATCCTGGGCTCTGCAATAGAACACAATAGGAGCAAGGTTAGATAAACCCAATCATAACACAACAGGAATTCCAGGCACCATTAAGAAATCAGATTATTTAAAAGGTACAGCTTTCATCTAGCTGAAGCTACCTGATGGAACTGAAGGCTGTGCAATGCAAGATATGAGCTGGGTTTCCAAAGAAATGGTGTCACATTTTGAGCAACTGTTGAAGAAAGACTGCTGTGGTTTCTTTGACCATTATGAGTCAGCCCATTTCTTATCTTTCAGCTGGGTACATTCATATCTTATAACGAATATTCGTGACTGTAGAAGGCAGCCAACTGTTTGATAGTTTAGGAAATATTTAATGAAGATTTCCAACTACTTTTTTTCTGTTCCTTCATGTAGTTGAACCATTTTGGCCAAAAGATCCCAGAACTAATTCTGTAGAAACAGGCCATCCTGCTCAAGTCTGCTCATGAGCAAACAGCTCCAAATATATTTACCCACCTAAATCCCACACTTCATCTTTTTCCCTAGTGGAGATAGTTAGTGACACTTGCATGATGGTTTTTAAAAAATTAATTCATGGGATGAGGGCTTTGCTGGCTGGTCCAGCATTTATTGCCCATCCCTAGTTGCCCTTGAGAAGGTGGTGGTGAGCTGCCTTCTTGAACTGCTGCAGTCCATGTGGTGTAGGTACACCCACAGTGCCGTTAGGGTTAATATGATCGACTTGAATTTCTATGATTCTATAAAACGTATCAAACCCAATCATTAAACAAGTCCATTAGACATCACTCCAGATAGAATGCTGCACAGGATTAGGGGCTGGGATTTCACAAACTCTAGAATTTAAATCAACCTGGCAATGCTGGGCAATTCTGACCCCACCCACCCCACCAAAAACTGACCATTGTGTAAGAAGGATTCATGAGGTGCATGGTGCCGGAGAGGCTAGTTGGCGTTTTAACACTTAGGGTTTCAACATTCCTCCCACAGTGTCATTGCTCAGCTCTGCGATTAGATGTCAGATGTGTATAACAGTTATCTTACTGAAGTTTATCAGCTTCTGCCTGCAGAGCTTCTACAAGCTGTTCTTTGGCGTGCAGCTCTTTCTTCACCTCACTGAGTTCAAGGGCAGCTGCCCTGTAGTGACGACGATTGTGTCCAGCCTCAGCCTTGTTTGCTGAAACCTATAAATAATTTAAATAAAGATAAAAATAAAATAGACCTACCATAAAAAACAATGCCAAAATAGTGCTTTAATTTCATTTCCATTAGTGAGGTGGAAATATTGCATAATCTCAGCAGATCTCCATTCTCCACCTTCCCCTGTCATCTTGAAGTTGTCTCTCTGGTTTGTGTATTGTTTAACAAATGCTATCAGCCCTTCAGCATCCCACATCCAGGTCACTATTCTTAGACAGTGAGCATCGACAGCCTTTGAACTATAAAGGGCAACACACCAGAGCATTCTGCTGTCCACATCCATGGTCCACACGTGCATTGCCTGCAGAAATCACTAGACAGCAGTAGGAGCTGGGAACCCTGGCTGATAGTATCCAAATCCTAGCTCATTGTATGCTAAATGCCAATTGTAGCATTTCAATTGATGACCAGTCTGAGACCCACTTCCTTAGCAGAGAGTTTTATGATTCAATCCTACACTGAGCTGTGTCTTAACCATTTTTTGATAGAGGAGATGTTGATTAAAGCAACCAGTTTGCTATATTTTGCGATAGTTTTCGATACAATTTACAAGCTAATGTCAGCATATGCAGCAAGACAGGCAATTTTGTAGTGTGCTCATTCACTCAATCGTCTGAATTGCAGTTTAATGGAACAGTTAGAATTTTTCTAAACCTTTTCACGTTGATGCCTTTCTTCAGTTTAAATCTGGAATCCCAGAGAAACAGACATTCCCGTGCTCCAAACCTCTACTTTTGGAGTGAAAGCATTAAAACATTAAGGTAAAACTGATGCATCGGTTTTCGACTGCTACTAAAGGTTTACTGTTCCTTGAAATGAACACTTAAAGCCACCATTTACCTGCTGTTTCAGTTCATTAACGTTTCCTTTCTCCTTTTCCAGTGCAATCTGCAAGGCTTGTACCAATTGCTTCATCTGCTGATCCTCCTCTTCCTTTCGTTTTAGGACTGCTTGTACCTGTCCAAAAAAAATAGTCACTCCATGAAATCTTGCTACCATTGGATGTTACCAAGAGAGGCAGTATTCTGTTATTTTTTTCCATTTTGAAGTAGAGCATGGATATTAATGGAACAGATTTAATCACAAAGTTGGGGGAAGGGAAAAGGGACCGAATGGTTGTCAAACCGGTTTGTCAAGATCATCACGGATTTTTCACAAGACAGATTTTGGGTTGGCTGCATTAGCAGACTACAACACCATTCGCTGTTGCTTTACTTAGCCCTTGGAGCAGCACCAAGCTCTCAATGTGGCACAAACAAACTGCTGGGGGCCGCTGAGCATCTGCGATTCTTGATTTGACACGAACAAAAATTGACCAGATTGACCATAACGTGACCATCTGGGTC
Source organism: Cetorhinus maximus (assembly GCF_964194155.1). Lineage (NCBI taxonomy): Eukaryota > Metazoa > Chordata > Chondrichthyes > Lamniformes > Cetorhinidae > Cetorhinus > Cetorhinus maximus. Next base: position 118,409,181 of record NC_135890.1, read on the forward strand.
TTCTAGATTGGGAGTAGTTCTGGAACTGGTTCTCTGCCAGACAGAAAGCAATTTTGCACCATGGACCCCACTTCCAAAAATATGGTAGATATTGTTCAAGTGTTGAGAGGCCCATTTAGAAATAACTAGCTAAAGTGGCATTTTTTTAAAAAAGGGAAGATGGAGGAGCACTGTTACCTCTAACTTCTGTTTGCTGTGTGTGTCAGCCTGTTGCACTGCCATGTCCCTTTAAGATTGACACGCGCCTGCTAATGCATGCATCTTAAAGGGAACGTTATTTGTGCACAGCCTGTTTTAGAGGAACACTGGTAAGGAGAGAGAAAGAATGGAGAAGGTTAGCAAGCAGAAGTGTTTAAAATAAAATTTTAAATATTTTTAGATCCAGGAGATTAACATTAGAATAAAAGTAAGAATAACATTGCTAATTGGAGTGTTTCAGTATTTAAGGTCAGGAGCTGATTTTTTTTTTGCAAAATGCTCACAGTATCTGGAATTCCTTTAATCCGCAGCACTCTTGGGATTTAACAGTAGAAATAACTCCTGACTAAAAAAAAACCCTCTGATTTGAGCTCATACCTGAAGGTTAAGTTGTACAAGATCTGCTTCTCTCTTTGACAAGGCAGTCTCCAAGATGCTGGTGTGCTCTTTCAGTGCAGCATGGGACTGACTCAGGCCAACAAGCTTCCCTCGTTCATGTTCCAACTCCAGAGTCAGATTTTTATTGGCTTCTTCCAAGCGTCTTATCTTTTTCCTATAACCTCTTGACTCTTGAAGCTAAGTGGGAGAGAACTGAAGCCATCATGGTGAACAGAGAATTTGTGCAAAATAAAATAATAAGCCTTCATACTCATCGTAATTAACCCCACAAAATATATGGAAGAACTTTGGTTGCAAAAGTAAAATGTAGTCTCAGTACACAAAGAGACAATATGAACTGTTCAATAGATTCAAACTGTGTATTTTGCAATTTCTACTACACTACTAGTGACTGGAACAGTTTCAGGTGCAATTCTTCTAATTCTGGCCATTTCACAAACACCTGTATAAAAAGCAGTCTTTACCTTCAACCAGAACTACACCTTCCAACATCCCTCAGAACAGAACACTCCTTCCACCACTGACAAAGTGGCAGCAGTGTGTACCATCTGCAAGATGCACTGCAGCAACTCACCGAGACCCCTTCAACAGCATCTTCTAAACCCGCGACCTCTATTACCTAGAAGGACGAGAGCAGCAGGCGCATGAAACATCACCAGCTGCAAGTCTCCTTCCAAGCCGCACACCATTCTAACTTGGAACTATATAACCGTTCCTTCACTGTCGTTGTGTCAAAATCTGGGAACTCCCTCTGTAACAGCATTGTGGGTGTACCTACACCAGAGGACTACAATAGTTCAATAAGGCGGCTCACCACCACCTTCTCAAGATATTAGGAATGAGCAACAAATGCTGGCCTACCCAGCGACACCCACATACTGCGAACAAATAAAAAATAAAAGAACACCCCGTTTAAATTTTGCGAGAAGAATCACAACAATTCAAGAGAAAAACTACCACAAATGCTTGAATTAGATTGTTCTTAAGGAACGAATGGTTGGAATAGAGCCTATCAAAGGAATGATAACAAATACCTTCATTCAAAAAACAAATTATTTATGACAATCCCTTGAAATTAGAGAAATCACAGGGGAAGTGGGGGAGAGGAGGAGCAAATAAGAGATAGAGAGAGAAAAACAATGGAAACGATTGAAGGCGTTTGCAGGTGAATGTATTAGACAGCATCTCATGTACAGCTGTAGATGAACAGGTTTGATTTGCCCCTGACCTTTAACTTTGGTTTTTCCTCTCCTGAGGATGGCAGATTTGTGCTGCGGTAGTTTCACGTGTGTGAGCAGGTGGTACATCATCCAAGACACTGGTTTTGATCCGTGAATCCAAGGTTGAGAGGCAGGATAGGCCATTCACCACCACAGCCAAAGACGACCCTGTCTTTATCTGAAATCTGTACACAAGCACCTTCCAGCTCAATACTGAATGACCCCATTGCCTCGATGACCCTGCTGGTACTTCACTGAAATTTAACTAAACGACAGGGAACAAAACCTAGCAGCTAGCCGACTCTTATGGTGTACACCAACACTGAACTTAGTTTTTCACTGTACAAAGATGTGTATTGAAAATTCTGATGAGGATACAAGTACTTGATCAATATAAGGCTAGAGTACTAGAATTTTAAAAAAAGCAACTTTAAACGAAGGTTAAATACAACAGCTTTGTTTTTTGCTAAACTCTCTTGCTGTTTATTTTGTAAGAGAAAGCTGACTGAATGCAATCAACACAGTTAAGACAACATTCTTCTGGGGTGTGCTAAACCTTAGGTTGTGCTCTCAAATAGAAAGAAAGTCATAAATGGTCAATTATTGTTCAGTTATGGCAGTAGAAGAAATAAAGCTGAACAAAAAGGACAAACTTACTGCACTTTGAAACTGAACTCAAAGCTCAAAGTATTCCAATTGTAGTAGTAATTTTACAGCTAAGCAACATCTCAACAAATACTTATGTACAATAAAATGTTTTATTAGGGCATGTTCAATTTTCAAATAAGAAAATCTCCCTCCGTGGGACAAATTCAATTTCAAATGTATTTTCACAATGCAGGAATATCTTGAAGGCAATTAAAATAATGATGGCTCCAGATATAATACATCTTAAAACCTATTTTCTTACAGTGCAACTTCAAAAAGTACTTTGCTGGTTGTAAAGTGCTTTCAGGTGTTCTGAGGTCGTGAAAGGTGCTATATAAATGTAAATTTTCACTTCTTAAATTTTTTTCTATACAATTTTGTAGAGCCCAGTAGTCATCACACCGCAAGGAGGAGGACAGGTAAAAGTGGCTTGTAAACAAAGAATGTGGTTTGCCACCATAGTGATTCACCACTTTGGGTCTGAGAAAGGAGAAAATAAAAGAATCCCAGAATTACTCCATTAATATTCACAATACATTATGCTGGGTTAAAGGGAAATTTCTTCACTACCAGCAATCCCAAAGTATAAAGTGCACCGGGATGAAATCAGGGTGGGTTTGACTGATAAGTGTCCACGCGCAGAGCTTGGTTTGGTTTAATTTTTACCTCATCCTCTAGATCCAAAACCTTCTCTCTGTAATCCTCAAGCTCCTGGCTGGTAAGAGAGATGATTGCCTGCAGCTCCTTCTCAAGGGTGGCTTTGCTGTGGTTTACTGCCTGCAGCTCCAGTTGCAAAGCCTGAATCCGTTCCTATTAATATATAAAGGGATAGCAAGATCATTTTTCCAGCCCAGCTCCAAGTAACATTGCCAATATACCCAGTAATGCCAAAAGGCACACTCCATATTTCTGCCAAAATTAACCCAAACTTGGCAAACGTTGTGTATTGGCATCACACTTCTCACTCCAAGTGAAATCCAACACAAGCTGCTTTCATTGTAGACCTTTCGAACAGTAAATAGCACTATTTTTTGTTTGAACAGGAGAACTTCATGAAAAGAAACTCCATCCTGTAAATGTCTCCCTGCATTACACACCATCGCCTGCCTGAGACGATGGGAAACCTTTGCTCATGTTATTCAAGAGTTTGACACAAGAAGGGCCAACTCTGTCAAAGAACCAGAATGATCTGAGCTCCAATCTTTACCTCTCTTCAGGGGAAGCATCTGGTTCCATGTTTGCGTCTTATCTGTAGAGTTGACCTGAGATGATATGCTTAACAGTGGGGAACTATGGTTGGAAACCTGCCGCCCATCAGTCTGTGGCTCCATTAAGCCGCACCATTCTTTGTTATGAATTTCAACCAACTAAGCTCCAGGTGCACAAAAGCAAAAAATAAAAAATTGCAGGTGATAAAAATTGGAAATAAAAACAGAAACTGCTGGAAACACTCAGGTCTGGCAGCAGGTGTTGGGAGAGAAACAGAGTTAACGTTTCCGGTTGACAACCGTCAGTTCTGATAAACATCACCTGAAATGATAACTCTGTTTCTCTATCCACAGGTGCTGCCAGACCTGCTGAGAGTTTCCAACACTTTCCGTTTCTATTATAAACTCCACAGGAACGTTTTGCATACAAGCAAACATCGAAACAAGGCAGTTCACTTAGATTTCTTCAGCTGGGGAAAAATTGTGTTTTATTAATGGGAGTCACTTAAAGACATCTAGTTCTGTCTGTTCTTAATCAGATTTCAAATAATAAAATCTCTCTCTGTGGCAAGCTGAACTTTTTTTAAACCAGCAAAACATAAAAACAGTATAGAATACTGTTTCTCACTTTATCTTGTTACAGTCCTTTTTCCCTTAGGCTTAGACATACTGCAAGGATGCTTTCATTGCCCATCCATGAGCAGCCTTGAGAAAATGTTGGTGGTTGTTTTGCAACTGAGTGGTAATTAAATCAACAACTACATAGTGTGCATAAGAGGCATGCATGGGTCAGGCCAGGTAAGGGTGGCAGGTTCCCTTCCCTATAAGATATCAAACCAGGCAGCTGTTTATAGCAATGTAGCAGTTGCCATGGTCACAAATTCTCTTCCTTTGATAGGATCTCACTCTCAGTCTGTGGCGTGTTCGTCTGGAATCACTCAATCCAGAACGTTTTCTCGTTAAATGAAATTCAACTTCAGGCCTTATTTTATCTTTGGTACCCTTTGAAGTTATCTTCATTACAACTTTTCATTAAACTACTGCAGTCAACAGCTTGGCATGCCAAGAGGAACATTTTCAGGTTGTGGGGAAACAGCAGAGGAGAGGGACAAATTGGATAGATCTTTCAAAAGAGCCAGCATAGGCATGATGGGCTGAATGGCCTCCCTTCTGTGCTGTAAAATTCTTACGAAACTCCTTTTCCATTTAATATTTTTCTGCCTTATTTTGTTTTGCCTCTGCAAGTTCAACGGCATAAATACATTTGAAAACCACAATTTAAAAAATTCATTTCTTCAAAGTGGACAGTTCTGGCTAGGACAGCATTTATTGCTCATTCCTAAATGCCCTGGAGCTGGTGGTAGGTGAGCTGTCTTCTTGAACCGTTGCAGTCCCTGTGGTGTAGGTAAACCCATAGTGCTGTACAAAAAAATAGTTTGCAAATGTATTTATGTCCTTGAACTTGCAGAGGCAAAATAAAATAAGGCAGAAAAACATTAAATGGAAAAGGAGTTTCATAAGAATTTTACAGCACAGAAAGGAGGCCATTCAACCCATCATGCCTATGCTGGCTCTTTTGAAAGATCTATCCAATTTGTCCCTCTCCCCTGTTGTTTCCCCACAACACTGAAAGTGTTTCTCTTGGCACGCCAAGTTGTTGACTGCAGTTCCAGGGTTTTAGCCCAGTGACAGTGAAGGAACAGTAATATGGTTTCAAGGCAGGATGGTGAGTGGGTTGAAGGGGAACTTGCAGGTGGTGGTGTGCCCATGCACCTGTTGCTCGTCCTTCTAGATGGTAGAAGTCACAGGTTTGGAAGGTGCTGTCGAAGGAACCTTGGTGAGTTGCTGCACTGCATCTTGTATATGGTACACACTGCTGCCACTGTGAATCGTGGCGAGCGAGTGAATGCAGAAGGTGCGGGATGGGTGCCAGTCAAGTGGGCTGCTTTGTCCTGGATCCTATCCAGCTTCGAGTGTTGTTGGAGCTGCACTCATCCAGGCAAATGGAGAGTATTCCGTCACACTCCTGATGTGCCTTGTTTATGGTGGACAGGCTTTGGGAGTGAGGAGGTGGAGTTACTCGCCACAGAATTCCCAGCCTCTGATCTGTTCTTATAGCCACAGTTAAGAGTTTAGAAACGGTAACATACTTTCAGAACTTTATCATTTCCACCCTCTGTGATCTGATCTTTCAGCTTGCTGAGCTCTGCCTCAGCAGACTCCTTTGCTCCAAGGGCCTCCTGCAGTCGACGGCTCAGGATACCGACAGCACTTTCATAAGCTTTATGTTTGGCTTTCATTTCTTTCTGTGCACTGCTGAGATCACTACCAAGCTTCTTCATTCGGGTCTTTTGTTCAGAGATACCTCTGGAAAAAAATCAAGACAATCAGGAAAATGAAGTTTATTTAGAACCTAAGGATTATTTATATATAGCTCCAAAAGAATAAGGAATGCGGGAAGGCGTAGCTATCAACAGGTCTTTGAAACATCAACACTTAACTGGAGCCATAACAAATTCAATTGTAGGATTAAAAAAAAGTGGGGTAAATACTTGAAGGGAAAAGATTTACAAGGCTATGTGGAAAGAGAAGGAACGCGAGATTAAGACCAGAAAGAGCCAGCACCATCACGATGGGCCAAATGGCCTCCTTTTGTGTTGTGCCATTCTCTAATTCTATGTTCTGTGAGGTTATATATTTTATGCAAGGTTTCAGGCAGATCCCTTGTAATTACACTGCATACATCTGAAGCCAGTAGTGGAAATGCTGGGTGGAATAACATTTTTTTTTTAAATTAGAATGAGATCCCATTCTACAACAAAAAGAAATCTTCCCTTGAACCGTGTATATTCTCATCCAATTGTTATTTGATAAACTTTTACAAAACCTTAGTATTTTTGAAGCTATTCTGGGCTGTGACATTATTGCAAAACTTGCAGTGAAAAGTTTAATGAAAGATTTGTTGATTTTCCTGTTGGTTTGTGTAAAACAATTATGAAAATAAACATGTCTCAGTAGCCATATGGAAGAGTTGCCAGGCAGTTTAAAAGTAGAAAATGTTAATCATTAATACTTGCCACTGCTGCCTAAACTTCATTTCGGAAATTTCTATGTAATAAAGTACATTCCTTAATTAGCAGGAACGGAAGCAATCAAGTTTAATCAAAAGTTTCCCTCACTTTTTAGCTTCCTCCTGCATCTGCTCCACTTGCTTCTTTAGTTCTTCATTCTCATTATAGAGTGACACTTGCTGGTTTCTGTCGAACTGCACTGACTATTAGAAAGTATAATAGGACAGATTTAATGATTTGTTGACAAGAGCAATGAAATTAAACAATGCCAACTCAGTGACACTAATGATAGGCGGCTCATGTTTAAGAGCTGTGAGATTGATGGTGTACCTGAAGCTCTGTGCTCAATTCATCACGTTCTTCCTGTGCCAACTGCAGCTGGGTTTCCAGATCAGTCATTTGCTGGTGAATGCGAGAAATCTCTTTCTGTAACTGCACATGCTCATTCTGCGCTGATTTTTTGTCAGTTTGCAACACAACCGCATCTTGTTTCAGCGCTTTCACCTCTGACTCCAGCTTTTTCTTTGCTGCCTTCATCTCATTTATTAGTTGATCCTTTGAATTTGCATCACGTCGATATGCCTCCACCATCACCTGAAGGACGATGCCAATAACAGCACAATCAACTTGAGAACATCAGCACTCTATTCCACTAATACCATTCCTCTGATTACCATCATTAGTTCAATGCATTAAAATAAATAAACACTGAAAACTTCAAGTGGCTGGACTACAAGCTACAAATCCCAGGAACATATACCTTCTGTTGAACAAGCTGTTCTTTCAGTTTCTGGGTCTGTTTCTTAAAGCTGGTATTCTCCTGTTGCATATTTTCTACCTATTAAAAAGTCAAATAAATTGCTGTAAAAATATGAACACTGAATAGTAATACAAACTTCAGAGTAATAATTGCATGATGTATTTTACAACAATCCTCAAAGGTTTTTTTTTTGTGGTTCTCCCAAAACAAATCCTTATGATAAAGACATTTCCTGCATAAATGTATTCCTCATTTTATATGCTCCTATGAGTGTACTGTTTTTTGATATCTGTTTCAATCTGTCTATAGAGCTTGTGTTGTGTGTACCAGAATTCATCCAAAAACAGATTAGTTAACTAGTTAAATAGAATTATTTTCCTTAAAGCTTTCTTTGTGCTCAAGTTGAGGGGTGTTATTGTTGGGAAATGAAACTCGTCCCATCTCAGGCAAATAAGTTTGATAATACCCAAGAGAGGTGGCAAGTTAAGCTCCTTTACCCTTCCCCCCATGACTGCATCAGTATGATATATGATTTATGATCTTTGATATGCTTTCCAATTCCTACACTAGTCATCCTGAGGGCTCTGATACAATTAGTGCTAAATTTTCTTTATTCTTTCATGGGATGTGGGCGTCACTGGCAAGGCCAGCATTTGTTGCCCATCCCTAATTGCCCTGGAACTGAGTGGCTTGCCACGCCATTTCAGAAGGCAGCCAAGAGTCAGCCACATTGCTGCGGGTCTTGAGTCAGTATGTAGGCAAGGATGGCAGATTTCCTTCCCTAAATTAGATGGGTTTTTGCGACAATCGACAATGGTTTCATGGTCACCATTACTGAGACTAGCTTTTCAATTCCAAGTTATTCGTTGCATTAAAATTCCACCAGCTGCCATGGTGGGATTTGAACCCTTCCCCCGCCAAACATTAGCCTGGACTTCTGGATTGGTAGTCCATTGACATTACCACCACACCACATCTCCCCTACCCCCCAGCCATTCTGATGGCCATTTTGTGCTATAGGTCCAAACCTACAAGGAACTGGATTAAGACTGCCCATAATTAATGTCATATTGGAGTCAACAAGCAGCAGTCACAGAAAACTTTCAACACAGCAGCCTGGGTTGTATCTAAACTTAAAAGCTCCAGAGGGGAAAGACCTGTGCCAGTAGCCCAGTGTGCATATCCGCTTCCCTCTCCCTAGTAAATACTAAAGTAAAATTGCTTCATATTTCTGCCATTTTATTATCAGTGCCTGTGATTTTATTCTGACTGTCCCTTTTAGGTACAACCCCATTCTGACCATCCTTTTTTTTTTAAAAATGTGGTTGTGGACTTTTTTGTTTTATGTTTCTTGATCATTTAATTTCATAATTTCCCTTTGCCTCAAGTTCTCTCCTAAATTCTTCATATTCTACCTCGTCATGCTCGCCTCTGCTGTCCATGTGCCTCTTTCCTCACCCTCAACTTTTCCCAGGTGTCTTTCTTTATCCATGGTGCCTGATTAGGTTTAGTTCATTCCTGTATTTTAGTGGAATATATTTTTCCTGGACTTTGTTGAACACCATTTTAAATGTTTCCCATTGTTACTCTACATCATTGTTTCCCAATACTGTTCATTTTATTTTCCCAAGTTCTATCTTCAGCCCCCTCAAAGTAGCCCACAGCTGAAGGTATGATCTGACTATGCATCAGTCGGAGATTTACTCTTATTGGTCACAACATGCAACGTACGGAATATTCTTTTTAAATTTCTAAAAAGGCTAATGAAATTTTCCTTAATGTTTCAAACATGGCGTATTGCAACGAAGTTAAATTCCAATTACCTGCCCAGTCTTAACAGCAACTTCTTGCCGAAGCTGTTCTAGGATTTCAGAAACCATCTCAGTGTCCTCCTCAAGCTTTTTAGTTCCTTCCTCCAGTAGAACCTTATCTGTCTTTCCAGCTTGCAGTGCTACCTCCAGGACAATCTTCTCATTCTGCAAGAATTGGATTGCTTCATCTTTGGCATTTGCTTCAGTTTGGATCTCTGTTAGATGGGCCTCCAGCTCATCGTAACGTGCCTGCAGCTCATTCAAGGATTGACCCTTGGTGTGCAAGGACTCTTGGGAGACAGTCAGCTGCTTCAGCAGCTCTAATTGCTCCTGTTCCAAAGCTTGTAATTGGAGTTCTCGCTGATGCAAGGTTAACCTAGCCTGAAGAGGAGACATTTTCAAAACATTCATAAGCTAGAATCACAAATACAATCAACTTTAATAACAGTCATTCATGACAAAATTACAGTTAAGCAATATCAGAAGGAGAGACAAAGGAACACAACTTCACATTCAGGAAAATAATTGACAAAGGCATTCACAGTCATCAACACGTAGGCTGTATTGCCAGGGAGTGCTGTGGAGGCAAAATCATTGGAATCTTTAAGAAACAGATGGATAAGGTAATGGAAGATTTGCTGATTCTCTGTAAATTTGTGCTAGCATGGGCTTAATAAGTACCTCATATGTGTATGTGTTGAGAGAAGAGCAGACCTAGTGGCCATGATATGACATTTACAATCTTAGTGCACACTCTAGGGCTGACACAGTACTGAAGGAGTCCTGCATTGTTGGAGGTGTTGTCTTTCAGTGGAGACATTAAAACTTAGGCCTGGTCTGTCTGTTCAAACATCTTGTGGGTGTAATAGATTCCATGGCACTACTCAAAGAGAGACAAAGAATTTTTCTGATATCTAGTCCCAACATTCTTCCCTCAGCCAAAACCACCAGTAAGTTACTGAATCATCCGTTCATCTGCTGTTGTCAGACCATGCTGTGAGCAAATGCCTACATTTCCGTAAAACCATAACACAAGAAGTAACAAACTTGGTGGTGGAACATTTTATAATGTTCAGAGGATGCAGTAACAAAGTTTTTAAATAAATTAAAGTTGCTTACTTTTTAAAAATCTTTATACGACAGATTTCCTCAACTCCTTTGTTCTCATCTCACTCCACATAGGGAGTCAAGGGTTATGGGGGTGGCGGCAGGCAGGAAAGTGAAATTAGCACCGCAATCAGATTGGCCATGATCTTATTAAATGGTGGAGCAGACTCGAAGGGTAAAATGGCCTACTCCTGATCCTATTTTTATGTATGTCATCAGCTGGCAACACCACTAACATAGGGAGATCATGGGTTCCTCAACTATTGCAATGGGCTGAATGGCCTCCTTCTGCACCGTAACGATTCTGTGATATGCAGTTGGTTAAATAGGCACCATACAAAAAAAAAAATGCATTTGTTGGACTTGGTGTAAAGTTCACCTTTGGTTGAAAATGTTTGCCAATCCCTTTTCACTCTCTACGTCTACAACTCTTTCAACAGAGCCAGTCAGCATTGAACAGTCAACCAGTTGATATCCTCATGCAGTGAAACCAATAGAAATACTTGGCCTAGTAGCCAGAGGGCATGTTTTGAGTCTCCTTTTGAATTCCAAACAGCACTTTTGGAAGGTTTTCAAAACTAAACAACCATTTCTACAAAGCTAGGGCTCTTTACCTCCTCAAGCTGTCTCTCCAATGCTGTAGCTGAATTAGCCAGTTTCTGAAGATGCTCACGCTCTTCCTCAAACTCTTCGAGTTTCCGTGATAAATCATCTTCGACCATCACCTTAGCCTCTTGGATCTGTTGGAAAGCTTTTTCCTGATCCAACATATCAACCTGTTGTGAAAAAGGTCATCTTCAAATATGAAAATATTGCATAGTTTGTGGACTGACTAGGTTGTGTTTGGCATGGAAGTGTTTTGTTAATAGAGATTCAAGTACGAATCATTCAGTAGCAGTTATGTTGAAGTGATTAAGACCAGATTCCTTCAAACCACAACGTCCTCTACATCAAAGCAAGCAGAATAGTTTCTACAATCCATTCTCCAGCACTACTAATGCATGAGGCGCTGGCTAAAGTCCTTGGTTTTGGGGTGATGTATCCCACTTAATGTAGCTTTTAACAGATCAACCACCAAAGGCTATTACTAATGCATTTGATATATGAGCAGTGACTAAATTTCATACTGTAATGAAGCACACATTAACAAAAAGTAAAATAATTTTTTTAAAGTGATAAATATAGCCTCATTCTTCTTCAGGGAGACACAGCAAAGTGTAAACAGTGTACACAGACTCAGTCAATCCACCTTCTCTCCACCATCAGCTGGTGGGATGGAAATGATAGTGGTCAATAGCATGGGACCACTATAGAGCATCCCCTTCATTACTTGACAAACAGGGTTAGGCTAAAGGCTTTTAAACAGGTTTTACATTTTAAACAGATCAGATAGTGATGGTAGGATTACAACACTATTCTACTGTCAACATTAACAGATATGCTGCTGTTCTAACATGCTACTTCTTTCAGAGCAGAAAATATTAAGGCTTTTTAGAACTAATGCACTTTGTTAAAAAAAAAACAGGTAGATCAGAATCAAAACTGAACTTTAAGATTATACTCTCATGCAAGTAACTGCCATTCGTCACAACAATTTAGGACAGTTAATGGATTGTGGTTAATTTTCACCTCAATATTTTGGAGATGCATCGCAATGCGCTCTTTTTCCTTAATGGATCTCTGCTGAGTGTCTGTAAGTTGTTGAGACAGAGACACATTCTCAATCTTCAGGTGCTCTAGCATTGCTGCCTGGGCCATATGACCAGCCTGTGAATAAAACAAAACCATATCCAATTATTCTGAAACATTATAACTGCAGTACCTCTAAGCTGAGCATGAAACAGTAGCTTTAAGTGTACTGTATATGACCCTTTCCTTTTTACTACAAGCTGTAGTTTACCTCTGAAAACATCTCAGAGTCATTGTAACTAAGTTCTGTACACATTTATAGATGGTCCAAGATAAAACAATGGTAGCCACATGTTGTACAATTTAAACTGATCCACTTTTTAAAAAAATATTGAATGTGGATGAACTCCAAATCAAACTTGGAATGCAAAAGGAGCAAAACTGGATTGGTTTAGGCTAAGTGGAACATGGGTTGTAAAAATCTATCATGGTACCTTACCTGCACGTTTGCCATTTCACTCTGTAACCGAACTCTTGCTTCTTGTGCCAGTGTCAGTTGCTGCTGGTACCACTGCCTGACCTGCTGCAGAGAAGTTATTTCAGAATGGGATGCCTTGAGCTGGCTTGTCAGAGTGGCACGGTCCAACTGTACCTGCTGAAGCTGGCTCTGTAGGACTGTCATTTGTTGTTGAATAGCATGAACTGGAAAAAAATATATTAAAAACATTTTAGAATAACAATCTGTAGGTTAGTTCCTACAATTTATGAATGCGTTTTCTTTAAAACAAGGTGCAGGAAGGTGTAATTGGGCTAGACAAGTACAAACAAAATGACTACATCTTTCATGGTCAACTGATATGATGAGTAGTAACTTGCTGCAGTCCAAACACTAATCATTTGTGAGACTTTCAAAATCTCACATGTCCGATGTGAAGGATGTCATCACATGTTATTCAAAAGGAACAATTATGTCTAAAAAGCAATACTAATCAAACAAACGCATTGTGTGGAAGTTAAGAACAAATATGTAACTAGTTAAGAAATTATATCTTGGCAATTCTAAAAGACCAGTTTCCTTGTAAAAATTACAAAAATATTTACAATGTAAACATAAAATGCGCAAAATTAAAATATTCAATCTTCAAATCAGCTAAGGCTCAACAGATCATTACAAAGCCAAATAACTCAAAATAACAGTTAAAACTAGCTGCAGAATTCAACAGGATCCCAGCAAGCATTCTCAATGAGTTTGCATTCTCAGCCACATACAGAGAATTTCACTATACTATGAAGTCATTATACATGAAACAATTCCATTTGACTATTCATTCTGTCTCCTCACATCAGACCAAGTCAATTAAAAATACTACAACTAGAAACTTGCATTTCTATGGTGCCTTTAAAGTAGCAAAAATCTAGGCTCTTCACAGCCGGGGAATCAGTACCCCCCAGTTACCTAAGAGGTCTGATTGCCCATCAATGCTGAATTAATTATTCCAATAGTTTGGAGCAATACAATGGCTCCACTGCCCCTGAGCAGATGGGGGGGGTGGGTGTGCGAGGCAAATGGGGGTCCATGATAGCTCTACACTCAAATAGCCCCAGTACACATTAGTTGGGTGCACACAACAAAAAAAAACTTGAGCAAGATAATGGTAACCTGCAAGCATTATTAAAACAGTTTCCTGGCAAGAGTCAGTACATCGGAGGGGTGAAGACGACTAAAAATAAAAAGGCTGTAACATGCTTCTACTGAGCACAGATTCAATCACTCCAACAAAGACGTACCTGAATCATCTCTATTAGAGAGTGTCTGCTGCATTTCTGTGACTTTTCCCATCAGTCTCTGGTATTGCTCCTCAGATACCTGAAGATCGTTGTTTAGTGCAGCTAAACTGGCATTTTTAGCCTCGAGATTGGTCTGCAGCTCAGTCATGGCCTGTTCCAGACTGGAACATGTTTGTCGTAAGGTGCTTACTTCAGAGCTTAACATGCTTTGCTTTTGCTCACTGAGCACCTTCTGCTCATCTTGTGCTTGTAGTCGTGCATTTAAAGCTGCTAATTGGGCCTGCAATTCAGTCTTCTCTTTCAAACCCTTAGAAGTTAAAAAGAATGGCAATGATGACCTTTTTCATGTACTAGGAATCATTTATGCTTTTCTCCAATTGTTTTCACATTGATGTCAGAACACCTGAATGAGCATATAAGCTTCCTTTAAAAAAAAATTACACAAACTCAATTCACATGGACACAAAGAACTTCAAAGTTTCAGGGACACAAAAAATCTAAAAACTATATAATTGTGATATTTTGAATTTGTACTTTTCCTGTAGCAGCTATAAAAAGAGGGAGAAAGTACTTCCAAAAATATTTCCACATTCCCACGAGCAAAGGCTTACAAAACCTGGATTAAATTAGATAGGCAATGAACATCAAAAACTAAGTCACACTCACCAAGGAACCAGATGCTACCCAGGACATGGTGACAGAGGAGGAAACTCTATCACTAGAAGGGTTCAAAATTAATGAGGTGGTTGTATTGGATAACTGTCGGTACTTAAAACTGATAAGGCACCAGGGCCAGATGAGATGCATCTAAGGATATTGAAGGAAGTGAGAGAGTGGAAATTGCAGGAGCACTGGCCATAATCAGTCTTCCCTAGACTCAGGGGAGGTGACAGAAGACTGGAGAATTGCAAAAATTATGCCCTTGTTCAAAAAAGACTAAGGATAAGCCCAGCAATTACAGATCAGTCAGTTTAACTTCAGTGGTGGGGAAGCTTCTTGAAACAATTATTCAGGATAGAATTAATAGTCACAGGGAAAATTGAGAGTTGATTAGGAAGAGCCAGCTTGGATTTCTTAAGGGAAAATCATGTTTAACTAACTTGGAGTGTTTAGAAGAGGTAACAGAGGGGGTTGATGAGGGTAAAGCTGTTGACATGGTGTACATGGACTATTTGATAGTCCATGTACACCATGTGCCGCACAACGGACTTGAGGAAAGTTACAGCTCATGGAGTAAAAGGGACAATAGCAACATGGATACAAAATTGGCTGACTAATTAATAGCGAACAATGGTTAATGGATATTTTTCGGACTGGACGGAGGTTTGTAGTGGAGTCCCCCAGGGGTCGGTATTGGGATCCTTGCTTTTCCTGATATATATTAATGCTCTAGATCTTGGTGTGCAGGGGACAATTTCAAACTTTGCGGATGATACAAAACTTGGAAGCATTGTAAACTGTGAGGAGGACAGTGAAGAACTTCAAAAGGACATAGATAAGCTGGTGGAGTGGGCAGATAGGTGGCAGATGAAGTTCAATGCAGAGAAATGAGGGGTGATTAATTTTGGTAGGACAAACAGAGAGACAATATAAAATAAGGGGTGCAACTCCAAAGGGTGTGCAGGAGCAGAGGGACCTGGGTGTATATGTGCATAAGTCATTAAAGGTGGCAGGACAGGTGGAGAGAGAGTTAAAGCATACAGTATCCTTGGCTTTATTAATAGGGGCATAGAGTACAAGGGCAAGGAGGTTATGCTGAACTTGTATAGGACAGTAGTTAGACCTCAACTGGAGTAGTGTGCGCAGTTCTGGCCACCACATTTTAAGGAGGATATGAACACATTGGAGAAAGTGCAGAAGAGGTTTACAAAAATGGTTCCAGGGATGAGAAACTTCAGTTATGAAGATAGATTGGAGAAGTTGGGATTGTTCTCCTTGGAGAGGAGGAGGCTAAGAGGAGGTTTGATAGAGGGGTTCAAAATCATGAGGGGGCTGGCCAGAGTAGATAGGAAGAAACTGTTCCTGCTTGTATAAGGATCAAGAACAAGAGGGCATGGATTTAAAGTAATTTGCAAAAGAAGCAAATGTGATGTGAGAAAAAACTTATTCACACAGTCAGAGGTTCGGGTCTGGAATGCACTGCCTGGAAGTGTGATGGAGGCAGGTTCAACTGAGGCATTTAAGAGGGCATTAGATTGTTATTTAAATAGAAACAATGTGCAGGCTAATGGGGAAAAGGCAGGAGGAATGGCACTAAGTCATAATGTTCAGAGAGCCAGTGCAGACATGATGGGCGAAACGGCCTAGTTCTGCACCATAACAATTCTGTGATTCTGTGAAGTCTTCTACATTTCTGTATTATTTACGGTCGTGTTAAACGTAAGGTCAATGTTTCCCCCCAGTGCTAAGCACAGGTCAACGAAAGAAAAATATTTTCACCTCATTAGCTTCAGAAGACAGAGCTTCCAATTGTCCCTCAAGTCGCATTTTTTCTTTAAGAATTTGCATTAGGTCATCATGGGATTCCGCCACAGAGCTTTCCATGGAAACACTGCACAATGAAATTACAACACAGCTGACCTGAACATACCATAAACAACATAGTCAACGTTAAACAGAAAACAATTCCAGCAGCCCATTAGATTTGGAATTCATGTGTGATCCCCAAACTCTGTACTTATTTGTGCTAAATTGATGCATATGCTCCACTAATGAAACTCAAAACTTTTGCTTAGGGTTGTTCACAAAGCAATAATGAATATACCATGAAACCCAACCTGATCACTATGCGAATCTAGCCATTTGTGCAATCAGCAACATCCTTTATTTCCCAAAGCTTTTTTATATTAATTCACAGCTTGTGGGCGTTGCTATCTAATTGCCCTCACTAAGGTGGCGTCATTACCAGCTGAGTGGCTTGCTAGGCCATTTCAGACAGCAGTTAATAATAGTCAAATACAATGTCAATAGTCTAGAATCACATATAGGCCAAACCAGGTAATGACGACAGATTTCCTTCCCTAAAGGATTAAGTGAACCAGTTGGGCTTTTATGACAATCTAGTAGTTTTGTCACTATCAATGATACTGGCTTTTTAATCTGGATTTTATTTAATTCCTTGACTGCAATGGTCAGATCTGAATCTATGTCTCTTGATCATTAGTCCAGGTCTTTGGATTACTAGACCAGTAATATGACCACCATGCTACTGTTCTTTTTACTATTAGTCTAACGGACATCAATTAATAAAGTAACAGAATCAATGCACTAATTTCTTTACATGGCTTTCCTTAGTCTTTGAATGGAGAATCCTTTTATAATAGGGAAAGGAGGCCAGGATGTCAGTAAGGAGATTCACACTTGAATGAAGTCCTTTCGCGGCTTCGACAACGCCAGGATGAGCATAAGTTCATTAGAGTTTTCTTTGCAGTAGGAATTACGAAAGGATGGGACGTGGTACATAGAATCCTTACACAGTGCCTTGCAACCCCACAAGCTTGAATGATATTGCCCAGTTACAGTTTGAAGTTTTAACTTAAGAGTTGGGAGCAGAATTCAGTTTCTGGTGTAGTTTTTTTTAAACTTGCATCTGTTGCAGATGAAACAACTACAGAATAGAAAATGCCGTGAGCAGAAAACATTATTCAGGTCATTCCTGTAGAATAATCCAATCCAGCAAAGGATGCGGGTGACTTGGGGCCTCCCTGTTTCCTCACAATGACAATTTGAGGTTTTCAAGCTGCAACCCACCATTCTATAAATATTTCTAACAACTGGATTGATAATTCCAGAAGGGTTCAAACACCAACAGAACAGTTTTCTGCTTTATCACAGCAACTCCTATTTATAGAGTGCCGTTAATGTAAGGTGCTTCACAGAGGCATTATGAAACAAAATTCACCATCAAGCCATAAGGCATTTTAAGGCCAGATGACCAAATGTTTGGCCAAAAAATTAGATTTTAAGGCACGTTGCAAAAGATATGAGAGAGGTAGAGTTGGGGACGTTTAGGGAAGGAATTCCAGAACTTAGGGTCAAGGCAGCAGAAGGCATGGCTGCCAATGGTGGGACAATTAAAAATCAGGGATTCTCAAGAGGCCAGAATAAGAGGAGTGCACATCCATACAAATTAGAACACAGCACCGGCTCCACAATTACTGGAGGGTGAGCAGCTTAGCAACAACCAAGAGCGACTTTTCAAATTTTGTATTTCCTTGGAACAGCTCCTGTGTAAGGCTATTTAATCATATCAGTGGCGCAGTTACCTGCTGGAAATGCTGTCTCTCCGGCTCCGCACTGCTCCATTCACTTCCTGCTGCTCACTCTGATGTTCTGCTGCTGCAGCTTTCAACACCTCCCCAATAGAAGGAAACTTCCCCATATCGTTTGATAACATTTCTTGCCCATCAACAGTGTATGTGTTTTTTTGCCTGATGTCCAGTGAGGGCATGGTCCCATAAATACCACTGGTAGATATACTGCTGTATGAAGAGCTGTCACTTTCATTCTCATCTTGCCTTGTACCCAGCTCATCTATCTCAGAGTTGCTGTCCTCAATGTGCAACGAAACTTCTAATTTATCGCCATTTTCTGACGCGAAGCTTACTTCAGATATAACAGATGTGGATGAACCAGTCCTGTTCTGGAATAATGTTTCCACACTGGAAGATCTTCCAATACTACTCATGGCCTCTGAACTTTCTGTTTTATAATCTGAAAGGGATCGTATTTTGCTGGTCTTGGAGCTCCTTGAAGTCTTTTCATCTTTGGAAACATTTGGCATTCCAAGGCTACCCACCTTGGGTCCTCGTGGAACGCTGGTCCTCAGGAAAGAGTATTCCGTAGTCAAGGCGAGGGTATTGGCTCTTGGAAGTACTTCTGGGTGGAACATCAACTCTGGGTCCAAAGTACTGGTGAGTCGATTTTTTGATGTTGATTGCTTAGACTGAAAGATAAAAGTAGAAATACCATTCTAAATATCTGCTCCTCAACAAGACAAGGATTTGTTGTGAAATACATAAATAGGACTTTTCAGACATTGCTACTCAGTAAAAAAGGAATGTTAATAGTAATTGCAGTCAGGACAACAGAAGAAAAATCTAATTTGATTCAGCAATTTCTATGTTCTTAAATCATCTCCTTCAAGTCTTTTTTCTGCCCCCCTCCGCCATTAACTTATTAATTTCTTTTGCCCTTACAACCCTTATTACAATTTCCCCCCTGGATCTGGTTTAGCCCTTTGGCTACAATCCCTACCAACTCCAGCTCTCAGATCGAACAATTCACTTGCCTGACTCCAGCATCCACCCTTCCTTCTGCCCCATCATCGCTGGCAGGGCCTGCAGCTATAGCATGACCCTCTGACTTGCTACATTCACCTAAACAGGCAGGTAGGGCCTCGGATTAATGACTCACCTGACACTTCCAAAAATGCAGCACTGCCTCTGCACTGGGAGTGTCAGCTTCGATTATATGCTCAAATCCTGGAATGGGGCTTAAATGCACAATCTTTTAACTTTGATGAGCGCATCACTGAGCCAAGCTGCCACAGGTTAATTACTACAAGTTGTAGTACAACAGAGTAGGAACAAAGATGAGCTGGATCTCGCGCCCCTCTCCCACCTGCTGTATCCAACCACACTTACTCTCTGCTGATGTCTTTGAACTCTGTACTGCTTGAGTTGTTCTTCAAGGCGCCGTTGAGCCTGTGAACGTATCTGTTCTTCATTCTGTTCTTTCAAAGACGGATCCACTGAACCTGATTTCAAAACAAAATCATAAATTCAAGCCATCTGAACTCTTTTGTTAGCTCTACCTATAACATAAATCAGAGTAAATACAATTAAGTGATTAAAGAACCGCTCTAACACCGCCCATTTATAAAAATGTCTTGTCAGACAGTTTGCAAACTAATATGCTAAAGCTATAATCATTTTGTCACAAAAGTCCGTAAATACTTTCCACTTAATCTTTTCTAGACTTTTATGTTCCCAGGGAAACTACAATTTCCTAATCTAGACATGACTACCGCTCTTTCACAGAGAATATGTAAAAATACTCCCCTTTTCACTTGTCAAATTCTCGTTCCCTTCATTATAGTCACCTCTTGATCTTCATCTCATTTCATGTACCAGACTTTAACCAACTGGCCTGGTCCAAATCCTCTGCCAGTGCCAGTCACCAATAGATCCAACACGCCAATCAAGTTTGACTTGCCATTAGACCTCTCTTTCCCTTTTCAGTATTTATTCAATTATCTTCTGAAAGTCATTAATAGATCTGCTTCGGCTGCCCTTTCAAATTGTGCATTCCAGATCATTACAACTCGCAGCATTAAAAACCAAATTCACCTCCCCTTCCCTCTGGTTCTTACACTAATAACTCTTAAATCTGTGTCCTCTGGTTACCTGTCCACCAATCAGTGGAAACAGTTTCTCCTTATTTACTCTATTGAAGCCCTTCATAATTCTGCAAATCTCTATTAGATCTCGCCTCATCACAAAAAAGAAAATCATCCAATTTTATCAGAATCTAAACCTTACCAATATCTCTGGATGCACAATCTGGTCAGGTCTTGTTTTACAGGAGACACCCAACATGGTTTCAACAAAAAGTAATAATTTTCTTTGTCTCTTTATTCCATTAGTGGGGCGGTCGATGAGAGTCAGATGAAATCGAGCAGAAAATCAGTGTGGCAGCTTGTTAAATTAACTCTACTGACAATTGTAATGTGGAGAAATTCATTACAACATAAATGGATTGCAAAAAAATTTGGTGGTCATAACTGGATAGCTGCGAACAGATTGGTTACATAGCCCAACAAAAGTTCACCTATCTTAGTTAACAATTTCCTATAGAATTTTGTGTTACATAACATCTGTCATTGGGAAAATGTTAGAATCTATTATTAAAGATGTTTATTAAAGGGCACTTAGAAAAATTCGAGGCAATCAGGCAGACTCAACATGGTTTTGTGAAAGGGAAATCACGTTTAACCAATTTATTGGAGTTCATTGAAGTAGTAACATATGCTGTGGATAAAGGAGAAGCGGTGGGTGTGCTGTACTTAGATTCCCAGAGGGCTCTTGATAAGATGCCACATCAAAGGTTATTGTGGAAAATAAAAGTACATGGTGTAGGGGGTAACATATTGGCATGTCTAGCTAAGGGGTAGGTATAAATGGGTCTTTTTCTGGTTGGCAGGATGTAACAAGGATCAGTGCTGGGGCCTCAACTTTTTACAATTTATATAAATGTCATGGATTGGCTAAATTTCCTGATGACACAAAAGTTAGGTAGGAAAGTAAGTTGTGAATAGGACACAAGGAGGCTACAAAGGGACATTGATGGGTTAAATGAGTGGGCAAAGATCTGGCAAAATGGAGTATAATGTGCATAAATGTGAAATGCATTTTGGCAGCAAGAATAAAAAAACATATTATCTAAATGGTGAGAGATTGCAGAGCTCCGAGATTCAGAGGGATCTGGGTGTCCTAGTGCATGAATCACAAAAGGCTAGTATGCTGGTACAGCAAGTAATTAGGAAAGCAAATAGAATGTCATCGTTTATTGCGAGGGGAATTGAATACAAAAGTAGGGAGGTTATGCTTCAGTTGTACAGGGCACTGGCGAGACCACATCTGGAATACTGTGTACAGTATTGGTCTCCTTATTTAAGGATGTAAATGAATTAGAAGCAGTTCAGAGTAGGTTTACAAGACTAATACCGGGAATGGGTGGGTTGTCTTGTGAGGAAAGATCGGACAGGTTGGGTTTGTATCCACTGCAGTTTAGAAGAGTAAGAGGCGACGTGATTGAAACCTTTAAGATCCTGTGGGGTCTTGACAGGGCGGATGGTGGAGAGGGTGTTTTGCCTAGCGGGAGAATTGAGAATTAGCGGTCACAGTTTAAAAATAAGGGGTCACTCATTTAAGACAGGGATAAGGAGAAATATTCTCTGAGGGTCATGAGTCTTTGAAACTCTCTTCTTCAAAGGGCAATGGAAGTGGAGTGTTTGAATATTCTTAAGACAAAGCTAAGTAGATTCTTGATAAGAGGGTGAAAGGTTATCAGGAGTATGCGGGGATGTGGAGTTGAGGTTACAGCCAGATCAGCCACGATCTTACCGAATGGGGGTGCAGGCTTGAGAGGCCGAGTGGCCTACTCCTGCTGCTAAATCATATTTTTGTATGTATGCATGAATGTTCATACATATGCATGGCAAGAACCAACTTGCAAAGCAGAAATTTAAAAAATTCAGGCAGTGGGATGTGGGTGATGCTAGCAAGGCTGCATTTATTGCCCATCCTTAGATTCCTGGGAAAACCATTTGAGGCGGTTCGTATTAGTGAGCCTTCTGCTTTGTAGCAATAGTTCACACGACTGGGCAAATTGCAGGGTAATTTTATCAAGAGACAATCAGATCTTGTGGGATTGGGGTCAAATGGGAGCCAAAATCAGGTAGGGAAAGAGGAGATTATTTTTCCTGAAGGACACTGGTGAACCAGTTAGGTTTCTTTGACATCCCAGTTATTTTTGAGACACTAGCCCACAAATTTATTTCATTAAATTTCACAACTTGCCTGGTAATATTTGAATTTACAACCTCTGGATTGCCAATCCAGTACCATAACTACCACGATTACTGTACCCCAAGTCCAAGCCACTGTGGAAAGCTTTCTAATAACTAGCACAGAGTTAGCACATGTGACACATTATTAGGTGGTATGGGGCATGGCATCGCCTCAAAGTTAAAAGTTACAAGACAATAAAAAAGCAAATTGAGATTCCAGTGAGGGCAAGGTGGCTCCCTGGATAGCCTAGTAGGAACAGTAATGCAAGACCAAACTATAGTGATCAGAAAGTTCTAGGATTCATCCTCAGTGCATGTTGAGTTAGCAAGGCAAGAGGTAGGAAGTTATAACTGGCCTCTGCACCACAGGGTTTTAGGAGATGGGGTGAAGGGAGCAATTAAGAGGCAAATTAGCAAATCCTGGATTATTATCCATTAACATTTGCTGACATTAAGTGAGGAGAAGGTGGATTCAGCTGTGATTTCCCTTCATGGAAAGTCAGCTGACTACACCTCCTGGACAAAAGCAACTACCCGGGCAAGCAGCCACCTGAACAAGTGTCTCCCAGTAAAAGTAAACAGGAAGCCAGTCTAATTCCAGCAGAATATGTTATGCAGCAACAGGCCTGCTGATCTTGCTGGAAGTGATGGGGGGCAAATAGCACCTCTGCCCATATATAGGTGACATAATACAATGTTACATCAATTTTAAAAAAAATGTTGCTCTTCTATCCAGTGACATTATCAACTGCGAGGGACTGTTTAAATCTAATAGACTAAAAAGTCCAATCTCAAAACAATCACATAGGCCCAAATGCTTCTTTTTTTTTTAAATAAGTTACTTTTCTTTACAAACCAGAAACATCCTGACTACCACCCATGCTACATCCCCATCCTGCTCTGAACCCCAGCTGGATGTCCTCAAAGCCCTGCCACAGTTAATCTCCAACATTATGTCAGGCCAAACAACTGACTGGGATTTATTAGGGCACTCCCTTGTGGTGTGAACAAATTACACCATAACACACATCTGCCAACCTAATGGCTAAATTGAAGGTCTGGGCTATGGGCTTAATGCAGGGGGGTGGGGGGGGGATGGGGGGGAAAGAATATTGGGATTTTTAAAAATTAAATGGCTGGTCTATGTTGACTGGTACTTTAAACAGACAGTTCTGATGAAGAGTCATACTGACTCGAAATGTTAACTATATTCCTCTCCGCAGATGCTGTCAGACCTGCTGAGTTTTTCCAGGTATTTTTGTTTTTGTTTCAGATTTCCAGCATCCGCAGTATTTTGCTTTTACCCTAAACACCAAACACATCCTGCAATTGCCAATCCAAGGTGAATTTGGCAAAGTAAAAATTCAATCTACCTACAATTCCAGCAAGCAGGAATTTATGCCACAGGCAAAATCCAAAGGATTCAGGATCTATCAGATATCAAACACAGTAACTATGAAACCTCAAATCTGAATACAAAGCATTTGTGTTAATACCAACAACAAAACTCATTTGCACAGAGACACAAACAAGAAACACAAAGCTGAAGCACATTGCAAAAGAATCAAAGGCAACAGGGTTTTAGAGCTGCAACATACATTACACAAAGTGGGATTTGGTTTTGCGCTTTTTGCCACTTAAAATTCAAGCAAAGTAAAACAAACCACGTGTACAAGTTTCTTTTTTGAACTCTCTACTCCATCCCTCATTCCTCTATTTCCTTCAGCTGAATTTGGGTGGGGCAGGAACTTTTACATACCTCACATCAACACTATCCTGTAATCTTAAAAAGGTAACAGAAGTGGTTTCTACAGGCTGGAGCTGCTCTGGCAGCTTCAGCACTTCCCCAATATTATAATGATGAAACTCTAGGTAACAGTGAAGAGTTCCATCCAAAGCTGCTGTTATTCAGCCTCCTGTAACATGACAAATGTAGTACAAGTAAAGAAGCTCTCTATGGGTGAACATGCCTAAATTGGCAATACCAAAATTAATTTGGTTTGCTACTTTGTCACCATTTTTAAGAATGCAGGCAAGTTATATTGCCAACTACCATAGGAGAGCTGATTTTCAAATTTGATGTATTTTTTAAAATTAGATTTTTTACAGTGTGAGTTTTATAATGCTACTTTTAATTGTTGACCTCACATCATTAATTCTTTTTTTTTAAAACTGCAGGGAAGGGACACAGGAAAGGATCAGTGCTCAAAAGAGGTAAATAAAGATTCTGGAAAAGGTGAGGTAGTTTATACAGGTATTTTGGTGTATATCATTACACAGTTAAGGGAATACAATTAACGCATAGGAGCAAAATGATCAACATGATTATTGACCAAAAGTTGAAAATAGCATCATATTGTATCATAGTAGCTGCCACACAACGAATTGATACATAAACTTCAGCTTGTCTAAAAACCCTGCATTAAACTCCATGTGTCCTTTACTACACCAACTTCCATTAACTCCCTGTTACACAATGGATTTAAATTCAAAATCAGTGTCCTCACTTGCAAATCCCTCTATGGCTTCATCCCAGCTCTGCTAATGCCTCCAGCCCCATGTCCAATTTCAACCTCCTTTGCAATCATCTCAGTATGGGGTAGGGAAAATAATAGGTTTTGGGGGTGAGGAGAAAGAGTAACAATTTCCAAAATCATGAATGGAAATTGATTCCAACAAGTTATTTGTACTGAAGCAGAAGAACACCTTGTGATACGAGGCAGATAAGCTCCACCTTGAAACAAGCTACTTCGCTCCTAACTTACCCACTGCACTTCCATCCAGTAAGCTCAGATCCGAAAGGGAGTAGATGGATGTGTCCCTTATTCCTGCTGACACCGGTTGATATCTGTAAACTTCACTTTTTGGCTACTGACGTTTGGAACAGAGCAGCTTTCCATGTACCAAACTTTTCTTAAAAGACATTTCTATAGTAGCACATGCACAGAAAGAGACAGCACATGGAGTTGCCAGCTTGATCAATTAAGCTTAAAAAAGCATGCCAATTTTGGCAAAGAGGAAAGTTCAAAAAAGGAGGAAGGAGGGTGGAACAGCTCCCGCTGTAAATAAATGCTTACACAAATTGGTTTCTTGCATAGGAAGACTTAGAATGAGCGACTGCAAAGCTTCACTTTTTTGAACAAACATCTCAGATTTAGCTCCCTGAGGCTTCTTTAAGTTGTCATTGAAACCATCCACACCTGGGGAAGGCTCTGTGCTCTCATCAGATCTGCACTTTGGTGGCTGACTTTCTGGTGAGTTAGAGACAACCTGGGGAATGCCAGAAGGCCCAGTGGACCTGTAAACAGACTTAGATCCATTCTGACAACTGTCTCCTTCACCATCAGCACCTTTATCACTGGAAGCACACAGTTGCTGGATCTTGCCCTCATGTTTGCCTGAGATACTGCTGGCGTCCATAGCTGCTCCAATGTTTGGCACTTTATCAGTACTGTTCACAAAGGCACCTATGAAAAATGAAGCACAGTTAGCAACTAGTACCACCCTATTCTACCACTTAAACTTGACACCAGCTGAAAAGCAAACTTCTAATCTTGTTTTTCTCAGTCTTCTAACTATTACTAAGTTTGTGGCATTTTTTTTTAAAGCATTCCATGACTTTGATATTTTAGATTTAGAGGAGGATTGGGGAGGAAACTGACATAAAACAGAAAAGAGGAAAGCGACGTCAACTGAAACAAGTGAAACACAAATTCACTTTCGGCTCATCACCCAAGTTCAAATTTCTTTCCTGTTTTAACAAGGATGGAAAACTGAAAACTATTTTTCATTACCTTAAGTATAACCTTTAAAAAGGAAGGCAAAGGCTTGGAATAAGTTATTTTGTTTTGTCTAAAAATGGTCATCTGGCATGCACTGGCAGGAAAGCTTCAAAGCATAAAAACATAGCTTAGTGTCACAAGTTGGCGATGTTCCAATCTACAATTTACATCTATTTTCAGGGTAACTCCCACATTCTATCCTTGAAAACTCTCACTTCTTTTCAAATTTTTTAGCTTGTAGTGTGTACAAACAAGTCAATGACTTACTGTCAACTTTCAGTGCCAGAACCACTATAAAAATTTATCATTTTTCAAAATAAATATATACCCAAGTCTGGAACTACACAGGTGAAGGGCTAAACTACATTCGTTCAGAATTAGGAACTGATAATTCATCACAAAATAGAAGCACAAATGTTACCATTTTCTTTTGAGAAACACCATTGACATTCCAAAAGTCACAATAAGGCTCCTTAAAGTTTGTTCTGAGATAAAGAAAGAGGGTTTTGAAAATAACACATCTCCAGTTTGCTGGTTGGGCTTCTGACCATATCCATTCAGCAATGAAACCCAAATGTTACGGATATTTTGGCAATTTTATTTTCATCAATGGCTATTTTTTTTTCAATGAACATTTGGTCCCATACCACCCCTCACCCACCACTATCAGTACCACAACCATCACTACCGGGTTTCCGGTTTTCCAGTCCAAGCACTAACACTGGGAGCAAAGGACAGCTATCATTTCCCAGGCCAAAATAAACACTGATCAAGCTGACAGAGATGTGAATTAAAAGCTTGATTATGGTCTCCTCTTTACCTTTTTGTCTCACCCATCCCACTCTGTGTGGAAAGATACTTGAACTTTGACCAGTACTTTCCTAAAATGGCACAAAGGTCAGCAATAGGTCTGGACCGCAGGCATAAATCCACCATTCAATGTTGTACAATGTCTTAAAAGTTCCACAGTAGAAGGATCATTATGAATCTCATTCGACAAAAAGCCAATAGAAGATGCTGATCTGCAAGGTAAGACTAGTCTTGCTCGATTCTTCTCTCTTCCAACTCTTCCTTCTCTCTCCTCCTACAATGGCTACATCTGAAGTGTCAGCTGTACACCAGGCCTAAACTACAATTTGATTTTGGGTCATTCTCAGGATTTGAGCATCATGGGCATTTATTGCACATTCTTAGTTACCGAGGTGGTAGTAGTGATGGTGGGCCATCTCCTTCCTTTCAATCTTTGTATTGGTTTGATAGAACTGAGTGGTTTCTAGGCTACTTCAGAAGGCAGTTAAGAGTGAACCATTTTGGAATGGGACTGGAATCACATAGGTCAGACTGAATAAGGACCACAGGTTCCCTTCTTCAATGAACCAGCTGGGATTTATGACAATTTCATAATCACTTGCACTTATTCCAACTTTTTATATCCAGGTTGGTTTATTTCAATTGAGTTCAATTCTCAAACTGGCATGGTGGAATTTGAATTCATGTTCTCTGGATTACTGATCCAGTAGCGTTACATTAGCATATCCCCACTCAACAGAGTTGGGGGGGGAGGGGGGGGGAATATTTATTTTTTTTACATTCATTTATGGGATGTGAGCGTTGCTGGCTAGACCAACATTTATTGCCCATCCCTAATTGCCCTTGAGAAGGTGGTGGTGAGCTGCCTTTTTGAACTGCTGCAGCCCCTGTGGTGTAGCTACACCCACAGTGCTGTTAGGGAAGGAGTTCCAGGATTTTGACCCAGTGACAGTGAAAGAACGGGGATATATTTCCAAGTCAGGATGGTGAGTGGCTTGGAGAGGAACTTCCAGGCGGTGGTGTTCCCATGTGTCTGCTGCCCTGGTCTTTCTAGATGGTAGTGGTCATGTGTTTGCAAAGTGCTGCCTAAGGAGCCTTGGTGAGTTTCGGCAGTGCATCTTGTAGATGGTACACACTGCTGCCACTGTTAGTTGGTGGTGGAGGGAGTGAAGCTTTGTGGATGTGGTGCTAATCAAGTGGGCTGTTTTGTCCTGCATGGTGTCAAGCTTCTGGAGTGTTGTGGGAGCTGCACTCATCCAGGCAAGTGGGGAGTATTCCATCACACTCCTGACTTGTGCCTTGTATCTGATGGACAGACTTTGGGAAGTCAGGAGGTGAGAGCTACTCGTCGCAGGATTCCTTGCCTCTGACCTGCTCTTGTCGCCACAGTATTTACATGGCTCGTCCAGTTCAGTTTCTGGTCAACGTAACCCCAGGATGTTGATAGTGGGGGAATTCAGCGATGGTAATGCCATTTAATGTCAAGGGACAGTGGTTAGATTCTCTCTTGTTGAAGATGGTCATTGCCTGGCACTTGTGTGGTGTGAATGTTACTTGCCACTTGTCAGCCCAAGCCAGGATATTGTCCAGATCTTGCTGCATTTGGACATGGGCTGCTTTAGTATCTGAGGAGTCGCAGATGGTGCTGAACATTGTGCAATCATCAGCGAACATCCCCACTTCTGACCTTATGATGAAGGAAGGTCACTGATGAAGCAGCTGAAGATGATTGGGCCTAGGACAAAAGAAAGATCAGGACTCGATTCTCTCACTGTGAATTCAATGTTATACCAACAGAAAATAATGTCCTTCTTCTATACGCAGACTACCAGCCTATTGTAGACAAGAAAAATACCACCAGAAAAGTCTACTTTTTCTGTCAACCACAATTTTAGTTTCTTAAACTTTGACACTCCTTGTTACAAATTTTTTTAATACATTTTCTCCGCAGACAAGAATAAATCATCCATGATATTAAATACATTCAAAGGTGCATTTAAAGCAAGAGGGACTTAATTACAGTGAAACTAATTTGATGTAGTCTCACTCTGTAGATGCAGTTGTTTTTCTTATTATTCATTCATAGGATGTGGGCTTCGCTGGCTGGGCCAGCATTTATTGCCTATCCCTAGTTGCCCTTGAGAAGGTGGTGATGAGCAGCCTTCTTGAACCACTGCAGTCCATGTGGTGTGGGTACACCCACAGTGCTGTTAGGGAGGGAGTTCCAGAATTTTGACCCAGCGACAGTGAAGGAACGGTGATATATTTCCAAGTCAGGATGGTGAGTGACTTGAAGGGGAACTTCCAGGTGGTGGTATTCCCATCTATCTGCTGCCCTTGTCCTTCTAAATGTAGTGGTCATGGGTTTAGAAGGTGCTGTCAAAGGAACCTTGATGAATTCCTCCAGTGCATCTTGTAGATGGTACACACTGCTGCTACTGGGCATCAGTGGTGGAGGGAGTGAAACTTTGTGGATATGTTGCCAATCAAGCAGGCTGCTTTGTCCTGGATGGTGTCAAGCTTCTTAAGTGTTGTGGGAGCTGCACTCATCCAGCCAAGTGGGGAGTATTCCATCACACTCCTAGCCTGGGCCTTGTAGATGGTGGACAGACTTTGGGGAGTCAGGAGGTGAGTTACACATCGCAAGATTCCTAGCCTCTGGCCTGCTCTTGTAGCCACAGTATTTATACAGCTAGTCCAGTTCAGTTTCTGGTCAATGTAACCCCAGAGTGTTGATAGTGGGGGAATTCAGCGACGGTAATGCCATTGAATGTCAAGGGACAATGGTTAGCTTCTCTCTTGTTGGAGATGGTCATTGCTTGGCACTTGTGTGGCACAAATGTTACTTGCCACTTGTCAGCCAAGCCTAGATATTGTCCAGGTCTTGCTGCATTTGGACATGGACTGCTTCAGTATCTGAGGAGTCACAAATGGTGCTAAACATTGTGCAATCATAAGTGAACATCCCCACTTCTGACCTTATGATGAAGGAAGGTCACTGATGAAGCAGCTGATGATTGGGCCTAGGACAAAAGAAAGATCAGAGCTCAATTCTCTCACTGTGAATTTAATGTTATACCAACAGAAAATAATGTCGCTCTTCTGTTTTCAGACTACCAGCCTAATGTAGGCAAGAAAAATACCGCCAGAAAAGTCTACTTTTTCTGTCAACCATTGATGAAACAGCTGAAGATGGTTGGGCTGAAGACACTACCCTGAGGGACTCCTGAAGTGATGTCCTGGATTCGAAATGACTAACTTCCAACAACCACAATCATCTTCCTTCGTGCTCGGTGTGACTCCAACCAGTTGTCACATGTGACAGCTATGTTGAAGAACCCTTCATCCTTAGTGTCAAAACATCGTCCCTCATTTTCTCTCTTCCTTCCCCCATCCAAACATTCTAAGTGCAGTAACAGCACAACTTCCACCAATGACTCCAACACAATAAATAATGCAGTTAATCTTGACCACACATGCAGATACTAAACTAAAACTGACACACATGCAAAGCAATGACTAATAAAAAATAATGTTTCCAAGAAGAATGGAACTCGCTAGCAGGTCAATTTCATACACCTACAACATAACTTTAATGCACAATGATTACATTAAGGGAATATTTTCAGTCAGGTTTACAATTATTGCATTTCAGAGTTTTACCCTATTATCTGGCACATCTTGAGATGAAAAATATTAAGTACATATATACGAACCAATTTTGAATATTTTATTTTGATATCAAAATAGTCATACCAAGTAACAGGAACAATTCAATGATCACAGGAAAATGACAGCTTAATTCATCAAAAATAATGAGGTGCAATGGGAAATATCACAGGTACCAATGGCATAAAGTCTCTGCATAAGCTGGTGCTGTTCTAGAGTGGCTTGTTCACATTTTTCGTGAGGTTCATCAAGAACACAAGTTACTTCTCTACAATATTAGGAACCAAGAACAAAATTCCCAAAAGTTGCATTAGTAGAAAGCAGTTCAGCTTCAGACTAACATTAAATTTGTAGCGTCAATCCAGAGTGGGGACCCTAAACTGTATTTACTTTCCATAATATGCTTTTTCTCATTTGTTCCTAGGATGTGAACATCACTGGCAAGGCCAGCATTTGTTGCCCATTCCTAATTGCCCTCGAGAAAGTAGTGGTGAACTGCCTTCTTAAACTGCTGCAGTCCATGTGGGTGTAGGTACACACACACTGCTGTTACAGAGGGAGTTCCAGGATTTTGACCCAGTGATGATGAAGGAACAACAATATAGTTCCAAGTCAGGATGGGGTGTGGCTTAGAGGGGAAGTTGCAGGTGGTGGTGTTCCCATCTATCTGCTGCCTTTGTTCTTCTAGGTGGTAGAAGTTGTGGGTTTGGAGTGGCTTGGCGAGCTGCTGCAGTGCATCATCTTATAGGCGATACTACATCTGAGGGATGAAAGGACTTTTCTTCCAGCTA
The DNA here is from genome assembly GCF_964194155.1 of Cetorhinus maximus. Lineage (NCBI taxonomy): Eukaryota > Metazoa > Chordata > Chondrichthyes > Lamniformes > Cetorhinidae > Cetorhinus > Cetorhinus maximus. The sequence continues at coordinate 118,440,644 of NC_135890.1, forward strand.
GTTTCCTTCCTTTACCAATCTTTACTGATATTAAATTTGCATGGTTTTGTAAAAATGGCTTTTGAGTATTTTATATATTTAATAAAACAGCAAACTTTGCAATTTTACTCAATTAATAATCTCCATTCCATGAAATCTTTACAAGTTGCATACTTTACAAGTTTGCTTGGTTTCTTGCTTTGGTAGGGTAGTGGTTATGGGAATGGTCCAGCAGCTTACAGTTCATGAGGTCAAAGCCCAACTGTGCAATCTGTGGACCTAATTTTAAAAATCTAGTAATTTATAGCTTGACGCTATAGGAATAATGCTGAACGTTTCCAGATTGGCATCGAAACATAACTGACTTGTTAATTTCCTTCAGAGAAGGGAGCCTGCCACCCCTGCTTGTGATTCCAGTGACATCGCATGGTTGATCTATATCATCACTTGAAGCAAGCGAGGAAGCCACTCAGTTATAATCAATTGATGAAAAGGGTTTACCACATAGGCTGCAACAGTGCAAGTCAGTCCATCACCTCCACTTTCTCTGAGCAACTCGAGGTGGGCAATTATTGCAGCCCGTCCAGTGTCACCCACATTCAGTGAACAAATAAAAAGAAAATTGAATATTTTCCCCTCTTTGAAATCAGAGCATGAAAATTATTCAGAGAAAACCTGTTATGTTATTCAAAGTAAAAAAATGAACACTGGATTTATACGGGACATTTTATTACTTCAGGATGCCCCAAAACTCTCTACACCCAATGAAGCACTTTCGTGTCAGAAATTCGCAACCAACTTTCATAGAGCAAGTCCCACAAACAACAATGCTATTATAATCAATCGAAGTTATTGGTCAAGAAATAAATTTTGGCCAGGAGACTGGGGAGAACTCCCCCCTACTCTGCTTCAAAATAAATGCCCAGGGACCTTCCACACCCAACCAAGAGGGAAGACAAGGTCCTGGTTTGAATGTCTCTTCCGAAAGATGACATCTGCAACAGTGCAACACGAGACTGCAGTGTCATCCTAGATCAATGGTTTGCAGTCTTATTTTGTTTAAGGAACCCTATAATATATTGTGAAATTCTGTGGAACTCCAACTCTCTCTCCCTCCTCCTCTCCCACCGTATATAATAAAACAAAAATGAATACAAAGTAAAACACTATTGAACAAATTAATGAAAATGCAAAAGAAATTCATTATTTTTCATTGCATGCACGAATGTTGTATTTTAGAATTGAACAATTTCCAAATGACCCAAAAAATGCACAGAACTCTTTAGGTATGCTCATGGAACTCTTGGGTTCGGGGTACCCTAGTTGAAAAACACTGGCCTAGATACTGTGCTCAAGCCTCTGGAATGTGACATAACTGATGCGTAAAAGGTGGCTGCATTTATTCACCTTTAAGGTAGTTAGTTAGGGCGATAACCATCAATCTGACAGTACCCTTAGGTCTGGTCAAACCCATGCAGATGACAGAATCATTTCAAAATAAAATATTCAGATTTTTGTTTGCATTTTAACCAGAATTCCTCATCAATGCTCTATAAATTCCACAGCCATGGAAAGCATCCACAAAACGTTTTGCATTCCAGGTGCTGGATGCGGAGGAGATCACAGCTGCTGTGGCTGGGACTGGCTCACAGGTTGGCTATAATTTCACCAGCGGAGTCTGCAAACACAGTAAAGTTGGAGGTGAACACAAAGGGACAGTATTGTAAGTATTGCATCACCCGGATATGGTTTCAAGTACAAGATTTTCAGGTCTGGTTAGTCATCACAATATGTATATACCTGTTTATAAAAAAACTGCTTATCTGAAACGTCTCAGGTAATATTTCGCTGCACACTTTCCAAAGTGCCTTATTTCAATAATGTCATATTATTATTTGCTTTCTGACAATCTGATACAAGCAAGTGTTGAGGAGATTTGGGAGGTTGTAAATTTTGGCCAATTTCTTCAAAATCCTTTATTTAAAAAAAATACCACCAGTATTATGAAGGGCATTGGATTTTTTTGTCTTTGCTGTTATTAGTTTTTTTTTAAAAAAGCCTGGTTACTCCATTTAAAAAAACGTTTCCTGCTCCTCTTTAGATCTCAGTACACCGCTTCCATTTCCCTGCAGGTAGGCAGCTGACACTCCCAGGTACATATGTAAACACTCGGGTTGGGCTATCAAATGTTAACTGCCACAAATTTGATCGGGCCAGTCACAGAAAATGGCCTCAAGGTGCTCCAAAATTCCACAGGTTTGCTTATATCTCAGGCTTCACAGAGAATGGCTTTTGTTATCAACCAAGGTCATAGTGGGATGGCTCTAAAAAAAACATAGGTATTGCAAATTCAAACATACTTGACTATCAACAAAATCTACACCCTACACTGATTATCAGTATATTTTAAAATCAGCACTAATTCCTCATTCCAACCCCACCCCCCACACACATCCCCAGGGAGCTCTCAAGAATTGGGCTAATGCAGCAATTGTACTAAAAATTATTGCTAATAAATATAAATAAGTTAAAAGGAGGAACCCCTACCAAACAACCTTTAAAAGTCAAAACCACAAACAGTAGCATAGCACATTGGAGTTTATTAAAATGTAAGGGAACGTTATCTCTCATCCATTCCAGCAATTAGCTCATGAGCAACACTGGTTCAGTGACATTTAGGAAGTCACCTACTCTGTGACAGGAGAAGCATAACTCTGGCCAGAAAGGAGAGAGAAATCAGAGAATAACATACCCATATTAAAAAAAAATTTTCCTTACAACAACATGCAACTATATAACATCCTTAATATAAAAAATGTCCTTAAGATTCAACACAGAAAAACACAAGGAAAACAGAACAGTGAGCAAGCGTTTGATAAAGTTGGAGCAGTCACCAAAAGCTTGATCAAAGAAATGGCTTCGGAGGAGGTTTAACAAAAAAACGAAAAGCTAAATCCACAAAGTAGAGTCAAGGAGCGGGTGGGCCAAGTGGAGGGGGAGCTGTATAGGAGGCCAGAGCAAAGGCTGCAGAAATTAAGTTGAGTGAGGCCACAGAAGGTTTTTAGGGTGGAAATGTCAAATTCAATTCTTTGGGGAGCAGGGAACCACCTCTAGGTCAGCGAGGAAGAGGATGGTGGGCGAGCAAGAAGGAGTACATGCAGTTGAGTTTTGGAGAAGTTGGAGAAGGGAGACCAACAAGAACAGCAAGGGAGTAATCAGATCTGGAGGTGACAAAGGTTGAAGGTAGGGCCAGAGGTAGGAAAAGTGGTCTTTGTGATGGAAAGAATGCAGGACCTGAAACCCCGCTCTTGGTTGAACAGGATATTAAGACGACAGTAAACAGTCTGGTTTAGGTCAAAAATGGTGGTTGGAGACACAGATAGAATCAGTGGCAAGTGAGCAGATTTTGTGGCAGTGGCAAGATTATGGCTTCACCCTACCCAATGTTTAACTGGAGGAAGTTATGACTCATTCACAATAGGACATCCGACAAAGAGGCTGGCAGCACAGAGATAGTGAGAGTTAGAGCTCAGTGTCATTGGCATGCACACAAAGCTGACCCTGTGGATAATATCAAATCTGTGACTAATATCACGGAGGCGGTGGGGGAGAGAAGAGGGGGAAGGGGGGTGCTAATCCAAAGATTTTTGAGGGAGTTTGAAAGTGAAGGAAAATAAATCATTGCCTGTCCTTGGGTAATATTTGGATTTTCCCCTTCAACATTTATTTCATACAAGGAGTGTTCATAACATCATGATTACCTGTGTTTATAAATAAACTATAGTGACATTTGTAGTCCTGGGTTATTGATCGCATTTCTGCCTATGATCGTTTTAGTTAGTCATATTGCTGGACTCAGTTCAACAGCAGCACTGTGTAAACGTATTCACAAAAATTAAATAAAATGTACATTAAAATGCATGATTCTTTACAAGCTGAATTACAGAATACTAAAATTGAGATCCTCCTCCAAGAAACACAACTCAAAACTGCACAATGATTTAACAATGGTTGTATTTCTCCAGCAAGGAAACAAGCACAATGAAAGCAGCACACAATGCTGAATCTATACAGGGCTGTACTTTAAAACAAGTAGCTAATTCATCTACTCAACAAGACAAATACTGACACTGGCACTTCCTATTGACATCACCTCTCAACTGTTGCATCTTCATATTTGTGATCTTAAAGTTTTTCACATTTTAGTAAATAAAAACATTTTTAACAAAAACACCCAAGGAAGTACATTTTTGGAGAGATTTTAGCAAAACGTTTAACTTGGTGCTGATTGCTCACCGTTTATGTCAACTCCTGTGACAGATGACCCAGACACAGCTGCATCATCGGAGAGTTCCTCTTTGCTCCCAGCAGTTACTGCATACGTTGAATTTGTCAGCAAAACATCCTGTTCATGGGACGGGGCTTCCATCATTCTACAAACTTGGCAGTAAGCGATGACACTTTATAGAGCTCTCACAATAAGCCAAAGGTCACTTTGTGCCATTAAAAGAAAATGAGTTCTGCTCTGAGGATAGTTCAAGAGATTGCAAAGAGCTTGAAATGTAGCGCCATGATCTGTCAACTGGGAGCCGTAGCATTTGGCAGATTCCAATGCATCAAGGATTGAGGCCTTTCCTACACAATTCGTAAGATATTACAGGCACTGTGGAAAAACAATACATTAATCAGTATTTACAGGAGGAGGCTAAATGACATCAGGAGTTATATCATGATAGTCATAAAAATACATAGCAAGGAAACAAAATGCAAGTAAACCTGATTGCAGCAATGCTAGTGATACAGGAAAGAAGTGCAATGCTACTGAAAGGTGGAAGATAATCCAGTGCATTTTTAAATCTCTTCATTGAACTGATTTAAACAGCAGTGTAAATCTCCACGTTACAACAGTGACTACACTTTAAAAGTACTTTATTGGCTGTAAACCATTTTGGGACACCCTGAGGTGGTGAACAACACTATATCAATACAAGGCTTTCTTTGTTTCACTACAGTAAGCTCTGCTGGTAAAGCAAGGAATACTTGTTCATATTATAAGCACTGCACTCAGTACTAAGCAGGTCCAATTAACGTGGTTTTAAAATAATGGAATTATCCCCAGCAGTTTCTCCTTCTTCCCTTGATTCCAATAATAACCTAAAAATATTAAACTACATTCTGCCGTGATACTCTAGTGTAATATCATTATAGTAAGTTTGATAGCAGCTTGAAAATACATTTAACACATTGCAAAGAAAGCTTTAGAAACCGAGAAAATACTGGCACTAAACATACTAAATATGTGTAACAATGGCAGAAAAACAACAGCCAATATTCTGATAACAATTAAAACTCTTAAACAGTTACCTGTACCTATACTTGTTTAATAGCAATCAACAGTTTGCAGGTTCTGCTGTGTCAAATCCTGAACGTCATCTAACAGACCAGTTGCTTAACTGTTGGCACTTTATTTTCCTGCCATCATTAACACTTGGAATCACGAAAATTAAAACCAATTGAAATACTCAATGAAAAAAATTGTACATTTCACACTGTGCGACAATCCCAGTTTATCAGAGATATGCAAATCTGTACTTTGTGAGTTGGCTATATTCAGACAATTTTCAGCAACATCATAACTTGCATTTATATAGTAGTGTTAATGCAGCAAAATGTTTCAAGGCACTTCACTAGAGTGTTATCAAACAAAATTTGACACCAAGACATATAGAAATATTTAGACAGGTGGTTGAAAAGTTCATCAAACAGGCAGATTTCAAGGAGCATTTTAAAGGAGAGAGAGGTGGAGAGGTATAGTCAGGGAATTACAGAGCTCAAGACCCAGATATCTGAAGGTACAACTGTCAATAGTGGATTGACGAAAACGGGGGTACGCAGAAGGCCAGAATTGAAAGAGTGCAGAGATCTCAGAGGGTTGCAGAGCTACAGAAAGTTACAGAGAGAGGGGTGAAGCCATGGAGGGATTTGAAAAGAAGGATGAGGATTTTAAAAACGGAATCTCTCTGGACAGGGACCAATGTAGGTTAGTGAGCACAGGGGTGATGGTTGAGGGAAATGGAGCGAGTTAGGATATGGGCAGCAGGTTTTGGATGAGTTAAAGTTGGCAGCAAAGCTTTGGAATAGTCAAGCCTGAAGGTAATTAGGTACCTATTAGGGCTTTAACAGCAGACATGCTGAGGTAGCAACAGATACAATTATAGATTACTGCACAGAACTTATTTAAGTTTTTACTCATACAACAGAGAATTGAAAATTTCAAAAAGGGTTTCTTACAGGTTATATCAAATCACAGAGCTGAACGGAAATATTAGCTCTAATACACTGGTAAAACTAGTTATTGTGTCCTTGTGGCTTTTAAAGTCATCACTGCGAGCATGGAGTGATATGATCTACGAGCTTGCTTGATAGCACAAATGTGCATTTCAGTTTGAGGTATGGTGGTAGACTCCTCATTATTCGAGTATGTTCAAGCTGTAAGTGACTTTGTTGTCTCCGTGGGTCCTCTCATGGCTGATGCAAGATAGACATGGACAATCATGAAACTGGCAGTTCATATTGTCGTTGTTGGTGCTTGGGGGAACATCTGCAGCTGCATCACCTCTGGCTTTACTCTAGACACATTGGATGTTGAGAGTTTGGCATAGATCATCCTCGAAGCACGCTGAACCAAATTTTAGCGCTTGCCTCCATGTGGACCAGTCAGCTGCAGTGTTTTCCCAACGAGAGTCTGCAATGCAGAGGTTTACAAGGCTCCTTTTTAGGGTATTTTCAAGCTGCTATCAAACTTACTGTATCATTTGTACTGACCACCATGATGTAATTTGTCTTGAGACAGTTCCTCATAGATCTGCTTGGGGATTCTGTAGTCACCCATGCAGGAGACATGGCTTGCCTATCTAAGTTGAATTTTCTGGAGGGTGGTCTCCGTGCTGTTGATTCCAACATGATGAAGGACCCTCATTGTTTGTGATTTTTATCCTGCCATCGAATTCTCGTGAACTACCCCAGGTGTCTTTGGTGGATGCAATCTACAGCTTTGATGTGGCATCTATTGCAGACCCAGGATTCTGAAGTATACAGCAAGCTGGCAAGGGCAATGGCATGATAGAGTTTGGTTTTAGTGTTCAGCTTAATGCCATGCAGCTTCCAGGCAATTTTGAGATATAGGGTTACACAGCAGCGATATGATGCCAAGGTCAAACAGAGTCATTATTGTTTACTGAGAGATTAGTCTTTTTTTTTTTCATTAAAAATGGAAAGGCTCAACAGTTTGAATCAAGCAATGGAAATAATACAGTAAAATAGGAACTTAATACTGGAACAAACGGATCAGATTAAGTCACTTCATTAAAACTAAGAATTAGGCTGTAATTCTTGCACGGGGCACCAAACAAGTGGAATTTTTTTGCAGCATCTACAGGCTCTATCTAGGCTCCTGCTCTATCAAAGTGGAATTTTTTTTGAAAAAGCTGCCAAGTGGACAGCAGGAAATTTTAATTTATAACCATGAAAACAAAAGGAAATAAAATTATTTGGTTAAAGTAGCAATGCCGGGACAGGAAAGATCTTAGTTTATGGCCCACATCAGAAAATTCCCTTTTAGTCTCCAGTAGGCTGCACCCTGAACCAAAAGGATGAGGATCTTGCTCCTGACAGCTGCTGAAAGTCAGCCTCCAAGAGAAAAGCAGAGCAGCCCAATAAAGACTCTCCACATATTCATTCTTTCAATTCCCCTTTCTTCTTTATAGTTGGCCATGTGGCCTCTGCTGATCACTGCCTGAGTCTGGAAGGAAAGGAGAACATGATCGCTCCACTAAACTGCCTGAAAACTTTTAAAGATAGAGGGGAACTCGTCATTTATAAACTGCATCAGCAAAAGTTAACGTCAACACATTGTACTCATAATTTACAAAGAGACTTGCTTTTCACGATCACCAGACGTCTCGAAGCACTTTACAGCCAAAGAAGTGCTTTCAGATGTGTAGTCACTGCTGTAGTGTAGGAAACACAACAGTCAATTTGCTCACAGCGAGCTCCCAAAAGCAGCATTGTAATAATGACCATACCATCTTTTCTGTGATATTGATTGTGGGATAAATATTTGCCAGGACACCAGGGATAACTCCCCTGCTCTTCCTCCAGATAGTGTTATGGAATATTTATATCCACCTGAAAGAGCAGATGGGGCCTCGGTTTAACATCTCATTCAACAGTATGAGATACTGCACTGGGGTGTCAGCTTTGATTTTTGTGCACAAGTCCTGGAGTCAGCTTCTTACCAGTGAATTGGAAACTGATGATAACCTTTGCACTTGCCGTACACCTCTGCTGAAAAAACTTGTGCAATGTATCTTGAATTTCCTTCTGTTCTGTCATTACAGAAACTGGTCACATCAAAAATTCATAACAGAAGTTGTATTGGAAACTTACTTTATTACTCTTCAAAAACAATGTTCAAATTCAACCTTTCTTTTAAAGCCTGTTTCCAGCGAGAGTTTCATAAACGTGATACAATCTTCTCAATATTTTATGCTCAAATCAAGATGGTTGAACTTAGACAAAATAAGCACAGAGCCTGATCCATATCAGCAATAGTCAACACTATCCTTATCGTGCCACATAAGATGATAAGAAGAACATAAAAAAAAGGAGGCCACCATATGGCCTGTCAAACCTGCTCTAACATTCAATATGATCATGGCTGATCTCGGGCTTTAACTTCTGTTTCTCGCCTGCTCCCTATATCTGCCGAATCCCCAAGAGACCCGAATGTTTTAATGAGGTCACTTCTCATTTTTCTAAACTTCAGAAAAGATGGGCATAATTTTCTCAGTCTCTCATCATAGGTCAACACTTTCTCATCCCAGGGACTTATCTAGTGAACCTTCAAATGCAAGTATATTCTTCCTTACATATGGAGGTCAAAACAGCACAAAGTATTCCAGGTGCGATCTCATCAAAGCCCCACACAATTGTAGCAAGGCTTCCTTATTCTTGCACTCCAATCTCCTTGCACTAAAGGCCAACGTGCTATTTGCTTTCCTAACTGCTTGCTGTACCTGCTGTTGCATAGGAACAGAAGCTGGCCATTCATCCCTTTGAAACTGTTCTGCTATTCAATTTAATCATAGCTGATCAGTATACAACTCCATTTACCTGCCTTATTTCCATCCCGTTCAATGCCTTTGTCCAATGAAAGTTCCATTGTCCCAATATATGCCGCCTTTTAGAGGAGAATTCCCGATTTCTACAACCCTCTTTACAGAAAAGCAATTGCTAATTTCCCTCTCGAATGGTTCAGCTCTAATTTTAAGGTCATGTCCCCTGGTTCTTGATTCCCCAACCAGGGGAACTAGTTTCCTTGTATCTACCTGGTCCTTTCAGCATTAGATCAACCTCAATCAAGTCACCCCTCAATCTTTTCAGGGAGAAGTATTGCACAGTTTTAGTCTGTAGCTCCATCAATCATTGACTTAATCACTTGTGCAACATATATGACAAATCTTTTAAATACCAAGATGCATGTATTTCTGTAACTGCATTTGCACATTGCAATGATATAAAAAATGTATCATTCCTTCTTTGGCAGAAATTGAGCAATCAGCTCGGTTTTAAAATCCATAACAAAACCTGAAAAAGCCATTCAACTCTTAACACAAAGTATTTACCAAATGAAAATAATGAAGTATATAAACAAAACACTTCAACTGTAAACAGAGAATCCTGAGGGGACACTGCTTGCCAAACATTGGCAAGATAAAAAACATAGTTGGATAGGGTCTAACATGCTGCCCAGCTTATTCAAGAGGGTAGCTGACAATAAGCTCTTATGAAGTGAAAGGCATTGTTTTAAATTAAAATCTGAATTCAATGCTGCTTATCCTGCTTTGATTGTTCAATATACCTCCTACTAGACTGCAAGTGGAAGGGGTGTAGGGTTTCAATCAAACTAGTTACACCAAATGGCTTTGAATTATGCTGCGCTGCAGAATAGATTTAAATTAATAATGAGGTCAGGGCACTTAAATCTGTAACTGATAACCAACCCAAGTAAATTCATATGTTTACTGCCTGCACTACATTACTGAAAGCAATATCTATAAGACCAAATTCCACAGATTCAGTGGTTTTAAAAATCCTGTCCTTTAGATCATAGGATATTGATTTAAGTGGAGTCCAGTTCAATGCTAATGGACTGTACTGTATATACCTCCAGACACAAAGAGCTTTCAGCTCCAAACAGCAATGCCTAGGTCAAAACTGCTCTTTCTTTACTCTTATTGACTTTCAAAACCTTTTTAAAACAAACAGCAAATCCAGATGTAACAAAATATGACTTTTTTTGTAAGTATAAAAGGCATTCAATTGTGTAATGTAGCTTAGCTTCACATAAGTTGCTTAACATTATATAGAACAGCTTCTGAAAATACAACATCACTTTACAAATGAACTCAATTTCTGAACCAAGGCTGGCTGTGCTAAAAATAGGGTGAACACAGTAAACACAAAACTGAAAAAGTGAGAAACAAAAATGCAGTTGTAAATGCAAATCCCTTTTAGCCGAAATGCATAAACTGTGATCCAGACACAATATTAAATATAAATTAACTGGTTAAATAATTTACTAAGGTTTCTAAACTCAAAATGTAGCACTTAACTGCTAACCTGGCCCATTAGGGATGCTCATGTGTCAAGGTTTACAGAACAATGAACCCACTTGCTGGAGATTATGCCCCTGGAAACAGTGATCATGGAGAAAGAATAATCTACATAGAATGGGAGACATTTAACCATCGTGCATGAAGTTGCACCTGTGATATATCCATGTTTTAGGATACATTTATACAGCATTGGTACAAAGCAATTCATTTTGCATAGACACTACAGCCATAGTGTAAATGCAGCCTGAACCCAGGGTCAAAACCCGACCACAGTCAACCCCCCTGGAGAACAGTGTCAATCTGGTTCTGGAGTCAGTTTTGCTTTCAACTTTATACTATGTAACTCTGGTAACTGGTGTGAAGCCAGAACTACTTTAATGATGCAAAACTTTGTGTAAATGTACACAAAAGAACAGGAAGACTGCTCCCCTGATATCTTAAAAATAAAGTCATACGTTCCCTCACTGTCAGTAGGCCAAGATCCTTGAACATCCTCCCTTGTGGGAGCACTTTCCTCACACAGACTGCAGAAGTTCACATCATCTCAAGGGCAATAAATGCTGGCCTCGCCGGTAACATCTAAATCCCAAGAATGAATTTTTAAAAATACAGGCCACAAAGATTGCAGCTTACTATTTCTGATTTGCCAGTATAATATATAATTGCGTACTACAACATTTTTGAATTAGGCACGGTAAAGCCTTGGGGTGGGGGAGCTCAGAGCAGGAATTTTTTTTATTCTTTCACGGGATGTGGGCATGACTGGCCAGGCCAACATTTGTTGCCCATCCCTAATTGCCCTTGAACTGAGTGGCTTGCTTGGCCATTTTAGGGGGCATTTAAGAGTCAACCACATTACTGTGGATCTCGAGTCACAGGGAAGCCAAACTAGGTAAAGATGGCAGATTACCTTCCCTAAAGGACATTAGTGAACCAGATGGTTTTTACATCAATGATAGCTTCATGGTCACCATTACTAAGACTAGCTTTCAATTCCAGAATTTTTTCATTGAATTTTAAATTCCACCAGCTGGATCACTGGGCCAGTGACATTACCACTACACTACCGTTCCTCCCCCAACCACCCTCCCTCACCCCTTGAATGTATCTGCCTGTCTTGAATACTACAGTGGCTATGTGGACTTCCAATGACACATTGTGTCTTGGCTGGGAGGTGTTTCATAGCCAGATGGCACATCAACACTTCCAGTCAAGGCTCACGGGTTAATAATTGCCATTTGAGTGAGCTATCAGAGTGCAAGGCCTAGCTATGGAACAATAAAGGAGGATAGGTAAACAGGCCAAGCTAATGCTACAATACTGAGTTTCCAAAGAACAAGACCCACGATGTTTGGTGGACAACATAATCATCCATCTGCATTTATCTCTACAATTGAAATTCCAAGAATTCTGGAACTCAAAAAGAAATTCAGGTCACCATAGTTTACTAATAAATATGAAAACATATGGAAAATTTCTATGAAATATTACAAGTGGGTATCTCTGCTTAAAACTTCAATGCAGTTCATAATTATTTATTTTTAATTAAATTGGTATGGATATATTCCAGATTTTTTTTTAAAGAAACCAAAGTGAAGGATCAAGGCCCATAATGTGGAGACAGAGTGACGTCAAGAGGAATGAAAGTGACAAAGTAAATCATAAAGTAATGATTTAGTGACATCAAGTTTGGGGATTTAAAAAGTTTGAAGATAGCAGGAGGAAGGCAAGAAGGATTGTTCAGGGTCCCTACAAAGAATAACTTACAGGAGGAGATTCTTCATTGAATGAAAGTATAGGAAGAGGACAGCATGTGGACAGTGTATGTGAAGCCTAGGAGGCACAGTGAAAAATTCAGAGCATTAATCTGAGTGTGCTGCGAAATATTTCTTTAAATCTCACTTGAAGCTTTTGGACATGTTGCATCTCAACTGTAATAATCTGCTACACCCACATTATCTTAGCTTTTCACCATCTTAAAAATAACCCTGTCCTTTTTTCAATAAGTATAAAAACATCTCCAATGATGTCACTGGGATTTTACTAAAACATGGTATGAAAATCTGACACTTGAATCTACTCCATGAAAAACAACCTGCATTACACTTACAGATTTTGACTTTCAAATATTACTTTACATCTGGAAAACTATTTTGAACCATTACAAAATCTAAAGATCAGGCGATAGTGGTTAGTGTCCTTCGTTGGGGCGATGATTTGAGATAAGTAAATTAGTATAAGTTACTTTTTTTTTAAAGCAAACAAGAACTTGCATTTATTTAGCACCACTAAACTTATAAAATGTTCCAATATGTCACATAGGGACATTACAAACACAAAATTTAACACTGAGCCACATATGGAAATATTAGGGCAGATGATAAAAAAAAATGATTAAAAAGGTAGATTTTAAGGAGTACATTGAAGGAGGAAAGAGAGGTAAAGTGATGGAGATGTTTAGGGAAGAAATTCTAGCACTTAGGGACTCGGCAGCTGAACGTTCAGCCACCAGTGGTGGAGGGATTAAAATCAGGGATGCTCAAGAGGCCAGAATTGGAGCAACGCAAGATATCTTGGAGGGTTAAGGAGGTTAGAGAGATAGTGGGGGGCAAGGCCGTGGAGAGATATGAAAGCAAGGATGAAAATTTTTAAATTCATGCTTTGTAAAATGCTAAGCAAGGCAAAACTGACTACCTGCATGTAACTTATTTTGTTGAGTCCTGATATACTATTTTTCCCCCCCAATCAGGAGGCACAGGCTAACAAAAACTCAAAACAGCCCACATATGGGATTCCTAGGTCTGTGAAAGCAAAGTGCTCAAATTTATCATTAACAGAAACTCTTTCAAGTTTAAATAATTCAGTGCCGCAATATACCAACAAAGCTGCCTGGGAACATCAAGGACAATCAATAACAAGATGGTGCAAAATTGCCAGCAGGCAAGATGCTTAAAACAGCCAAGAAAATGACTAAAATCTAAAACTACCTCACCTTTCATTGAGCACGCAATGACAAGCAGCTAAGTACACAAATCCAACATTATTTGCAAGTTTCTAAAATAAAAGTTCTAATCAAACGTTGTAACAAAAAAGTGCATCACTTTTAACCTGTACCTAGCATCTCTTTAGTGACCAGATCAAGATGAAAAATCATTCCAAATACTTAAGTGATGATTACAAAAACATTAGGTAATTTAAAAAACTCAGAGTACTAAATTCAAAGCTTTAAATGTGACAGGATATACAGAATCTACAACTCAAAAGTAGGATTTTTAAGAATAAGTAACAGCCATTATATTCCACCTTCAAAAGAATCTGGATTCAAAAACATCAACTATTTTGTATATGTACCTCTCACTCATACAGTGCTCTGTAAGTAAGTTTATTTGCTACAGCTGTACAACACAAATTCCCTGAAGGTACAGAAATTACCCAATAGCACATTTAATAAACCATACTGCGCAATATTTAATATATGCTAGAACTAAAATTTAAAAGGACAGACGGATGACCTTGCATTCATATAGAAACTTCCACGACAATAGAGCAATTTCATAATATAATATGCGAAACATTAATATCCAAAATTGATACTGAAAATGTGCTTGTTGGTTCATGGAGGGCAGTGAGGCATTCCACAATGCAGCCCTAAATAACAGCAATGTGATGCACATAGTTACATCACATACTGTTGCAGAAAGTGCCTGAATACTAGCTCCAGCCCGCTGAGTCCCACCATAAACAACCAGCACATTTTTTGCTGACTCTCTAATTTAGGGCAGCTTCATAGAATTTGTGATCACTTCATTGATGAAATACAACATCTTAAATTTAGATTGCAGTATTAAATTCTCATTGATTCCTTGAGATTATCCAGCGAACAACTGATCCAGACAAAGCAGAAATGCAGAGTGTGATCCCAAACCTGCACCGAGTTAGTTTATCTCAACTAGCATGGCTATAGGAATGTTGTAATTAAACTCAGCGGCCCTCGATTTTGGAAATGTGGGAAGGAGGAATCAACCAGACAATCTCAATCCCCATCACTCTCCAGCAACCCTGCTGGAAGTGCTCATCTGTTGATGACAGCAGATTTGGCAGTGCAGCAATAGTCCCACAGTCAAACAGCCTGACACTCACCATCAACATCACACAAGTAATGGCACTTGGTGATGAATGGCTGTAGATTGGGAGCTTAAAAACTGAGAAGGGAAACAGTGAGGGAGAGGTGAGACACTTGTCAGGCAAGAGTACAAATTAAGTGTTATAAGAAGCTCCCATATATAAGACCAGTGTTTCTGGCAAGAAAGACTTGGGTATTAGTGTTAAAAATTACTGAAGGAAACAGAGCTTCCTTGATGCAGCTTCAACAATGGAGACGTTTTAATTTGATGCTACAGGAGAAAGAGAGGCAAAGAATTCAACAGATCAAGGACAAAGGGTGGAACAAAGGGTGAGAGGTGATAGTCGCTAGACAGATTGAAGAAACATTGAAGAACTGAACAAAATAAGATTTTTATTACCCTACTGAAGGGATTGACAATATCAAGTAGTGTTGATTTGGCCAATACATTGAAAGGGAAGCTTCAGTTTGTAAATACTGAGGGAGCATGACCTGAAGAAAGTTGATGAACTTCAACTGGAAGCTGTTTAGAAACACACTGCATTTGTATAAGCTTCTATGTTCCAGAGCAGAGTTACAGGCATGCTCATCATTGGTAACCCGATTGTTACTATGCTAAAAGCTGTACTGGTCTCATGGATGAAAGCAAACTACTGCAGACGCTGGAAATCTGAAATAAAAACAAAAATGCTGGAAAAACTCAGCAGGTCTGGCAGCATCAGTGGAGAGATAAACAAAGTTAACATTTCGAGTCCATTTGACTTGAAAGCTGGCTTCTTCAAAGCTGAAGAAGAGTCATACAGACTCAAAACATTAACTGTTTCTCTCTCCACAGATGCTGCCAAACCTGCTGACTTTTTCCAGCATTTTTGTTTTTATTTCTGGTTTCATGGATAGTCCTTTGACTTCAAAAGTGAGAAATAATTTGAAAATTAAAAGCGGCTTCCATAACTAGAAGCTAGAAATAGTGAACAAAAATAGAACAGATTCAGAGTATCCTTCCAGAAAGGAGAGAACATCAGAGGCCAAAAGACAGATACAGTACAAGAGTTGAGACTTTCTTTCACCTCCAGTTCTTAATTATCTGAATTTAGGGTAAAATTGAATGTCAAGTTGTTAGTCAATCAGGCTGGCAAAGGCTCAGTGCTGGCTAGATCTGCAAAGGCAACACTGATACTGACCACTGAAATCATCAAAATGGGAAATTAAACATTGGTGTCAATTGATTCAATTTTTTTTTGAAATCAGGATTAAAGAGGACAAAAATAGAAGATGGCATTAATGAGGTGGGGGAGCAGTAAACGGATAAAATCTTCAACATATATCAAAGTCAGATGATTCAAAGGAACACATTAAGTATATCAGAACACACACACAAGTACACATACACATTGGAAAGTACCCAACTGAAGGCGCAAGAAGGAAATGACTACTGGCCACAGACTTGATCCAAACAAAGTAAAAAAGAGAACAGGTTCAAAGTTTCCTTCCTTCAGAGTAGGAGAGAATGTCAGCGGCCAAAAGAAAGATACAGTACAAGAGTTAAAACTTTCCTTCACCTCCAGTTCTTAATTATCTGAAATCAGGGTAAAAATGAATGTCGAGTTGTTAGTCAATCAGGTTGGCAAAGCCAACTGAGATGCGAAGGAATTTCTTCTCTCAGAGGGTAGTGAATGTCTGGAATTCTCTACCCCAGAGAGTTGTGGGGGCTAGATCACTGAAAGTATTTAAAAAGGAGGTAGGTAGATTTTTGAAATATCGGAGAGTTGAGGGTTATGAGAAGCTGGCACGAAAGAGGAGCAGGTCAGCCATGATCTTATTGAATGATGGGGCAAGCTTGAGGGGCCGAAACGCCTACTCCTGTTCCTATTTCTTAGGTCCTCAAAACATCCGTTGGCATTTTAAAATCAATATTAAAATAATACATTAATTCATTTCAGAAAATATCTATATAGCTAGAGAGGCGAATATAACATCCAGTAGTGAGAAGTGGTAAGGTAACGAGGATATTAAGGGAAATAACTAAAAGCCAATGAGACCATAACCTTCACATACTCGTGGTGTCATTGCCCATTATCTCCCACCTTCCATTCTTTTGTTCCTACAAGCATTTAAATCGCGAGTTTGGCCATCGGGGGGGCCATTAACACTCGATCTTCCCACTGTCCATCGTTCGGCTGTAGGGATCCCAGCTCCCCCAGCAAACACACCGCCTGTTTCAGGCTGCTCCGGCCGAGGACGAAGGCGATTTTAGCTCCAGGAACGCAGGGCGCTGCTTCAACACCAAGTGACAAGAGGCCGGGCGGCCCTTTAACCGCAGTCGGCCTGTGGTTCCCTACACCCCACCGCCCCCCCCAGCTCAGTACGCCATCCCGAGGCTTAGCTCCCGGCTTTAGGCCGCGGCACCGCCACAAGGGGAAAACTACAAATGCTTTAAAGATTGAAAACGCCACGGTCCTCCCACCCCGCGTCTCCCCCCAACCCGGTTTCACAGCCTCTTCACCCCCCTCCCGGCCGCCATTTACCATTCGGGAAAGCCAGGGGCCATACGTGGCTCTTTCAGTCCGTCAACAACTTCCTTCCCTCGGCAACATATTTATAATCTCTGGCTCACTCTCCAAGCCAATGTCGCAGCACTTTTAACAACGTTTTCAATAACTGTTGGAAATAGATGCTACTTTAAAAATAGCAATACAAAAAAATTTGTAACGATCATTTTATTAAAAATGCTTTTTTTCGCATTCACCTTCGGAAAACCCAATTCGCCCGGCTCACTGAAAAGGACGGAACTTCCGGTTGCGGCTGTGCAGTGATTGACAGACACCAGGATGATGGGGCGGGGTCAGGGGCGGGGCCGGGGGGGGCCAGGGCGTGGCCAGTATTGGGGCCGGGGTTGGTGAGCTGGCCTAGGATGGGAGCGGGTTTGCCAGAGTTGGTGGGCGGTGCCAGAGTTTGTGGGCGGTGCCAGGGTTGGTGGGCGGTGCCAGAGTTTGGTGGGCGGTACCAGGGTTGGTGGGCGGTGCCAGAGTTAGTGGGCGGTGCCAGGGTTGGTGGGCGGTGCCAGAGTTTGGTGGGCGGTACCAGGGTTGGTGGGCGGTGCCAGAGTTGGTGGGCGGTGCCAGAGTTGGTGGGCGGTACCAGGGTTGGTGGGCGGTGCCAGAGTTGGTGGGCGGTGCTCAAACTTGCAGCTTTGGCAATGTTCAGCTCTGAAGTCATATTGGACTCGGAACATTAAATGTGTTTCTTGCTCCACAGATGTTGCCAAACCTGCTGAATTTTTCCAGCACTTTTCCCAGAAGTCCACGAAGAAGTTGGAATGGTGAAAGTCAAAACTATTTTAATGCATTGCACTCTGAGGGAAAAATGTACATATCTTTGAATGGGCTTTATGGATTCATGCCAAACCAGACAACTAATTAAAGCTGGCAAGAAGTGACATAGCCCCCCCAAAGCTGACAACTCATAAGGAATATGAGCAGGAGTAGGCCATACAGTCCCTTGACTCTCCAAGTTTATTCTAGAATCTTTCTCCTTCTCCCCCTCAATTCAACCTGGCACACATCCTTTCCCCCAACCCAGTTCAGATTAAAACTATTATCCCTCCCCTGCCAATCTCCTTGGAGGTTGAATCTTGGAGGGTTAGCAAGCCTAAGCCTGGGGCAAGGGGATACAGAACCTCCGCACAGGTGCAGAAATACAAATTATCTCTTCTATTTCAGACCTGAAACCTGGTAACTCCTGCCACCAACCAGAAAGGAGTCAGGAACAGTTGCACATGTGCACTCGGCCCACACTGTGGCCATTGGTACATGCACAACTAGTCCTGACATCTTTCTGGTTGGCGGCAGGTGTTTAGATCAAAAGCTACGTAGTCTCACGCTGCATTGGAACCTGCAATGTAAGCATTTCCCATGGAAATTCCAACATTAAAATTCAATACTTACATGGGCGCATGATGCCTGCAGTAACCACCAAGTGACATTATAATGGGAATTCCACCATAGCATTTCAATGGAGCATTTTATCACATAGGAAAACATAATTTGCTGGCAACAATTCATCCCAGATTCCAATCTGTGGTGGGATCACCATCTCATTGAGGTTCTACGCAAGTGGGAAAATGTGAAATTGTTCATTTTGGCAGGAAGAATAAAAAAGAAGC
Organism: Cetorhinus maximus; assembly: GCF_964194155.1. Classification (NCBI taxonomy): domain Eukaryota; kingdom Metazoa; phylum Chordata; class Chondrichthyes; order Lamniformes; family Cetorhinidae; genus Cetorhinus; species Cetorhinus maximus. The sequence continues at coordinate 118,459,587 of NC_135890.1, forward strand.
TTATTATCTGAATGGTGAGAGATTGCAGAGCTCCGAGATTCAGAGGGATCTGGGTGTCCTAGTGCATGAATCACAAAAGATTAGTATACAGGTACAGCAGGTGATTAGGGAAGCTAATCGAATGTTATCATTTATTGTGAGGGGAATTGATTACAAAAGTAGGGAGGTTATGCTTCAGTTGTACAGGGCACTGGTGAAACCACATCTGGAGTATTGTATACGGTACTGGTCTTATTTAAAGAAAGATGTAAATACGTTAGAAGCAGTTCAGAGAAGGTTTACTAGACTAATACCAGGAATGGGCAGGTTGTCCTATGAGGAAAGGTTGGACAGGTTAGGCTTTTATCCACTGGAAGTTAGAAGAGTAAGAGCTGATTTAATTGAAACATTTAAGATCCTGAGGGGTCTTGACAGGGTAGATGTGGAGAGGATGCTTCCTCTTGTGGGAGAATCTAGAACTAGAGGTCACTATTTAAAAATAAGGGGTCGCTCATTTAAGACAGAGATGAGGAGAAATTTTTTAATCTCTCAGAGAGTTGTGAATCTTTGGAACTCTCTTCCTCAAAAGGCAGTGGAAGCAGTCTTTAATATTTTTAAGGCAGAGCTAGAGAGATTCTTGATTAACAAGGAGGTGAAAGGTTATCGGGGGTAGGCAGGAATGTAGGGTTGAGGTTACATTCAGATCAGCCATGATCTTATTGAATGGCAGAGCAGGCTCGAGAGGGCATGTGGACTACTCCTTCTCCTGATTCGTATGTTCGTATGAGTGCTGTCTCCTTAGGGGTGATCCAATCCGTCAAGGGTTTGTGCAGGGAGCTTCCACACAGCCTAATAGCTCAACTGGTAGATAATGTGACTCTTACTCTCAGGCCCATCATTTCCAATGCCACAATTGGGTAAGTAAATTTTTCTTAAATGTTTTAGTCAAAACACATTTCTATTGATTTTTACTAAAAGGGTCCTTAAACTAAGTATTACAATCAATTCTCCACTTTGGAAGTTGAGAGTTACATTTATTAACATTTCTTGATTATACATCTTCATCACTTATTGAAACGCCAGTAGAATGTTTTACAGAAGGAGCAGTTGCTAAATGATAGGTGGACTAAATGCAAGAACTTGCAATTAGTTAAGGACTGCACAAACCTTTAAAATGGTAACTTGAACTTTATTGTTAGTCTGTGTCAAGCCAACTTGTTTGTTTTAATACTGCCAGCTGACACTCTGACACATACCAAGACTGCAACTAAGCAAGGACAAGAAATGCTCCCCCTTGTGTTGCAACATAAATAAACCATCCTATAAAGAATTAGGGAGAAAAACACATACACCCAAACCCTCGCACACTCACACACACATGCACCCAGACCATGCACACTCACTCGCACAAACACACACATTCTCATCCACGCCAACCCTGCCCACACGCACACATCTCACCCACACACACTCCCATGCACACTCTCATGCACACCCTTACACGCTCACCCACACAAATGCACATTCTCACCCATACCTTTTCACACTCGCACACACAAATGTACACTCTCATCCACATCCATGCACAATCACACACACAAACACACACATTCTCATCCACACCAGCCACCAAATACACACACACGCATGCACATTTAAATAGTGAGATCTGAGCCTGTGAGCAGTGCTAAGGGAAATCACACTATTTTGGAAAAAAATAGATGGAGCGCTCAATCCATTAATTCATGCCACTGAAATTCATTTCTGAAATTATATAACTTTGATTTCAATGGTTTCAAAATGTCTCTTTTCAACCCATTTAATATGTCTCAATGACATTTTCTTACTTACCCTGTAAGTCTGTGAAACTAGATTTTCACTGGTGTAAAAGATCTCATGCACAGCGTGAGTAACATTAGGATATTTACTTGAATTCTCTCTGTATAAAAGCTCACTCTGTGTTCTGAATTCTGCAGGATGTGTCAGTCAAAAACTCAACTTCATTGCTTATCTGCCTTTCCTCCAGCAGAGGGCAATGGTTCCTCCTTCAGAACTGCCAGAGGATCCCATAACATAAACAGAGAAAACACTGCGAAGGGAATCAGAACATGAGAAATAGGAGCAGGAGTTGGTCATTCAGCCCCTGAGCCTACTCCAGAATTCAATAAGGGGTCATGGCTGACCTACCTCAATTCCACTTTCCTGCCCTGTACCCAAATCCCTTAATTCCTTCACCGCCCAATGTCTGCCAAAAGATTTGACTCATACATAAAGAGCAGTCATTTGAATGAGATGTTGGTGAGCACCCTGCAGCCATTGAACACTAGCTCAGCATGAATCTGCACAATCCAGAGAGGAGGAAAGAAAACCAGAATGCTAAAAAGGAAAGGACTTGCATTTATATTTAGCTCATTTCACGAGGAAGTCCCAAAGCGCTTTACAGCTAATGAAGTACTTTTTAAAATGTAGTCACTGCTGTAATATAGGAAATGCAGCAGTCAATTTCCACACAGCAAGTTTCCAAACACAGCAATGCGATAATGTCTTTGCATCGCTGCTCCCAATGCGGTCTCCTCTACATTGGAGAAACCAAACGCAGACTGGGTGACCGCTTTGCAAAACACCTCCAGTCTGAACGTAAGCATGACCCAGACCTCCCTGTCGCTTGCCATTTTAACACTCCGCCCTGCTCTCATGCCCACATGTCCGTCCTTGACTTGCTGCAATGTTCCAGTGAAGCTCAACGCAAACTGGAGGAGCAGCACCTCATCTTCCGACTAGGCACTTTACAGCCTTCCGGACTTAACATTGAGTTCAACAACTTCAGACCATGAACTCTCTCCTCCATCTTCACCCCTTTTCTATCCTTTTTTTCACAATTCATTTTTATTTTCCATCCACTTATTTTTATTTTTATTCATTTTTATTTTTATTCCTTTTTTTATCCCTCCTTTTTATCCCATTTTTGATCCTCTTTTCCTAACCACTGCCCTCTCCCCCCACCCCACCTCCACAAGGGCCATCTGTTACTTGTTCATGTTGTTTTTTTCAGAGTGCTGACCCTTGTTCTGCTATTATCACACTCTGCTTTCTTATCTTTGCCATTATCAGCACCTTTTTTAGTTCTTACCACAACCATTATCGCTAACATGCCCTTTGTCTTTCTGTCCATGACATCTTTGTCAATCTCCCCTTAGCCCCCACCTATCGCTGGCCTTCTATCCAGCTTCACCTGCTCCACCCCCTTAAACAGTATAAATCTCATCACATTTCTACTTCTCTGTAGCTCTGAAGAAGGGTCATACGGACTCGAAACGTCAACTCTGTTTCTCGCTCCACAGATGCTGTCAGACCTGCTGAGTTTCTCCAGCATTTGCTGTGTTTGTTTAATGTCTTTGTAATGTTGGTGGAGGTACGAAAATTGGCCAGGACACTAGGTAGAACCCCCCCACCCCCCACCTCCGCTCTCCTTCAAAATAGTATTGTGGGATCTCTTACATCTGCCTGATAGGACTGACAGGACCTTGGTTTAGTGTCTCATCTGAAAAGGCAGCACCTCCAACAGTGCAGTACTCCTTCAGCACTGCACTGAGGTGTCATCCTGGATTATGTGCTCAGGTTCCTGGAGTGGAACTTGAATTCACGACCTTCTGACTCAGAATAGAAAGATTTTGAAACAGGTTCTCCAGTTGTTACAGTTGCACAGGGTGAACCTGAGAGAAGCACATAAAGGAAAATTAGATGGGATACGACTTACAACAACAACAGCATGTATTTATATGGCATATTTAACATACTGAACAACCCAAAGCACTTTCCAGGAATGGTATCAATAAAGAGACATTAGGGCAGGTGAGAGGGTAGTTTTCAAGGAGTGTCTTAAAGGAGAAAAGAGAGGCGGAGAGTCAAAGAGATTTAAGGAAGAAATTCCAGAACTTAGGACTCAGGCAGGTGAAGACAGAGCCATCAAAGGTGGAGTGATGGAAATTGAGGTATGGAAATAGCTAGAATTGGAGGAGAGCAGAGATTTCAAAGGATTGTGGGGGTGGGTGAGATTACAGAGATAGGGAAGGATGAGGCCTTGGAAGGACTGAAAATTTTTTGAAAAATCAAAACGTTGCCATTTTGTGAGCCAGTGCAAGTCTGTGAGCACAGGACCCTTTTTTCTAAATTATTTATTAATTCACAGGATGTGGGTGTTGCTGCAATGCCAACATTTATTGTGCATCCCTAATTGCCCTTGGGAAGGTGGTGGTGAATGGGATTTGATACAAGTTAGGATGGGAGCAGCAGAATTTTGGATGAGCTCAAGTTTTCAAAGGCTACAAGGTGAGAGACCAGCCAGGAGAGCAATTGGCACTTGGATCAAGTACACTAACAGGACAATCTGCCCGTACTTCCTAGTGGCTAGTTTTGGAATGAAACCCTGGAAGCAAGCAACATTAGAAAGGAAAATACTTTCCAAATTTAAAAAAACAATGATAGCAATGGATTTTCAACTGATAATTTCATTTATTATTGACATTAAATTGCAGTGATGAAAAGTGACTAACTCTCAGAAGGTACTCAGTGCCTGTGGGACTATATCTCTGAGTGGAACTATGTATCCATACACGTCAGAATCTTCCTCCTGTCTCGGATTCCTTTGGATAACATAATCTTCCTCCCCGGAAGACAATGAGATCTAAATTAATTAGTTTGTGCTGGACTGTGGTGAAATCCACCTCAAAAGACAAGGGCAGCAGACACATGGGAACACCCCCACCTGCAGGTTCCCCTCCAAGCCACTCACCATCCTCACTTGGAAATATATCGTTGTTCCTTCCCTGTCGCTGGGTCAAAATCCATGAACTTCCTTCCGAACAGCACTGTGGGTGTACCTATACCACAGAGACTGCAGCGATTCAAGAAGGCAGCTCACCACCACCTTCTCAAGGGCAACTAGGAATGGGCAATAAATTGGCCTTGCCAGCGATGCCTACATTACACAATTGAATTAATAAAAGAGAAAGCAATGGTCAGATCTAATCAGTTGGATAAGATTTTGTCTGAGAGATTACATGGTAATGGAGTGTGGGTTGGGGGTGAGAGGGATCAGAGATGGCAGTTGGGGGTTAGGAAGTGTCTCATTATGATGATGCAGCCATCCTGAATGTGGGGCAGACTAGATGGACCAACCAGTCTCTTCCTGCCTGATGTTCGTACAGGTCTTTGTAAAAGAAAGAAAGGACCATGTTTTAGACGAAGGAATTGAAAGTCTGTCATATTTTGATGAGGTAGCTGTGCCTGGTGTAGCAATAAAAAGAGAAGACACTGGAAAATGCTCAGCAGCAGCAGTGGAGAGAGAAGCAGAGTTAATGTTTCAGGTCAATGACCTATCATCATGGCGGTGTGACTCAGTATAGGAGAGTTGGATACTGAAAGAAAATATGTCACATGTTAGTGAGGGAGCTGAACTGCAGGGTTCAAAATGCTGAGTGATGGCTGTTCGTCGCTATCCATGTGGGGTCATCACAGCCACGGTCGGTCAGGTCCTTAAGTCATATCCACAGACCTAAACTTGCAGCTTAAGTCACTTAAATAATAAAGGTGGAAACTCTTGCTGATTTTGGTTCTCAGAACCCTGGGTGACTGAGGTGAACTGAAATACCTCAATGAATTTGGAGCATTTAATAAAACATTTGGCTGCTGTCTCTGAATTTATACTGCAGCTGTGGGTTAGTCTTAATGCATCAGTTTTAAACTATACTCATGTTTCTTTTCAGACTAAGTTGCTGTGAAGTTAGTTGGGACATTGTACATACGTTTAAGGCACTATATCTTTTTTTTGGGATGTGGCCAGCATTTATTGCCCCATCCCTAATTGCCCTTTTTCAGTGGGCATTTAGGGGTCAACCACATTGCTGTGGTTGGCTCCTAAATGCCCTGGGTCTGGAGTCACATGTAAGCCAGGCCAGGTAAGGGTGGCAGATCAGTGAACCAGATGGGTTTTTGTGGCAATCGACACAATGGTTTCAGGGTCACCATCAGACTTCTAATTCCAGATTTTTATTGGATTCAAATTTCACCATCTGCTGGGTCCCCAGAGCATTACCCTGAGTCTCTGGATTCTTCAGTTCTGTTGAAGGGTCATGTGGACCCGAAACGTCAGCTCTTTTCTTCTCCACCGATGCTGCCGGACCTGCTGAGTTTTTCCAGGTAATTCTGTTTTTGTCTCTGGATTACTAGTCCAGTGACATTATCACTATGTCACTGGCTTCCCTATATGTATTGTATTTTCTTTGTTCGTGGGATGTGGGCTTCGCTGGCTGGGCCAGCATTTATTGCCCACCCCTAATTGCCCCTTGAGAAGGTGGTGGTGAGCTGCCTTCTGGAACCGCTGCAGTCCATGTGGTGTAGGTAAACCCACAGCGCTGTTAGGGAGGGAGTTCCAGGATTTTGACCCAGCGACAGTGAAGGAACCGGATATATTTCCAAGTCAGGGTGGCGAGTGACTTGTTATTATAGTCTGTGGGTCCCATCCAAAGTCATATCAACAACCAACAACCTCTCCCCGCCCCCCACCCCCCACTCCTCTCCCCAGACAATGTATTAAACACAGTCAAGGACAGGCCGCTAGACACAATGTGACAAGATTGAAAACTCACTGCATTTCTGCAACGTTGAACTCCGGGAAATATTACATTTATCAAACAATGAGAACAGGAACGGTCCCTGGAAATAACACCAGTCTCGGTGCGGAGCCCCAAGTGAAGGGGGCTTTTTGGCTCCAAGGAACCTTAAAAGACCCTTCACTTTCCTGCTGGTTGTTTTGGTTTTGGGTCAGGGAGATTGTTGCCTTTTTAAGAAAAAGCTTCAGTCGGACGCGCGCCCGCGGTCTCCAAAAACCACATCCCCCCCCACTCTCCGCGCGCGTGCACGCACCCTCTCTCGCCGGGGGCGCGCCTCAGCTGCGCTCCCTCTGTCAATACAGGTGAATGGAACAGGGCAGGGAGCTGGGGGCTGACAGTGGGGCCATGGCGGGTCGCTGGCTGCGGATCGTGGCTCTGGTGACAACTTGTAGCAGCTGGAGTGTGGAGGCGACATCCCGCAGGGTAGGTGGAAGAAAGCAACAGCTTTAAGAGAAAACTGTAATTCCGGAAGGTAGCATATTAATCATTTCCATTTTAAAAACAAAAAAAAAACAATTGCTACACTTGTGTAGGGCGGCTCGCAAGAGCAGCACAAAAACCCCCCCCAGTGCCTTGTGCAGGAAGATGCTGTTCACACTGAGAAATGGATCAGTGCTTAACCTTCCCGTGTTGGTGGCTTTTGTAGCCTCGACTGTTCTTCCGAAAGCGAACCATTTGCAAAACTTCGATCAGCATTTTGGGTGAGAGGAGTTGAAGCAGTGGCAGAAGGAAAAACAAAAAATCCAGTTCACGATTTGTGATCTATTTCACCTTCGAATAAAGTTCGTAAATCGAACAAATTTGCAACTGTGTTCAGCTCCCGAGGAGGGGAAACCGACTTGTGAATTAAAACAGCGAGTGGGTCTGTTTATTATCCATCGACTCACTCCATTTAACTTAATCTGTGTGCGACCCGAGCTCATAATTAACCTTCAGCCTTAAAAAAAATTAAGAGGGGCTTTATTTTTTTTGCCTTTGAATAACTTTCTTCTTCCCCGACGCTGTTTTTAAAGTTGTCCCTAATATCCAACCCATTGACAGCCAGGAACTGAGAAGGATTTTAATTATTATCAATATGCACCACATCTGTAAGTCTTTCAGAGTCCAGACTGACTGGTAAGAATGATTGTTTAACAGAGGGGAAGGGGTGGAGGAGAATAATAAAATGCATATCAGAGGCTTTCATGGTTCATTCCCAGAGTCCTGAAATAGAGGGGATTGATTTTCACACAAGGTGTTGTGTACATTTGCCGGTCCCACTTTTTAATGAAAAGGAGCTTTTTTTTTGGTGTAATCCTATTTCAAAACGCAATCAGGAGGGTGAACAACATATCAAATGACCCAATTTTAATGGTTTGCTTTGCTCGTTCGTTTTAAACCACCTCCTCTGCAATTATCTGCCTGAAGGGGCTGTGATAAATGTTGCCTTTGTTTCATGTAATATTGAGTTTCTGGGTTAATGTCCTCAGCCCCTGGGATCGCGAATTGTGTGTGTGTGTGGGTTTTTTCGGATTCGTCCATCCTACGCTCTCGTCCAGCAGCTCGGCTGTTTGTTTCTACTGTGTTAAATCTCCTCGCAAGTGGAACACATGAAAATGTAGACATGATCAGGGAAGTAATGCTGTCAGCATGAAAATACGCTGCAGCTGTGGCGATATGCTGGTGAATGGGATCTCTTCCCAAGAGAGAGGCTCCTTGGGTTAGATAAGTGCCTTCCCTGCACTGTTTTTTTCTGAAAAGAGAGACATGTTGTTGAAGCTTTTCCTCTTGCACTCATTAGGACAAATGCAAGAATGCCAAATTTCAAACGATCATAATTTATACTACAACAAAAAAGGCTACTGATTGGTTGGCAAGTCAACTCTAGCATTACCATGGAGAAAGCAACAGGGAACTGTAGGCTCCCCAAACTCCCCGGGTAATTCAAAAAAGGTGCGAGGCTTGAACATATTCCTTTTGTTTGCAGAGAACGTGTCCCTGTGAATGAATGTATGTCGCTTCTAGCAAGTGTGAATGAGCCATGTTTTGAGCTGGAAAATTATCTTAAATTGATTTATTGTAGTTATTAATGCACTCAGGACTGTGCAGCAAGTGCTGTCCAATTGTGAAATGACCTCTACCAGTAGACATTTTGGGGTTTGCAAGCGTGGGTTGGTTTTGTATAGTCTGTACTCTGCCTATAACTGAAGGAATAAGCTGTTTGATTTGATCAGCCAATCACTGGGGTGTACAACCTATGTATCTGGCATCACATCAGCATTGAAGTTCATACATGACATTGCTCAATTGTGTGGTGGACAGATCTGAGCAATAGGTTAAGCAAGTCATTTCACACTGCTTCCACTAACACGACACTGCCATCAGTCCAAAAAGACATTCTGCCTACCACACACATAGGGTTATGGAACCAAGGCAGATAGATGGAATTAAGAAATAGATCCACCATAATCTAAATGAATGGTGACAGAATGGAGGGGGTGAATTGCCTCTTCCTTTCTCCAGGATCACTTTGGGAAAATGAGTACAGCAGAGGACAGTCAGCACTGAAGAGTATTGTAGGAAACTACGAGAAAAGGAAAGCAAGCACCTAGCAAACCCTAGAATAATTTTGGAAATAATTTGAAGCTGCAACTGTAGAACCTTTGGGGTATTTCAATAAAGATGGGCCAGATGGTCCTCTTAATGTATAATTATCATGTGACCTTGTGCATTATTGGTGATTATTTAATGGTCATTGTGAGAGCCTGGAATTCTACCTGACAGCCAGCAGCTGAGTAATTCATTCTCTCATATAAAGTCAAAAAAATCTGGTCCTCTTGTTCGCACTCCTCTATCTTTCTTTCTTGGAGACTTATCAGGAGATGCCCACGTGTGTATGGAGTATAATGTGGGAAAATGTGAACTGTCCACTTTGGCAGGAAGAATAGAAAAAGAGGTTATTTAAATGGAGAGAGATTGCAGAGCTGTGAGCTACAGAGGGATCTGGGTGTCCTGAGTCCCATTGACTCCAGTTTTGCTAGTGAGCCTTGATGTCAGGGCAGTCACTCTTACCTCATTGTTTGAGTTCAACTCTGGTCCATGTTTGGATCAAGGCTTTAATGAGGTCAGGAGCTGAGGTGGCCCTGATGGAACCCAAACTGAGTGTCGGTGAGCAGGTTATTGCTGAGTAGGTGCCACTTGATAGCACCGTTGATGACACCTTCCATCACTTCACTGATGATCAAGAATTGACTGATAAGATGGCAATTGGCTGGCTTGGATTTGTCCTGCTTTTTGTGGATAGGACATGCCTGGGCAATTTTCCACATTGCTGGGTAGATGCCAGTGTTGCAGCTGTTCTGGAACAGCCTGGCTAGGGGCGCAGCAAGTTCTGAAGCACAAGTCTTCAGTACTATTGCTGGAATATTGGCAGGACCCATGGCCTTTGCAATATCCAGTGCCATCAGTCACTTCTTGATATCACATGGGAGTGAATCAAATTGGTGCTGGGGACCTCAGGAGGAGTATGGGAATATTTGTGGAGCTGTCTCCTCCTCCAGTGAGTTGTTTAATTGTCCACTGCCATTCACGACTGGGTGTGGCAGGACTGTAGAGCTTAGATCTGATGTGTTTGTTGTGGGATCGCTTAGTTTTGTCTGTTGCATGCTGCCTCTGGTGTTTGGCATGCAAGTATTCCCTTGTAGCTTCACCAGGTTGACACTTCATTTTTAGATATGCCTGGTGCTGCTCCTGGCATGCCCTCCTGCACTCTCGCTGAACCAGGGTTGATTCCCCAGCTTAATGGCATTGGTAGAGTGGGGGATATGCTGGGCCATGAGGCTACAGATTGTGCTTGAGTGCAATACTGCTGCTGATGACCCACAGTGCCACATGGATGCCTAGTTTTGAGCTGTTAGATCTGTTCGCTCTATCCCATTTAGCACGGTGGGAGGGTATCCACAATGTGAAGCCGGGACTTCATCTCCACAAGGACTGTATGATAGTCACTACTCTGACCAATACTGTCATGGACAAACGCATCTGCAACATGTAGATTGGTGAGGATGAGGTCAAGTGGGGTTTTCCCTCTTGCCACAGATATGTTCCTTAGGACTCCACCGGTATTGGTGCTGCTGAACCACTCTTGGTGATGGATGTTGAAGTCCCCCACCGAGTACATTCTGTGCCCTTACCTTTAGTGTTTCTTCCAATTGGTTCAACAAGGAGAAGTACTGATTTATCAGTTGAGGAGAGGCAGTAGGTGGTAATAAGGAAGTTTCCTTGCCCATGTTTGACTTGATGCCATGAGACTTCATGGGGACTCCCAGGGCAACTCCTTCCCGACTGTATACCACTGTGCTGCCAACTCTAGTGAATCTGTCCTGCCGGTGGGACATACCCAGGGATAGTGATGGTGGTGTCTGAGACATGTATGGCTGTGTCAGGCTGTTGCTTGATCAGTCTGTGAGGCAGCTCTCCTAATTTTGGCACAAGCCCCCAGATGTTAGTTAGGAGGAATTTTCAAGGTTGACGGGTCAATGCTGGGTGGTCCTTCCAGTTTCATTCCTTTTAGGCTACATAAAAGTTGATACAACTGAGTGGCTTGCTAGTCATTTCAGAGGGCATTTAAGAGTCAACACGTCTCCAGGACATTAGTGATATGTTTTTATGACAATGGTTTCATGGTCACCTTCACTGAGACTAGCTTTTACTTCCAGATTTATTAATTGAATTTAAATTCTGCCAGCAGGGGATTTGAACCCGTGTCTCCAGAGCGTTGGCCTCAGCCTCTGGATTACTCGTCCAGTGACATTACCACTATTACCACTGCCTCCCCACCAAATAGCTCAAATGAAACTTGCTATCATTTTAAGAGCTCAGAGATTGAAAGTTGAATGAAGTTTCTATTCAAACTAGAAATTAATGAGCATGTTTGAGTAAATTTTGTGTTGCTCCAGCATCAAGGTTAATTTTTGTCTTAATTATCAAAACATCTGCATGTTGGATTTAAAAGGTGACCTGGTCTTAATTACACAGCAAGAATTCATATCACTTTGAGAATTCACACTCAGTTCCAAAACAGAAGGAGTGTGTGTAGCTGTGCTATTTATTGTATTTGGGAATAACTGGGTATAACAACCAGATATGTGGTATTCAGCTTTGATTAAAGTAGGCATTTAAACAGTGTTAAGCAGTGCTGGGAATATAACATAAGAAATAGGAGCAGGAGTAGGCCGTTGGGCCCCTCAAGCCTGCCCCGCCATTCAATACGATCATGGCTGATCTGCCCCAGGCCTCAACTCCTCTTCCGTGCCAGCTCCTCCTAGCCCTCATCTCCCTTATATTTCAAAAATCTATCTACCTCCTCTTTAAATACTTCCAGTGATCTAGCCTCCACAACTCTCTGGGGTAGAAACGTAGGGACATTCTAGATTTTTCAAAATATATAAGCTTCAAAGTGCAGCATGCCTAAGACATGCTGGGGAGGGAACAAAGTTTACGATGTGAAACAAAGACAATGGTCTTTCCAAAGGCAATGTTTAATTGGAAGAAATTAAGTTTCGTCCAGTAATGAATGTCAGCTGATATCACACAGCTAGTGAGGTGTCAGCTGTGGCTCAGTTCATAGCACCCTCGCCTTTGAATCAGAGGGTTGTGGGTTCATGTCCCACTCCCGGAAACCAAGAACTGTGATTGTACTCAGAAAGAGTTGCAATCTGTGACTGTTGATAACTTGAAAGAGTATCACACAGGCAGTGGGGGGTTGGAGGGAGAGGTTGAGCTGGGTGTCTTTAGTGTACCTGTGGGACCTGCCATTGTGTTTTTGGATAATTTCCCCATGGCAGGATCAGGGGGAGGAGGGGAAACCAAAGAGAGATCCTTGCAGCACTCCAGATGTAACAGTGTGGGGGCTGAAGAAATGGAGATGATCTGGCTGTGATTAGATGGGTAGGAGTGGGACAAAGTAAGGGAGGTTCCACTGAGTTGGTCAACACAGGTGAAAATTGGAAGAGGATGGTGAAAGTTGACTGTTACATACAGTTAGGAACTTCTTGCTTTCCAATCTAATTCCATCCTGAGAGTGTGTTGAACTGCAGGCTAACAATGTGTAACCTAAATTACCTAGTCATATTCCAGCACTCAAGCCATTAGTTGAGTTATGTATGAGATGGTGGACAATTAACAATTTGCAGTAATGCTGCATTTAACGTAAACCTAAATGTCCTTTACGATACAATCTTCTCATATAGCCTATTTGCATAAAAATTCTACGCTGGGAAATATCTCTCTTCCGATACTGTCTTGTATGAATGGGAACTGCCTCAGTCAATATCCTACTTGGGTATAATGTCATCATTTATTTTTCCAAAAATGGTGTTTATGCCTTATAATCCAGACATTGACCATCATCAGCTTTGTGCTTTTAGTGGGTGGGGGGGAACGGTGAGTATGCTTCACAGTCTGTAAAAGCACACAATCTAATCCCTTTGACATCTCCACCAATATCTTCAACCCATCGGTAAATGTTCTGTCAGTTTAAGAAGGGATCCTTCAGACCCTGAAACATAAGGATCCGCCACCCTCCCCATTTTATCCTCCTTTGCTCTCCTTTTCCAAAGCCTGGGTTCAAATTTAATATTTCTGGGAATCCTAATAGTGCTGGAGTTACATACACATGATTAACACTGAATTTCTAGCACTTGTGTTACTGCATTCATCTTTGTTCTAAAGGAAATTTTTAAGTCTGTATAGTTAAACCCATTTTGTCTTCATTTTGTTGTGGTAATTACCATTAACTGATGGGTAAACACTTGCATCAGAAACACAATTGGAGCACAAGAGGAAGCTGGAGTGGGGCCAACACTGAAAAGGAAATCATGAAAATAGTGTTCGTTCTGAAATCAATTTCAAATGGACAACAGCATTAACAAAAATTTGCTTCATGATCAACTGAAAGACAATTGTTTTGAAATTCCTTGTGCAGTTTTAATTGCTTTTTCTTCTGTATTACATTTTTGACACCGTGTTAATCACGATTAAGGTGTGCTGACACATCGTAGACTAAATCTCTGAAGGCTATCGTCTACAGATTAATTTCAAAAATACTTTCTAAAGTCATCCTACAGTTGCCATTTCTAAATTGGTTTTTGGAGTTGTGTGGATAGGGACAGGGGGTTATTCTGCCACTGGAACCTGCTTTACCATTCACTTAGATCTAAACTCTATTTACCTACCATTGCTCCACATTCCTTATTTCTGTTACCTATCAAAAAAAAACTATTAATCTCAGTCCTGAAAGCTCCAATTGGTGTAATGGGTCAATAAATAGAATCGGTGACTATGGCCTGAATTTTCCCGGCCCCTTGGAGGCCGGTTTGAAGTGTTGAATTGGAGTGAGTGTGGCGCTGAGAAAACAGAAAAGAAACCGTGTCAGGTTCTCTTCCCCAATGTGTTCCTGCCTCCATGTAGATTCCCAGGGGCAGCCCATCCATGGGAGGTGGGCAGTCAATTAAGACAGGTAAGACCTGAACGAACGGCCATTTTCATGGAGGGAAGCAAGTTTCCTGGTGTCGCACGAGCCCCTTGCTGTGTCTGGGGGCTGGCAGAATGCCACCACCAAACGCATCTTCCCCCACTCCTCCCTTTTTCAGCATTCTGAAAGGACCATTCCCTCTGCAACATCCTGGTCCGCTCCTCAAACATCCACTTTTCCATGAAGGCGCAGAAAGGAGCTGAAACACCCGTCTTTTTACCTCCTTTCTCACCGTCCAAGGCCCCAAACAACCCTTCCAGGTGAATCAATGATTACTTGTTCATCTTTTAATTTAGTTGACTGTATTCGTTACTCACAATGTGGTCTCCTCTACACTGGGGAGACAAACACAGATTGGATGAGCGCTTTGTGGAACACCTCCATTCAGTCTGCAGGCATGACCCTGAGCTTTCGGCTGCTTGTCAATTTTAATTCTCCACCTTGATCCCACTCTGACCTCTGACCTTGACCTCAGCAATGTTCCAATGAAGCTTAACGCAAGGTCAAGGAGAAGCACCTCATCCTTTGATTCGGCACTTTCAACCTTCCAGACTCAACATTGTGTTCAGCAATTTCAGACTGTAACCTCTGCCCCATTTTATTTCCTTTTTCTTTGTAAGTTTTGGTTTTACACTTGTTTTTCCTTGCATTTGGATGGAAGCTGTTCATCATTCTACCACTCACACCCCCTCCAGACACATCTGCCAGGAAGATATAATTTTCATAATGTTATTTTGAATTTATTGTAAAGTGGAGTAATAGTGGGGTCTGTGTCTATGTATGTGTGTGTGCCTGTGGGACTTAATCGAATTATAGATAGCTAGTCTGAAGGCTTTGATGTAAGAAGAGAAGCTAGATTTGAAATGCTAAATAGGTAAACATGGGTGAAGTTTTAGAAAGCGAGGTGTAAAGGGAACATTTGCATTTTTAAAGAAACCAGAGTAGCTTGGATTCAAAAGAGGGGGTGAAGCGTTTCACCTAGAAGTTGAGAAACTGTTAATTTTTCCTAAAGATTACTGATAAAATTGGTACTATGATTTTTTATTATTGGAGAGGTAAAGTCCAAGGACATAGTGAAACAATGGGAATTTGGATTCAAAGGGGAAAATATGGATAAAGGAGAGAAGGCTGTGTGCAAGGGAAGGATTTCTAAGATCTAACAAGTGTGGAAAAGCCTCAAGGCTCTGTGCCCAAACTGCTGTCTGCAAGAAATGAAGCTAAGAAAACTTATTTTGAGTTCGACTGTTCAGGGTATCGTGTTACTTTGCCTGGGTCTTTTAAAATCTGTTTTTTCTGTTGCCTTAACATAGTTGTAACTGGGAGTTAGATTAATTAAGGGAGCTAGAAGTTATCATAATTTGTAGACCTGTGTATGTGCTTAAAATTATTTCTTTTTTTAATAAATGTTTAATTTAGTTTTGTAAAAACCCTCTAAGCCTCGGTGGCCTTTTTACTGAATTCAATGTACGCGTCTTGAAATAAATACAAATTGCAAATAGTTGTGGTGGCTGCTTCAAGTTTCCCTCTGGGATTTGAGCAGCTTGGCATTTCCCGTCTGCCTGTCATAACACATCTTTTGTCTCTCATTCTGTTACCACTCCGTTTGGCTTTGCACCATTGATCCTTTTTGTCGTTTAATCCCTCCTGACTTCCTCCCTTTCACAGACCTTTTCTATTTTTATTTGAGTTCTCCCTGGTGTTCTGGCCAATATCTATCCCTCTACCAACATCACAAACAGATTATCTGGTTATTATCAGATTGCTATGCACAAATTGGCTGCCACAGTGACTACACTTCTAAAGTATTTCACTGGCTGTAAAGCTCTTTGGGACATCCTGTGGTTGTGGAAGGCACTATATAAATGCAAATTTTTTCCTCTTTCTCTTCAGTTGTTAACACCGATTTTAATCAGATGTATTTCTGCCCTCCTTGTTGCATTCAACCTCCTGCCAAAAGCCTTTTTTATTCATATTATCAGCACTGGAATTGGAAACCAGAACAGGGAAGAATGTCTGGATCCTAAACCCACCCTCCAGCTACAAACTTGGGTCACAATTGACCTCCTGGAGACAGAAGCAGCAAAAGTGTCATTAGAGATCTTTCTACCAACCACCCCCACCCCATCCCCTTCTAACACTGGGAGATTTAACATGGAAGTTCTCTATATCTCTCCCTCCTGACATCAACTACGCAAACGCCTCCATTTAGGTGATGGTAAATTCTGCATTTTCCCAACCTCCCTTCCCATTGTATGCCTTCCCAAAGTTCTCTTAAATTGAAGACCACTTTCCTTACAGTAGTGTTTTCCCTTTAAACAGTGAAAGGAGACTTTTTGGTGCTTCTAATTCCATGGGATTTAAATCTGGTTCATTGTTCAGATGTTGGTAAATCAACCTTTGCTGACAAGGTACTGGTTTCTGTTATGACTTCTACAAATTTGGGTTTTACAGTATAGCTAATATTTTTAGTCAAACCACAAAGTTCCTTCTGGATAATGTTGATAAATTGAGTGCTTCAGTTTAAGTTTGTGACTTGGGGTGGCTTCACAAGTTACTAGTGAGTCTGCATTTTGGTGCACATGTTCATCTCTGTCACGATTCCTTTCTACCTGTCCTCTCCTGCTTTCATCTCTTTCATAATTTTCTCTCTTCCTATCTTATTTTTGTTTTTCTATTTTTTCTTTCCTCATTTAGATGGGAGATTTCTGGGGGGAAGGGGCCTTTGACGGAGGCAACACTGTTGGGATCAAACTAGTATTTTGTATTGCATCCAATTGTGAGCATCATGCTTTAGGAGGGATGTGAAGACATTACGGAGGTTACAGAAGAGATTTACTCAAATAGTTCCATGAATGAGGGATTGTAGTTGTGTGTTGTAGGATGTTGGGTACTGTTCAGTAGGTCTTTATATATGTATGTGTGTATATGTATATATACATATACACACATATATGTATGTCTGTATGTATATATGTATGTGTGTATATGTTTATGTGTATATATATATATGTATATATGTACACTGCTCTGTCCAACACCAGACTGATCCCCAGGTGTGGGTCATGTGTTCTCTTACATCACTGTATGGGTGGTATTGTACTCAGTCCCATGTTAATCCTATATGTGCCAGATCCTTGTACTACAATGTGGAGAGACTGGAGAAGCTGGTATTGTTCTACTTAGAGTAAAGAAGGCTAAGAGAATATTTGATTGAGGTGTTTAAAATCATGGAGAGTTTGGATAGAGTAAATAGAGAGAAAAGAGAAGCTTTTCCAAGGGCTGAAAGGTCAATAACCAGAGGATGCAGATTTAAGATGATTGGCAAAAGAACCAGAGGCGACATGAGGAAACGCATTTTTTATTGCAATATGTGGTTAGGGTTTGGAATGCACTGCCTGATAGGGTGGTGGGCACAGATTCAGTAGTAACTTTTTAAAAGGAACTGGATAAATACTTAGAGGAAAAAATTGCAAGGATAGGGTGAAAGAGCCAGGGAGTAGGACTAACTGGATTGCTTTCGAAAGAGCTGGTGTAGACTCAGTAGGCTGAATGGTCGCCTCACCCTGCTCCCATCTTCCTCCTTATCCCACTCTTGCATTAAAGATTGAAATGATTCAAGAGGGTAAATGTAGAGAAGATGCTTCAACTTGTGGTGGAGACCAGAATCAGGGGTCATAAATATAAGATAGTTACTAATAAATCCAATGGGGAATTCAGGAGAAACCTCTTCACCCAGAGAGTGGGGAGAATGTGAATTCCCTGTCACAGAGAGTGGTTGAGATGAATAACATCAAACATTTGAGGAGAAGCAAGAAAAGTGCATGAGGGAGAAAGGAATAGAAGGGTGTGTCGATAGGGTTGGATAGTGTGGGGTCTAAATATCACTCTGGACCAGTGGGCCGAATGCCCTGTTTTGTAAATTCAATTCATTGCCTGCAGAATAATAACTCGGGAAACTTGGATCTGGAAGAAGAGGTGAGTGCTTTTGCTGTGATTACTGATCCCCTCTCTGGTGCCCCAGAGTATGTAACTTTTCAACAATGTTGCTGCCAAGGTCACACCATAGTGCCATTCATACTGCATTCACTCTGCTATGAACTTGGCAACATGTAAATACAGTCCAAGTACCTGTAGTCATCCTTGTGGAAACACACCCATTGACTCAACATACTGCTTTCCCCTCTGATCTTTGCAAGCTTGTGCTATAAACAGAGGGAGTCTTTATATAGCAGAGTGTTTGCACAGTAACTGCAGGCCTTGGTGTGAAAAAGCTTTGATCCAGACTTATTTCGCGGACTTTAAAATCCAGTTTACTGAACAAACTTCTTGTTTTTTTTTTTGGCAAATGAGATGTGAGTGAAAACCCACTTTGGAGAAACAAGTTTACTTTTACTTTTTAAATTTGCAGAATTACCACAGGCAAAGGTTCTCCTGGAAATCGGTTGCATCAAATCCTGTTCATGCAACTGAAAATGAGACTTGACTCCCAGTCGTTTTGGCTTTGCCATTAGACTTATTTCATGGTCTTTATTTAATCAGTTGGATGTTGGGAATTCTTTTTGAGCTCTCATGAGATTCGTTATTGATTCCTTATGGTTTGTGCAGTTGCAAATTCCAGTTAAAATTGGCTATGAGAAGCATCTGCAACGGATGCAGGACACTGAAGTGTGAAAAGCAGCAAAAATTAAAAGTGATTTTTTTTTTCATTCTCCTGCTTTTTTTCCCATCTTTATCTATAATGTTGACTTTTTTTATTAAAAATCATCCACTGATAAAAGCTGTTTCTCTTCCGTTAATACTTGTAACGTGTGGCAGTCAAAACAGCTGTAAACCAGAATCCCCACTACCATTGTGATTAAAAACAAAAAACCGCGGATGCTGGAAATCCAAAACAAACACAGAAAGCCCTGGAAAAACTCAGCAGGTCTGACAGCAGCTGCGGAGAGGAACACAGTTAACGTTTCGAGTCCGTATGACTCTTCAACAGATAGCCCTAGTGGGGGTGGGGTGGGGGGAAGGGATCGAAATAGGCTAAAAGGTAGAGATAAAACAATGGATGGAAATACATTTAAAAATAATGGAAATAGGTGGGAAAAGAAAAATCATCTATATAAAATTATTGGAAAAAAGGGGGATCGGAAAGGGGGTGGGGATGGAGGATTTTTCCTTAGTTCTGATGAAGAGTCATACGGACTCGAAACATTAACTGTGTTCCTCTCCGCAGATGCTGTCAGACCTGCTGAGTTTTTCCAGGTATTTTTGTTTTTGTTCCTCACTACCATTCTTGAGTATTGATAAGTGGAACTATTTACAACAATTTACAGCAAGACAATGGGGCCTAAAATCCTGGTAATCTTCCAGCACATTCCTGCAATCCAGTACGGAGGGAGTACGGAGGATGGGATATAATATAGGCCTGTGATTTGGATGCACCAGGTATCCAGCAGTTTCTGTGCAGCCATGTTTGGGGTAGAGTCTCTACTGGTCTCGAGGACACTTGAGTTAAGAGGGGCAGTGACCAGCAGAGGGAAGTTTCCTTAATGCTGGAGTGGCCGACATTAGATGTACTTCTGCCAATATCTGAGAGTTGTGGAGCCAACCTATGGAAGGAGGGAGCAAAGACATTCCAGATTTCAAGAGGATTTGGTGGTCCTTAGTTTACCTCTCGTCCCATCAGTTGTTTCAGCTTCCTGGACAGGTGGGCTCCAGAGTTGCCCCTATTGGTGAAGGGACATGCCCGGTTTCATTAAACCAGGCAATGCTTCAGTTTTAAGACACACATTCTTATGTTCAAATCCTGCCATAACCTCATCCCCTGTCTATTCCAGTAACCTCCTCTAGCCCTACAACTCTCCAATATCTCTGCATTGTACTAATTCTGGCCTCTTGCACTTCCTCGATTTTAATTGCTCCACCATTCAGCTGCTTGGGCCCTAAGCTGTGGAATTCCCTCCCTAAACTTCCCTGCCTCTTTCCTCCTTATTAAAACACTCTCCAAAATCCCCTACCTCTTTGATCATCTGCCCTAATATCTTCTTGTTTGGCCTGGTTAAAATTTTTTATTTTTTATTTTTTGATGAAGCTCCTGTGAAATACCTTGGGATGTTTTACTACGTTAGAGGCACAATATAAATAAGTTGTTGCTGTAGGTGAGCTCTCCCTGAACTGCCGACTTTGAGAGGGAGGGCACTGAAGACAAGCAAATGTCAGCATTGACCTTAGGGTGGACAGGCCATGGATTTTGCTTCAAATCCTTTCCCTTTGCTCCATGACCAGTCTGACCTAGTGCTCCTTTATTAGCTCCATTTCTGAGGTGGAATCATCGGTTTTGTTAAAAAATGCTCAGAAATGAGAAACAGACCAAACTAATCTTATGTTTACATAGCTTGTTTTGGAAGAATAACTAGATCTTGTAATTATCTCGGGCTGGATCAGAGAATGTTCAGATTGTTTGTTGAAGTCAACTCCTTTAATTTGGTGACAAGTGTTTTAAATTAAAATGGAACTTTGAAGGAACCCTGGTATGCTTTAGGACTGAAGATTAAAGTTGACATGCTAGTTTTTGTTCTTTTGGAGATTTTCGAGCACATCTGTCACATCTGGTAGTCGTAAACTTCTTTTTAAGTATGGAAAAATGTTAATCGTTTCAAAATGTGTTCTTTTATTGGTGTATATATTGGTTGACACCTAAGATTGTGGTTTGATACAGAGCGCACGCTACATTACTGATTACACACGAATGGACTCTGTAATCGTGACATGAGCATTCCTTCTACAGCTGCAACTATCTTTATCCCAGTGGATAGAGGGGGGTTAATCCTTTAGGGTGGAGAGGTTTTATGGGCTCTTACAACCCCACATAGTGTTGGGGAGGGGGCTGATGAGAGTGGGGAGGCCCACCCCTACCTCCATCTGATATGATTAACCATTGGATGTCAACAATGCCTTCAGAGCTGGAACTTCAGTCTGGACTCATTGGACTGTCTGGACCAGGGCTTAAACCCTGTGTTCTCTAACTGAAGACAGGAATGCTATCACTGTGCCAAAGGTTTGGTTCTATCTACACTACAGTTATTTATTTTTATACATCAGGATGTTTAATGGTAGGATGGGTACTATTAAAAGCAATTCTCTTGGTCTCCCTGAGCCACTCGAGAAATCTTTCTTGAGTAAAACTACTCGGAACCATGAGGGTGCCCTGGATGGTGTGTTTTACGGTTAATGTTTTGTGAACAATGACATTGGTCCATCCGGCCTGTACCCCACAAGTGTGATATCTTGTGCATCGCAATATATACCCACTCCTCATCCCACCCAAAACCATGTGATTCCCCTTGGAAAGGCAACCAGATTTTAAAATCCCAGGCCGACTTAGGAGAAAAATCCGGAAAGTTCCTCTCCAATTCCCTCAGATGATCGAAACTAGTCCAGGAGGTCACTCCATTTCCGGTAATTCCTCATAGCACCTACCCTTTCCTGGGAGGTGGTCTCTGTCCCAGCCTGAAACAGTCCAGCCCTCGTTTGAAGGAATTCAACAAATTAGCATCCATCACATGAGCTGCAGCTTGTTCCAGAGGCTATAACTTGTAACCTGCCTTTGATCTGTAGCTGTCATTAATGAGCATTCAGTCAATACCCGGTGTGAGGGGAAAAAATACCAAAGTTAGAGAACAATTATGACATTTGTTCCCCCCTATTAGTATCTCCAACCCCTCCTTGTTTAGTTGGTCATCCAGCTTGTTCTATGTTGAGTGCGATTCATTTAAGATTATTTCACAATATCTTCGGATAAGCTGTCCGTATAGGAAAGGAAATTGTAGCTGGGAAGTAGGAGAAAGAGCTGAAAAATCATGGGTTGTCTTGGTGATCTCCTGCAATATTTTATTTTCAGGTCTATTACTCGTGCGGAGCCATTGTTGATTCTGCAGCTCAAGGCATTATCCTTTCACCTGGCTTTCCTGCAAGTTACGTTCCAGGTACACACTGTTTGTGGCAATTCTTCATCCCGGCTGGTGTCCATCTTGTTTTGGAAGTTTTTGATTTTGACGTGTTTGAGAATCCACGTGATGATAAAACCCTCCTTGGTGAACATTCCACCCCTGCAATGGTAGGTGGGGAGATTTCTGTTTCTGGTTCATTGGAGAATGGGGCCACTGTACAGGGTCAAGAGCCCAACAACCAGCTACATGCTCATACAAAAGAATATGTTCAAGATGGAAGAATAAAGGTGTTTTTTAACGAGACCAATGTGTCTAATTCAAAAGCTTTTGATGGTGACTACTCTGTGACCCAATCCCATAAAGCTGAAGGCAAACGAGTGGTGGCACAGGAAGAGTCCATAAAATTGGAGATGGTTAAGACACCGCCATTGCAACAAGATTTCTCCATCACAGACTCTTCACTTGATGATTTGGATAAGGATGATTCCACAAAGTCAAATTTGAGTGATCCACTTGCTGATTTTGGTGACTACAAAGACATCAATGTAGACCCACAATCCAACAATGAAATACAAGGTGAGAAGAGGCTGGAAATTGACCATCTTGAAGTGCAACAAGTAAATGATTCAACTGTAGTCACAGTGATCCCTGCCAGAAAAGCGACGCCCTTCGCACCTCCTGAAGTCTGTCCGAATGATGTTTTATATATTTCCGATCTGATCACGTTTTCTGCCCGTTTTTGTGGGGCCAACACCCCTGTCAACAAGACGTTGATGTTTGGTTCTTCTCTGGAGATGGTGGAAGTGGTGGTGGAGCTGATCACCACCACGGATCGCGGGCGTGGCTTCCTTCTTCTCTACCAGTTTAAAGCTGGTCTAGATGCTGATTTTCAAACAATGATTAAACATCGGGACCAAGACAACCTGATCCATTTCTTGGTCATTGCTGGTATTGCTCTGTTATCCGTCGTTCTTCTGACTGCACTCTGTTGTGCCTGGAGGTGAGTTTAAACTATATTCACTTCTCCCTCTGGCTCCTAGAAACTAATCTTTATGCCAAACTTTGGAAAATTTATACTGTTTTAAGGGGTCGATGTCTTTTGGGGTTCAGCTTAAGACTTGTTCCCAATTTGTATTCATGAGTCAAATACAGTTTGGCCCTCTGAGAATAGAAGCAAAGGACTTGAATTTATATAGTGCCTCAGGATGTTCCAAAGTGTAAATTAAGCATTCTTGAAGTCTAGTCATTGTTGTAATTTAGGAAACACGGCAACCAATTTATGCACAGCAAGCACCCACAGACAAAAATGTGATAATGACTAGATAATCTGTTTAGTGATGTTGGTTGAGGGATAAATTATTGTCTTAGGACACCATGGAGAACTTGATAACTTCCACCTGAGAGCAGATGGGGTCTCAGTTTAATGTCTTATCTGAAAGATGGCACCTCAGACAATGCAGCACTCCCTCAGCACTGGAGTGCCAACCTAGATTTTGTGCTTGAGTCTCTGGAGTGGAACTTGAACCCACAGGCTTCTGACCAGAGAGGTGAGAGTACTACCCAAACCTGACACCCAATCTTCAGCAAGGACTCCATGACCTGGGACGACTCCGGGTTATCATGGCAATGATTATGCATGGGTCAACCTTCCCTTCCCCCTTAAATCTAATCAATTAGCTCGTTGCATTTTCCAGATAAAATGAACAGTGTAGAAAACAGCCAGTGTTTAAGGTTACTATGAATGATCATCATTGTGTGGCTTTTGTTATGTTGGTTTCTTGGTTTGGAGACAAAGAAAGAGACATCTATTATAAGAAGTTGAATTATTATAGTTCTGCACTTCTGAATTTTTGGACTGTGCTAGGAATCTTAATTGATTCACACAATCTGGCTTTGATAAATTTACCACTTTTTATATACATCAACTTGCCCATTAGTTTCAGAATAAAACAGGCCGCTGGATTCCTTCACATTGGTGTCTGTAACCAAGGCCTGTTAGCTCTTCTGTTGCATAAAGAAGAGGCAAGTCTGTGCTACTGTGGGCGGTAAGAATACTGGGACTTGACCAAATTACAGATATTAGGCCATTTTCAGTGAGACTCCTGCACAGGTCATCCAAAAGATAAGTCAAGTGTAAGCGGTTTATATGTTGACAAGGGTTTCTCTATGTCTAGATCGTCTTGAGTCATTGATCGTCCCAGATAATGCTCTGTCTCCGGGCCTCTGGAAATGCGCCCCCTGCAACCAGCTGCTGTGATATGCTAGCTCATCCTCTGTGTACGTTCTTAGATCTCCCTGTGGGGAAGCACCAGGGATCTATTTAAGGTGCTCTCCCACATTCCTTGTGCCCACCCCCTCTGCTGCCACCATTAAGAATATCAAGCTCCCTCACAGGAACGACGGGCTACAATATTTGTGGAATGAATTGGGTCTGGATGGAATACATGTTCCTTTCCCCTCCTGAGGAGAGGAAACAGTGAGTCTCCAAATTGGACAGGTTATCTGTTTCCCCAAGGTCAGAGTAGCTGTATCTGAATGGGTGGAATTTCTGTGAGTGCAATTTTCCACTGATAATTTTGGCGGAGGATCGGTGTATTAATATCTTAAGCGGGTTCCACCGAATGACTGGTGATCGAAAGATCCCCTGTGGAAATTCTAATCCCTCCAGATGTTTTGCTGCTGGCTATTTCCTTGTGTCTTGGAACTGTTTGGGAGTCGACCCTGGTACTATATTGAAAACAGTCGCTGGCCCACCCTGAACACAAGAATTTCACATCAGACACAGCAATGGGATCACAAGAGAATTTCCTGCCGGGAGCAGTATGTCTAGACCTAGAACTCAACTGTATAACTCTTCCAGTCAGTAATTGCCACCAGCATCCTGAAAAAATTAGGCTTTCAGCAAAGGTTAACTGAGTCCATATGGAATAATCTCTCAAACTTTGACTTGTGACCACCTTGACTGACAATTTCCTGATTTAAAAAAAAAAAAATTGTTTTGCTCTCTCACTCTCTGGGGCACTTGCACGCTCTCTTTCTCTCTCTCTCTCTCTCTCTCAACATTCAAGTCACCCCTTAAACTTCTAGGGTATTCAAGCCTGTAATTTCCCTAGTATTTATTCCTTGGGAGTCTTGGTAACGTTCTGGTGGTTCTGCATTGCAGTCTTTCACTGGCCAATATAGCCTTTCTATTTTGGGAACTGTTAGACATGTGTGGCCAACCAGCCAAAACATGAAAATTAAGAGTAGACAGCATTGTGGTAAAATTAGCTAGGGATACATGACTATAACTTACTGTCATAATTTATTGGAGTACAATAAGAAGTTGCATTTAGATAGCATCTCAAACATCCCACGTCGCTTCACAGGAGCGATTATCAAACAAAATTTGACACTCTGCCACATAAGATGATATTAGAGCAGGTGATCAAAAACTTAATCAAAAAGGTAGGTTTTAAGGGAGCATCAAACGAGGAGAGAGACGGAGACACAGGTTTAGGGGGGAATTCTGGAGTTTGGGGCCTAGGCAGCTGAAGACACAGGCGCCAATGGTGGAGTGAGGCCAGAATTGGAAGAGTGCAGAGATTTTGGATGTTTAAAGGAGGTTACAGAGATTGGAAAGAGATAGGCCACAAAGGGATTTGAAAATAACGAAGAGAATTTTAAAATTTGAGGGCCAGGAGCCAATGTCTTAAAGCCAACCTCAAAAGCAGCCAGTGTTCCATTTCTCGAGTCAACTCTTCTCGCGATTTCGCAGAGTGCGAGTTTTGAATTGTGGAGGCTTCCTGTTGTGATCTGACACTGACAAACTCATTTCGGAAAAGAGACTTTCACATGTTGGCTTGGTCGGATTTTAGTCCAGATTCCAGAGTTGAAAGAAGTTCAGCCTATTCCATCACTCCTGAAATCAGTAGTAATAGTCTAACCCCAGTAATCTCATTCGGACTGTGAAAATATTTTGATTACATTCTGAGGAGCTCTTTTGTTTTGGAAATGATGCAACAAACTATTTCAAGCACTTTGAAATGCTAAGAACGTAGGTGGTAGTTCTAACACTCTGCTATTAGAAGTGAATCATAATTTCATGGTGATAACTCTAAATAATAATTTCTGTATTTGCTAAATGTAGACATGCAAGTGACAGAATTATGCTCTGTTACTTTGTGTGCTTTCCTTTTGAAAGCAAAAACAGTTGCTTTTCTTCTTGCATTTAGTTGCTTATTGACAAGAGGGATATTAGTGCAGAATAAAACACTTGACCATATTTTTACATAGAATTTACAGCATGGAAACAGGCCATTCAGCCCAAGTGCTCTGTACCAGTGTTTGTGCTCCACACAAGCCTCCCCTCACCCTACTTCATTGCACCACAATCAACACCTTTTATTTGTTTCTCCCTCGTGAAATTCTCTAGCTTCTCCTTGAATGTATCTTTGCTATTCAACTCAAGTACTCCTTGTGGTAGGGAGTTTCCACATTCTCACTGCTCTTTAAGTATAATTTCTCCTGAATTCTTTATTGGATTTATTAGTGACAATTGTGTTTATAGTCCCTCATTTCGGTCTTCCCTCAGCAAGTGTGCTGTGTATTTTATCCTTTAACAGTATGTAAGCATCGCTGGTTAGGCCAGCATTTATTGCCCATCCCTAATTGCCCTTGAGAAGGTGTTGGTGAGCTGCCTTCTTGAACTGCTGCAGTTCCTGTCGTGTAGGTACACCCACAGTGCTGTTAGAAAGGGAGCTCCAGGATTTTGACCCAACAACAGTGAAAGAACAGCGATGTATTTCCAAGAGAGGATAGTGTGTGGCTTGGAGGAAAACTTCCAGGTGGTGGTGTTCCCATGCAACTGCTGCCCTTGTCCTTCTAGATGGTAGAGGTTGCACATTTGGAAGGTGCTGTTGAAGGAGCCTTGGTGAGTTGCTACAGTGCATGTTGTAGAATGCGCACACAGTTGCCACTGTAATTTGGTGTTGGAGGGAGTGAATGTTTCTGATAGATGGGGTGCTGATCAAGTGAGATGCTTTGTCATCACGTTGAACATCTTGCGTGTTGTTGGAGCTGCACTCATCCAGGCAAGTGGTGATTATTCCAACACACTCCTGACTTGTGTCTTGTAGATGGTGGATGGGCTTCGGGGAATCGGGAGGTGAGTTACACATCCCAGAATTCCTAGCCTCTGACCTGCTCTTGTAGCCACAATATTCATATGGCTAGTCCAGTTCAGTTTATGGTCAATGATAACCCCCAGGATAAAAACAAAAAGCTAAAAGCTACTGCGGATGCTGGAAATCCAAAACAAAAACAGAATTACCTGGAAAAACTCAGCAGGTCTGGCAGCATCGGCGGAGAAGAAATGATTTCTTCTCCGCCGATGCTGCCAGACCTGCTGAATTTTTCCAGGTAATTCTGTTTTTGTTTTGGATAACCCCCAGGATGTTGATAGCGGGGGATTGAGCAATGGTAATGCCACTGAATGTCAAGGGAAAATGGCTAGTTTCTCTCATGTTGGAGATAGTCATTGCCTGACACTTAAGTAGCGAAGTAATATTCACACCGCCACCTAAAAGTTCCCCTCCAAGTCACTCACCATCCTGATTTGGAAATATATCGCCGTTCCTTCACTGTCGATGGGTCAAAATCCGGGAACTCCCTCCCTAACAGCACTGTGGGTGTACCTACACCACATGGACTGCAGCAGTTCAAGAAGGCAGCTCACCTCCACCTTCTTAAGGGTAATTGGGGATAGGCAGTAAATGTTGGCCTTGCCAGTGACACCTGTATCCCATGAACAAATTTTTTTTAAAAAGGCCTTTTCAATCTTTCCAGGCAGTTATAATCTCTCTTTGGTTCCACTATTAAGTATTTCTAGATCAAGTGTAGATTTGTTAGATGTAAGCTCCCTCTAATCTACCTCAACACAGTTTTGCATCTGAACTTTGGGAGCCCCATCCCCAAATGATTGGTGTGTGTGTGTGTGTGTGTGCTTTTGTGTTGACCAATATTTTTGCCTCAACTAACATCACCAGAACAGATTATCTGGTCATTATCACATTACTCGGTGAGAGTTTGCTGTATGCAAATTGGCTGCCATGGTTCCTACAACAATGATGCACTTCAAGAATTGGCGTAAAACACTTTGGGACATTGAGAATGTAAAAAGGTGCTATATAAATGCAAATCTGTCTTTGGTGTAGAATACAGCATTTTGAACAAATATGAGACAATGGGAGGCCAGAGATCCAGCTTTGCTGATTTAGTTTGTGGAAATGTCCCATTGTGACAGAATGGTTCCCTGTAATTCAGTGCAGGAACTCAAGGCAGCAATTAAATTCAGTGCAGAAAAGTTTTCCTTTATGGGCCATTACTTGTCTGGAACTGTTTTATTGTTGGGGTAATTATGCAGTGCGAAGACTGCATGAAGGCTAATCGTGTAATTCAAGCAATAATGAAGCCAACTCCATAGTGAATTAAAAAACACAAATTCATTCGTAATGTTGTGTGAGAGTTCTGAGAGCAAATTTAAGAAACCTCCTACGGCTTCTCACATTTGGATTGTTTTGCAGCCTTACCATAAAGTTTCACATGATGAAATAAATGGCAGATTGTCGGCAAGTTTACCCAACAGGTAGCTAAACACCTTTGATATTTCTCTTTCTCCCTACTGATGCACTCCAGCCTTTGGTTGATTCTCTATTGGGACAGCAGTAAGCATGGTACAGTTAGAATGGAAGGGAAAACTCCCCAAGGATCTTGGGCCTGATTCATGAGCCTATGATCCTGCTGCAAGATTGTGTTGATCTTGTTGACCTCATCCTCACCAACTTGCCTGCGGCAGATGCATCTGTCCATGACCACATCAGTAGGAGTGACCACTGCACAGTCATTGTGGAGACTAGGTCCTGCCTTCACATTGAGGATACCCTCCATCGTGTTGTGTGGCACTACCACTGTGCTAAATGGGATAGATTTCAAACAGCTCCAGCAACTCAAGACTGGCACCCATGAGGCGCTGTGGGCCATCAGCAGCAGCAGATTTGTACTCAAACACAATCTGTAACCTCATGGCCCAGCATATCCCCCACTCTACCATTACCACCTAGCCAGGGGATCAACCCTGGCTCAATGAAGAGTGCTGGAGGGCATGGCAGAAGCAGCACCAGGCATACCTAAAAATGAGGTGTCAACCTGGTGAAGCTATAACACAGGACTACTTGAATGCCAAACAGCGTAAGCAGCAAGTGATAGACAGAGCTAAGCAATCCCACAACCAATGGATCAGATCTAAGCTCTGCAGTCCTGCCACATCCAGTCATGAATGGTGGTGGACAATTAAACAACTCACTGGAGGAGGAGGCTCCACAAATATCCCCATCCTCAATGATGGGGGAGCCCAGCACATCAGTGCAAAAGATAAGGTTGAAGCATTTGCTACAATCTTCAGCCAGAAGTGCCCAGTGGATGATCCATCTTGGCCTCCTCCAGAGGTCCCCAGCATCACAGGTGCCAGTCTTCAGCCAATTCAATTCACTCCACGTGACATCAAGAAATAGCTGAAGGCACTGGATACTGCAAAGGCTATGGGCCCTGACAATATTCTGGCAATAGTACTGAAGCACTTGGGCTCCAGAACATGCTGCGCCCCTAGCCAAGCTGTTCCAGTGCAGCTACAACACTGGCATCTACCCAGCTATGTGAGAAATTGCCCAGGTACGTACCAAAAAAGCAGGACAAGTCCAACCTGGTCAATTATTGCCCCATCAGTCTACTCCCCATTATCAGTAAAGTAGTGGAAGGGATCATCAACAGTGCTATCAAGCGGCACTTGCTTAGCAATAACCTGCTCACTGACGCCCAGTTTGGGTTCCACCAGGGCCACTCAGCCCCTGACCTCATTACAGCCTTGAAGCTGAACTCCCGAGGTGAGGTGAGTGACTGCCCTTGACATCAAGGCAGCATTTGACTGACTGTGGCATTAAAGAGCCCTAGCAAAACTGGAGTCAATGGGAAGCAGGGGGAAAATTCCCCACTGGTTGGAGTCATACCTAGCACAAAGGAAGATGGTTGTGGTTGTTGGAGGTCAGTCATCTCAGCTCCAGAACATCACTGCAGGAGTTCCTCAAGTTAATGTCCTCAGCCCAACCATCTTCAGCTGCTTCATCAATGACCTTTCTTCCATCATCAGGTCAGAAGTGGGGACATTCGCTGATCATGTTCACCATGCATGACGACTCAGATACTGAAGCAGTCCATGTCCAAGTGCAGCAAGACCTGCCCAATATCCAGGTTTGGGCTGACAAGTGGCAAGTAACATTAGTGCCACACAAGTGCCAGGCAATGACCATCTCCAGCAAGAGAATCCAACCATTGCCCCTTGATGTTCAATGGCATTACCATCACTGAATCCCCCACTATCAACATCCTGGGGTTATGATTGACAAGAAACTGAACTGGACTAGTCATATAAATACTGTGGCTACAAGAGCAGGTCAGAGGCTAGGACTCCTGCGACGAGTAATCCACCTCCTGACTCCCCAAAGCCTGTCCTTTCTCCCCAAGTCTGTCCACCGTCTACAAGGCACCAGTCAGGAGTGTGATGGAATACTCCCCACTTGCCTGGATGAGTGCAACTCCCATAACACTCAAAGCTTGACCCTGCCCAGGACAAAGCAGCCCGTTTGAGTGGCACCACATCCACAAACATTCACTCCCTCCACCACCAACGCACAGTAGCAGCAGTGTGTGCCATCTACAAGATGCACTGCAGGAATTCACCAAGGCTCCTTCTTCAACAGCACCTTCCAAGCCCATGACCACTACCATCTAGAAGGACAAAGGCAGCAGATAGATGGGAATACAACTAACTGGAAGTTCCCCTCCAAGTCACTCACCATCCCGACTTGGAAATATATCGCTGTTCCTTCACTGTCACTGGATCAAAATCCTGGAACTCCCTTCCTAACAGCACTGTGGGTGTACCTACACCACATGGACTGTAGCGGTTCAAGGAGGCAGCTCACCACCACCTTCTCAAGGGCAACTAGGGATGGGCAATAAATTCTGGTTCAGCCAGCAAAGCCCACATCCTGTGAATGAATTTTTAAAAATCCACTGGTTTGTTCTCTACTTTATATCTGATTTGCCTTGGAATGAATGTCATCCCTGCATTGCTCTAAGTCTGCAACTGGTTTATTTATGGTGCTCTAAAATATCTCTTCAAGCTGTCTCCACACCTATCTAGAGCTTGGGCTTTCCAAGTCTTTCTCTGGAAGTTTCTGTTAACTTTAACTCTCAAAGGTTCCACCCAGGCTTAAGCAATCAAGTACAGTGAACAGACTAACCCATTCAAAACCAGATGAATTAAACCATTGGACACCATAGTACGAATATTGGATAAGGCCAAGGTCAGACTTGTTGATGGCCCTATGATCCAATAAGCTGCCAATGCTCTCTCCATTAGTTTTCGAACAGCAATAATAACCAATTTGGCAAAGTATTAGAAGTGGAAGAATCAGTGAATCATCATGCCCCACCTTGGGGAATGAATAGAAAACTGACCAACAATAACAATGGGGTGGTAGGTTTACACAGCTGCCATTCGCCATTCAGTGGCCCTGTGATATTCTCAATGTGCGGAGGTCCCCAGCTTCTCTGTCAGGTGATGGGGAAAGCCTGTAGGCTGTTCACTGTAGCCACACAAGCAAACTTCCTAGCAGTCTGAGCAGAGCCCAGTGCACTGTTCATTTGGGCAGGGAAAGTGAGTGGTGGGGCAGGAACATGATGCCATTCAGCCCCCTCGATCCTGTTCTGGCACTCAATAAGATCATGGCTAATCTAGTGTGCCTCCTCCATTTACCCACCATTTTTTTTTTCATAGCCCTTGTCCAACAAAAACCTTTAGTGCTCAATCTTAAATTCCATTTAAGCCCAGTATCCACAGCCTTATTTGGCTGGGGCTGGGGCTGGGGCTGGGGGTGGGGTGGTGAAGAATTTCTGATTGCTACTACCCTTTGTGTACAAAGTGCTTCTGATTTTCCTCCCAAATGGCCTGACTCTAATTTTAAGATTCTGCTCCATTGTTCTTGAACCTCTGAATCTTACCAGAGGACATTATTCCCCCTACCACCACCCCCCACCCCGCCTATTGAACGCTTTAAATCATTTAAAATATTGTATCCTCAAGGAAATAGAACCTCATCATTTAACCCTCTAAACATTATTGTGGGGTCAAGCAAAACTTTGATGCAAACAGAATGAGCCAAATGGACTCCTTCTGCGCTTTAAACCTTTTTCCAATTGTAATACCGAGCTCTGAAAGTGCTCTAACCTGTTGCCATCATTAGCACATGTGCTCTGATAGCCGATTGTGGAAGCAACAAGCTGATGGACAGAGGGAGCAGCTCCAATGACCTGAAGACTCAATAATATTGACCAAGAGCCACCTCACCTGGTGCAAGCCAGATTTTCCTGGAAGAACCCCAAGTTTTTGGTGCACCCACTTATTTATTTGCTGCCTGGCCTTGGGGTGAATGGATTGGTAAGTTGTACGGTGAGGGGTGCATGAGTGGGGACTTCCAATCACTCAGTTTAATGGCGGAAATATTAATGACATTACAATCGGTTGATGGGCTTGAGTTAGTGGACTGCCCAAAATCTTGAGTGCAAAACTTACGTAATAATATAACCATGAAGATTAAAAATTGAAGAAAAAGCAAATGCTGGAGGGACAAATCAGAAACCTTATCCCAACTCTACTCTTCCAGATACTTGCTGACCAGCTGTGCATTTCCAGCAGTTTCTTGTCTTAATTCATTTCATTCGATATGAACTAATCCACTTCCCATTGTACGGGATTCCGCCTCCAAGTACCTGCTTCAGTCCAAACCCTAATGTTGGTTGAGGGCAAGATCGGGAAACCTGAAATGTCCACCAACCACAGTCAGGCTGCTGTGAAGCCCCATGAAACAAGTGTGTTCAGGATTGACTTTTGAGAAAGAGAATTTATCAAACCTAACCAAATCACTAAAACTGTCTTCGTTATTTGGCACAATTGTTCCAGGTTCTGTTTGAAGAGAACTGGCATAAATGGCTGTAAGTGATAAACTGGGTCGTGGAAGTCAGGATTGCAGAAGCACAGAGTTGGTAGATATGTTTTACAGAGGGATCTCTGGCCAACTTTGGGAGAAAGCAATGGAACTGTCTGCACAGAAAGCAGCCAAGATTGTCTGAGTTCAGAGTGGAAAATCTTAACACTTGTGGTTAACCCAGGCTGACACCTCCTAGTCGTACTCTGTTGAAGGTGCCATCTTTCAGTTAAGGTATTAAGCCAGAGAGGAATTCTCCCTGATGTCCTGGCCAACATTTATAACTTGACCAAGATCGAAAAATCACATTATCTGGTTATTTATTTCAACGTAGTTTGTGGAATCTTGCTGTGTAAATGGCTACCATGTTTCCTATATTACGACTGTAACTACACTTCTCATTGGCTGTAAAGTGCTTTGGGACACCCTGAAGCTGTGAACGGCACTATATAAATGCAAGTCTTTCTTTTACTGTCAGCAACTTGAGTAATAATATAAGGAAATGAATGATGCTCCGTGACCCACTTTATGACCTGTTTCCTTTATTGTGACTACACTTCAAAAAAAATATTATTTCCTTGGCTGTAAAGCTCTTTGGGAGGTTTTAGGCTTATGAACTGTCCTGTATCAACATAAATTTGCCTTTTTCTTTTCAAAGGCCCAAGTAATGGGACACACCCGCTGAGTTTGAGTGATTTTTGAGATGATTGACTAAACCAAAATGTCGTCTTTTTAATTTAGGAAAAGGACTCGTTGTAAAGGAAGTCACTCGCACTGCTCGAGAGCTCGAGAGGTAAATCTGATTTGTAAAAGATGTTGGTCCGGTTGTATAAACTGTCTTTCGAAAAAAAGTGTGTTAATTTCTGTTCGACTATTTTTTCCTCTAGCAACAAGCAGTTGATAAAGTGATAAGCTGCTGGATACAGATTCAATAATCGCCTTCAAAAGGAAGTTGGATAAGTATTGAAGGAGAAAGAGTTGCCTGATTTTGGGGAAAGAGTAGGGGAGAGGAACTAACTGGATTGCTCTTGGAAGAGATGGTGCAGACTCGATGGGCTGAATGGCCTCCTCCTGTGCTGTTCTATGATTCCAAAGCAAAATATTGTGGATACTGGAAATTGGAAATAAAAACAAAGAAAGTGATGGAAACATTCAACAGGGTCAGACAGCATCTGCAGAGAGAGAGAAACAGTTGACATTTCGGGTACCTTCCGTTATAACTGGAAAAAAAGTTGATTTAGAGATTTAACAGGTTTTAAACAAGTACACAGGCAGGAAAAGTGGGGAGGGGAGGAAAGAACAAAATGGAAGGTCTGTGATAGGGTGGGGGGGCAGGAGAGATTAAAAGATAAAAAGGATGATCGTATAAGGCAAAAGGCTCTGATGAAACGTCACAACCTGATATGTTAACACTCTTTTTCTCTCTCCACAGTTGGCTGGGCTGCTGAGTATTTCCAGCATTTTCTGGTTTGATTTTAGATTTCCAACACCCGCAGTATTATGCTTTTGGAATAGGGGCGGTAATGGGAAAAGTAAGGTCACAGAGGAAGTGTGAGTGATTACAGCAGAATATCAAAGGAAAATCTGCCAAAGAGGAGAAGGCTCCTGTGTCCTGGGAATATGGAGAAAGGAGGGAGACCCCAGGGATACAGACAACTCTGCTGGGCATGTACCAAATCCTCAAACGCCCAGTACTGGCTCCCATTCTCAGAGGCTCTGGTATATCTCTTGCTGTTTTTGCTGCTTTCTATAAACAGCAACAAATGTGAAGCCAAATCAGGAACAGATTTGCAATGTTTAAAGGCATTGGGATTATTTCCCACATTTATGCTGACAGTGGAGAGTCTTGCCAACTGGCAGTAAAACTCGCCCGTTTTCTAATATGCACTGCAGCTGTTGGCGAAAACCTGAGGAAAGTGTTTCTGAGTGAATATTCAGAACAGGTCATCAGAATTCTTGATGATATTGACAGAAATGTAAATGTGATCCAAATACTTGCATAAGTGTACAGTTGAATATTCCTTCCCCCACTGCCTCCTCACACTTTAACCTCCTAGCCCTTGCCTCAGGATACACTCCTACTTTGGAATGTTGCTGCCACTCTCCGCCAGTGCCAGAGGTCACCCAAGAAGTCTTTTAACATCGCCACTGGCACAGTCTACACCCCCCCTTCCCACCCCCCACTCCCCTACTTTCTTCAAAGTGGGAAAGACCAGCAAACTGGGGTCATTGCTAACTGTGGTTGGACATAATCCTGGAGATCTCATCACTTAACCTTTCACCTCCAAACCAGCCAAATGACCATTTTTCACTCATCAATATTTTTATAGCTAATAATTGACATTGTCAAAGCAAAAAAAAGGCCAAAAACTTATTTTTAATGCATCAGTGAGTTTTTATTCTTCTTCCTGGGTTTCCTTGCAGTAATTTCCAGGAGATTCTTAATTCCAGGACAATTCTTTCAGGCTTCAAACTGAGCCTCCCAAGACCTTCACATGCTGAGTGTTTGAAGATGGAAGAGAGAAGGAAATGACCTGCTCTCGCTCCACCACTGGCTGCAATCCTCCATGGGACGAAGATGTCCCTGAAACCCTTCTCCCAGCCCCTGGTCACTGCTCCTTTAGTGTCAGCTGTGGCTCAGTGAGTGGGTAGCACTCTCACTTCTGAATCACAAGGCTATGGGTTCAAGTCCCACTCCAGAGACTCGAGCACAAAAATGAAGGCCGACAGTGCAGTACAGAGGGAGTGCTGCGCTTTTGGAGGTGCCGTATTTTGGATGAGATGATAAACCAAGGCCTTGTCTGCTGTCTCAGGTGGGTATATAAGATCTCATGGCACCGTTTTGAAGAAGAACGGGCGAGTTCTCTCTGGTGATTTGGCCAATACTTATCCCTCATTCGACATCACAAAAACAGATTATCATTATCACATTGCTGGTTGTGGGAGCTTGCTGTGTGCAAATTGACTGCTGCATTTCCTAGATTACAACAGTGACTACACTTCAAAAGTACTTAATTGGCTGTAAAGCATTTTGGGACATCGATGGTCAAAGGAGATGCAATAGAAAAGCAAGTATTTTCTTTTTTCCACAAGGTCAGATATTTGAGATCCCAGGTGAGAAGGGGAAATTTAAATTTGGGAATCTTTGTAGGCCTCCCAGTCCCAGTTCACTTCCTTATCCCGTTTTAGACTCTTAATTTCCAGGTG
Source organism: Cetorhinus maximus (assembly GCF_964194155.1). Classification (NCBI taxonomy): domain Eukaryota; kingdom Metazoa; phylum Chordata; class Chondrichthyes; order Lamniformes; family Cetorhinidae; genus Cetorhinus; species Cetorhinus maximus. The sequence continues at coordinate 118,495,978 of NC_135890.1, forward strand.
TCTCCATTGTGAACAATAGTCATAATTTGTTCAAAAAAGGAGCATTTCACCCTTTTCTGGGAACCAGTCCATTCTGAAAGGGAAGTATTAAAGAAATCACTGACTTTCTAATAAAGCTATATTGAATCATCATTGAATCATTACAATCAGGCCTTGCTATGTTTTTTAGTCTGGACGGGAGTGTCACTGGCGAGGCCAGCATTTATTGCCCATTCCTAATTGCCCTTGAGAAGGTGGTGGTGAGCTGCCTTCTTGAACCGCTGCAGTCCATGTGGTGTAGGTACACCCACAGTGCTGTTAGGGAGGGAGTTCCAGGATTTTGACCCAGCGACAGTGAAGGAACGGCCGATATATTTCCAAGTCAGGATGGTGAGTGGCTTGGAGGGGAAATTGCAGGTGGTGGTGTTCCCATGTGTCTGCTGCCTTTGTCCTCCTAGATGGTAGTGGTCGTGGGTTTGGAAGTTGCTGCCTAAGGAGCCTTTGTGTGTACCTTGTAGATGGTACACAATCATCAGTGCCCTTCACGCTGCATACTGAGGCTGCAGTGGAACGTTGACCCAAAGCTGAGTTATGAGTTTAGTGTATTTTTTTTCACTTTTATAGAACGGAATCCAGAATTCTGCAATCGATATTGGAGAAATGCAGCTCGTAGCCAATGGGACGACTCGGGAGGTCTCAACAGAAAATGAGAACAACAATCACAGCATCAGCCTGGAGGGAATGGGTCAGTACAATATGGAGATTGTTCCAAATACTTGAGATATGGTTACAGTACAGGTGAAGGGAGTTCCTTTACTCAACAGTAAAAACTAAAACGTGAACTCAGATTAGTTTTACCGTCGGTTACATCGTCATCTCTTCACACTTGAACACAGAAGGCTCTCTTCCCAGGTTTGCTTAACCTCTCTGCCTGTCCGGGAAAAGTAACATTCCCAACATTCGGGAATTTCCACTTTTTAAAAAAAGGAGTTCAAGATTGTGCAACTCAACAAAGGAATAAATAATATTTCTAGTGGAAATCCGTTAACTTTTTTAGAAAAATACTGTAATGGTTACATTGCTTTGAAGCTCACTAAAGATGTGTAATTATTTACTTATTGTTGCATTTGAAATCACAGCCTTGATAGTTTTTATTTTAAAATGTAGACTGTGCGATGTATAAATTTTCTTTCTTTAATAATCCAAAACTGGGCTTAATTTTTTTTTTTGGAAAAATTTTCCAAAGTTTCATTAGAAACTTCAGCTCTGTCTGACATGCACTGTATTATTGAAGTGTATTCTGGCTTGTTGGAGTCCACTGTTAACTCCCACTCTGATCTGCTGCAGGTAATTCACTCCACACTGAAATGGAAATGGTCTCCAGTGAGTCAGCGGTGACGGAATCGGGGAGTGATGAGATCTTTGTGATTTCAACTGGCCTCAGCCTGGGCAATTTGCATTTCTCCAGCTTTAAGACAAAGGTATAAAAACAAAAAACTACTGCGGATGCTGGAAATCCAAAACAAAAACAGAATTACCTGGAAAAACTCAGCAGGTCTGGCAGCATCGGCGGAGAAGAAAAGAGTTGACGTTTCGAGTCCTCGTGACCCTTCAGCAGAACTGAATGTTCTGCGGAAGGGTCATGAGGACTCGAAACGTCAACTCTTTTCTTCTCCGCCGATGCTGCCAGACCTGCTGAGTTTTTCCAGGTAATTCTGTTTAAGACAATGGTACGTTGGGGGTATTGGGAGGGGAGAGCAGTGGAATCATCTGCATGTGAATTATCGAATTTCAAAACACCTTTTAAGCCCACAATTGGCGTTTTGATTTTTTAAAAAAATTCACTCTTGGCTAGCGGGCATCACTGGCTAGGCTAGCATTTATTGCCCATCCCTAATTGCCCTCGAGAAGGTGGCGGTGAGCCGCGTCCTTGAACCATTGCAGTCCATGTGGTGTAGGCACACTCAGTGCTGTGGGGGAACGGCGATATAGTTCCAAGTCAGGATGGTGTGTAGCTTGGAGGGGAGCTTGCGAGTGATGGTGTACTCATGTACCTTCTGCTCTTGTCCTTCTAGGCAGTAGAGGTCGTGGGTTTGGAAGGTGCTGTCGAAGGAGTTTTGAATTTCTACCATGCATCTTGTCTCTCAAGTTCCTTATCTTCCTCTTAAAGTGTAAATGTGCCAATTACAGTCCTCGCAGCATTAAAATTCCTCAGACAGCTCATTGTTTACCAGATCGTTAGCTTTAGAACAGTTTAGCTCCCTCGACTGTCTTTTCCTCCTACAGTTTAAAAGCTTTTAAAGCCCAAATGTGGCACTGCCTGAATCACTATTTATCTTCTCTTGTCTATTATTTAAATTCAATCTCAGGATGTGGGCATCAGTGGTAAGACTGACATTCATTGTCAATCCTTAGTTGCCTTGCAAAGGTGATGATACGACTGAGTGACTTGCTTGGGCAGTTAAATCAGCTATGCCAGTTTGGGACTGGAGTCACATATTGGCCTTGACCCAGTAAGAATGGCAGGTTTCCTTCCCTAAATGATGATGGCTATTCAACAGCTTCAGAGTCACAATTACTGATACCAGCTTTTAATTTCCAGACCTTTTGATTTTAAAAAGTCTAATTCAAATTCTTAACTCTGGATTAAGAATACTGAAAGGCCTGGATAGAGTGGACGTGGGGAAGATGTTTCCATTAGTAGGAGAGACTAGGGCCCGAGGGCACAGCCTCAGAGTAAAGGGAAGACCTTTTAGAACAGAGTTGAGGAGAAACTTCTTTAGCCAGAGAGTGGTGAATCTATGGAATTCATTGCCACAGAAGGCTGTGGAGGTCAGGTCATTGAGTGTATTTTAGACCTTTAGATTTTAGATAGATAGGTTCTTGATTGGTAAGGGGATCAAAGGTTACGGGGAGAAGGCGGGAGAATGGGGTTGAGAAAATTATCAGCCATGATTGAATGGCGGAGCAGACTCGATGGGCCGAATGGCCTAATTTCTGCTCCTATGTCTTATGGATTATTAATTTAAGCTTCAGGATCACTGGTTCAGCAACACACTCATTGGGCCATCCTTCCCTCATCTTGCCAAGCTCGATGCTTTGTTGCACCATCGAACTTTGAACCTTCACCTTTGTTCAATGAAAGTTAACAAAAAGCCATTTGCTGCCTCTGATAAATTTTAGAGTTTTAAAGTGTCTTTTTAAAATATAAAATATACCCAAACTAAACACTAAATAACCTGGTACCATTTTAAAATGATGTAAAATAGATATTCTGTACTTTTATAAGAATATTCATTATGTTCAAGATCTGAGATATGACTCTTTGCCCTTTAACGATCCCAACTCAAGTCACATTAAAGGGAAAGATTCTGATGCTTGTACAACAGCTGGCGAATGTTTTGGTTTCTAATAATTGTCTAGACGATTAAGCTGCAGGGATTATCTCATTTTCTGGAAGGAAAACAAAGATTAACAGTGAGTTTCTGTTTAGACCGAGGGTCTCCTGCCCAAGTGTTGCATTACAACAGCATTGTCTTGCATTTATGTAGAGATTTTCACATAGCAAAGCGTCCCACTTCACAGCGTTATCAGACCAAATTTGACACCAAGCTGCATAAGGAGGTATTAGGATAGCTGATCGGAAGCTTGGTCACAGAGGTAGTTTTAAGGAGCGTCTTAAAGCGGGAAAGTGAGGTTAGGGAGGGAATTCCAGAGCTTGGGGCCTAAAGCAGCTGAAGGCACAGCCACCAATGGTGGAGCAATTATAAACTGGGGACGGGCAAGAGGCCAGAATTGGAGGACCGTGGAGCATATAAGGAACTGATTGAATTCCGGCTAGCTTTATTTCACCATTTATATTAATGGAAAGCTGGTAATGAGATGTTAAATTTCTCTTGTACCAAGAGAACTGACTCTGGTTTTCGTACCCAGAGAACTGACGAACATACATATGAATATGGGAATTAGGAGCAGGCCACTCGAATGGCGGAGCAGGCTCGAGGAGTCAATAAGATCATGGCTGATCTAATTTTAACCTAAACTCCACATTCCTGCCTGCCCCCAATAACCTTTCACTCCCTTGCCTTAAAGATATTCAAAGACACTCCTCAACCATCTTTTTGAGGAAGAGAAGTACTAAGTCTCTCAACCTTCAGAGAAAAAATTCTCCTCATCTCTGTCTGAAATGAGCGACCCCTTATTTTGAAACAGTGACCCCCTAGTTCTAGATTTCTCCCACTGGAAGGAAACATCGCCTCCACATCGACCCTGTCAAGTCCACTCAGGATCTTCTATGTTTCAATCAAGTCACCTCTTACTCTTCTAAACTCCAGCAGATACAAGCCTAGCCTGTCCAACCTTTCCTTCATAGACAACCAGCCCATTCCAGGTATTAATCTAGTAAACCTTCTCTGAACTGCTTCCAATGCATTCACATCTTTCGTTAAATAAGGAGACCAATACTATACACAGTACTCCAGATGTGCTCTCAGCAATGCCCTGTATAACTGAAGCATTACCTCCCTACTCTTGTATTCAATTCCCCTTACAATAACTGATAATAACATTCTATTGGCTTTCCTAATTACCTGCTATACCTGCATACTAACCTTTTGCGATTCATGCATTAGGATACCCAGATCCCTCTGCATCTCTCACCATTTAAATAATATGCTTCCTTTTTAATCGTCCTGCCAAAATGGCATTTTCTCACATTAAACACGATTTGCCAGGTCTTTGCCCACTCACCTAACTTATCTATGTCCTTTTGTAGCCTCCTTATGTAGTCTTCACAACTTACTTTCCTTTGTATCTTTGATTCATCAGCAAATTTAGCAACTATACAATCGGTCCCTTCAACCAAACCATTTATATAAATTGTAAAGAGTTGAGGCTCCAGCACTTATCCCTGTGGCACACCATTTGTCACATCCTGCCAACCAGAAAATGACCCATTTATGCCTACTCTCGGTTTCATGTTAGCTAGCCAATCTTCTATCCATGCCAATATGTTATCCCCTATACCATGAGCTTTTATTTTCCACAGGACTAGAATATAAAAGCAGGGATGTGCTGCTGAGGCCTACAAGGCTCTGGTCAGACCACATTTAGAATATTGTGAGCAATTTTGGGCACCTTTCTCAGGAAGGATGTGCTGGCCCTGGAGAGGGTCCAGAGGAGGTTCACGAGAATGATCCCAGGAATGAAAGGCTTAACATATGAGGAACGTTTGAGGACTCTGGGTCTATACTCGATGGAGTTTAGAAGGATGAGGGGGGATCTGATTGAAACTTACAGAATACTGAAAGACCTGGATAGAGTGGACGTGGGGAAGATGTTTCCATTAGTAGGAGAGACTAGGACCCGAGGGCACAGCCTCAGAGTAAAGGAAAGACCTTTTGGAACAGAGATGAGGAGAAACTTCTTTAGCCAGAGTGGTGAATCAATGGAATTCATCGCCACAGAAGGCTGTGGAGGCCAGGTGATTGAGTGTATTTAAGACCGAGATAGATAGGTTCTTGATTGGTAATGGGATCAAAGGTTATGTGGAGAAGGCAGGAGAATGGGGTTGAGAAACTTAGCAGCCATGATTGAATGGCGGAGCAGACTCGATGGGCTGAATGGCCTAATTTCTGCTCCTATGTCTTATGGTCTTATAACCTTTGATGTGGCACCTTATTAAATGCCTTCTGAAAATCTAAGTACAGTGCATCCACCGGATTGCCTTTATCCACAGCACCTGTTCCTTCTTCAAAAAACTCCAATTGGTTAAACATGATTTCTTTTTCACAAAATCATGTTGATTCTGCCTGATTACCTTGAATTTATTTAATTGCTTTGTATAGCTTCTAACATCTTCCCTATGACAGATGTTTAGCTAATTGGCCTATAGTTTCCTGCTTTCTCTCCCTCCTTTTTTGAATAAAGGAGTTACATTCGTTATTTTCCAATCTAATGGAACCTTCCCCGAGTCTAGTGAATTTTGGAAAATTAAAGCCAATGCATCAACTATCTCACTAGCCACTTCTTTTAAGACCCTAAGATGAAATCCATCAGGACCCAGGGACTTTTCAACCTGCAGATCCAACAAGTTGCTCAGCATCACTTCCCTGATAATTGTAATTTTCCTGAGTTCCTCCCTCCCTTCCATTTCCTGATTTAGTTATTTCTGGGATGTTACTTGTATCCTCAATAGTGAAGACCGATGCAAAATACCTGTTCAATTCATCTGGCATCTCTTTGTTTCCCATTATTAACTCCCCAGACTCATTTTCTATAGGACCAACACTCACTTTCTTAACTCTTTTTTTCTTCTTTTTAAAATATCTGTAGAAACTCTTGATATCTGATTTTATACTTCTGGCTGGCTTTCTCTTGTACCCTAATTTTTCCCTCCTTATCAATCTTTTAGCCATTCTTTGCTGTTCTTTATATTATGTACAATCTGCTGATCTGCCACCCATTTTTGTGCAATTATATGCTTTTTCTTTCTTTAAGTTTGATACTATCTTTAACATTTTTAGTTAACCACAGATGGTGAGTCCTCCCCTTGGAACTTTGCTTTCTTGCTGGAACATATCTATTATGCGTATTCTGAAATATCCCCTTTAAATGTCTGTCACTGCATCTCTATTGACCTATCCCTTAACCTAAATTGCCAGTTCACTTTAGCTAGCTCTGCTTTCATATGCCCTCATAATTTGCCCTTATTTAAGTTTCAAATACTAGTCTTAGACTTGCTCTTCTCTCCCTCAAACTCAGTTACCTAGGAGTGTCTTCACTAGGGGTCATTAATCCTATCTCATTGCACAGTACCAGGTCTAGTTATAGCTTGCTCCATGGTTGACTCAGAACGTGTTGATCTAAGAAATTATCCGAAAAACATTCTATGAATTCGTCATCTAGGCGACCTTTGCCCATCTGATTTTTCCAGTCTATATCTAGATTAATCCCCCATGATAATCGTCATATCTTTCTGACAAGCTCCCACGATTTCTTTGATACCGCATCATACAATGTGATTACGCTTGGGAGCCTGTACACCACTCCCACAAGTGACTTCTTGTTGTTATCATTCCTCATCTCTACCCAAACTGCTTCCATTTCCTGGTTTCTTGAACTAGGGTCATCCCCCTCTATTGTGCTAATGTCATCTTTAATTAACAGAACCACCTCTCCATCTTTTCCTAACTTCCTATCCTTCCTCGTCTCTTACCCTTCAATATTTTGGTCCCAATCTATGCCATTCTGCAGCCATGTCTCTGTAATGGCTATTAGTGCAAATAAAGAATCTATCAGTTCATCTGCTTTGTTTCGAATGCTATGTGCATTCAGATACAGGACCTTAAATTTTGTTCTTTTATTATTTTTGCAACCTCTAGCCTCATCTGTGGATTTACTCTTAGACATGTACTCTCTGTCCCTTCCTGTCAAGATCTGTTTATCATTTGCCACATTAATATCTTCCTCTCTTCCCTCATCTCTACTCTTTGATATACCACATCAGCCCACATTTGATCCCTTGTCCCCACTGTTTAATTTTAAAACCCTCTCTATTTCCCTAGTTATGTGGTTCACAAGAACACCTGGTCCCAGCATAGACTGTCCCAAAAGTACAGCCCCCACTTTCCCCAGTACTGTGCCAGTGCCCCATGAACCAGAACCCACTTCTCCCACACCAGTCTTTGAACCATGTCACTGATTTTATGTACCCTATGCCAATTTGCATGTGACTCGGATAATAATCCAGAGATTATAACCTTTTGAGGTTCAGCTTTTTAATTTAGTGCCTATACTCTCTATGCAGAACCTCTTTCCTAGTTCTACCAATGTCGTTGGTACCTACATGGACCGTGACATTTGGATCTTCCCTCTTGCACTGCAAGTTCTTCTCCAGCCCTGGGCAGATGTCCTGAACCTTGGCATCGAGCAAGCAACACAGTTGTCTGGATCCTCGCTCTTTGCTGCAGAGAACAGTGTCAATCCCCCTCACTATACTTTCCCCTACTACCACTACGTCTATTCTTGTTCCGTCCCCCCCTCCACCCCCCCGCAACTTGACTGGCTTCCTGTACCACGTGTGCCATGGTCAGTTTGCTCATCCTCCCTGCAGCACCCACTCGTATCTATTGGACAATTACAGAGGCTGACATTCGAGCACTTCTGCCTTCCGGGTCCCCTTACCTGCCTCACCCACAGTCACACTCTCCTATCCCTGACTACTGACTAAATCAGAAGATCCCATCCTAAGTGGTGTGACCGTCTCCTGGTAAAAAGCATTCGGGTAACTTTCCCCTTCCCTGATGTGTCGCAGTGTCTGCAGCTCAGCCTCCAGCTCAATGACTCTGGGCCGAAGTTCCTCGAGCTGCAGTCACTTATTGCAGACGAGTTTGCCCTGGATCACAATGTTAGCCAGGAGCTTCCACATGCTGCAGCCTTGACACATCACCTGTCCTGCCATCCTTAATGTGTTTTAAATAATTACTTAATTATATTAATCACTTATTTATGTTGCTTTTTTAGTATATTTTACTAACTTTGCCACCAGTTTGTATACTATTTTAAACCTTAGGACTGGAGCAGACCTTAACCATTTAACTAGAAACTCACCAAACAGCTAGCTCCTTTCCCTGTAGTAGAGTAAGAACCAATTCCCAGGGTGAAAAAGATAGAAAAAACAAAAGGAAACAAACACCTCCTTTTCCCGCCGTCGTCGAACTCTCAGGTATGCACTTAGTCCCTCAGCGGCATTCGTTTCTGACTCTGTTTTTCAACGTAAAAAATACCTAACACATTGGTTTCCAGATAATACTTATTTCTTCCTTTTTGATTAAGCTGTTTTTTTTATAATTTGTTTTTTAAACTTTCATGACCCCAGTTCCTATTTTTTTTTTAAAAATTTGCTTGGAATGTGGGCATCACAATCATTCCATCCCTAGAGCACCACCCCCCCCCTCCCCCTGCCGAGAAGCTGGTAATGGGCCATCTCTTCTTGATCCAGAGCAATTTGATACAAGGGAGGGGCTTGCTAGGCTATTTGAGAGCAGTTAGTAGTCAACCAGGTTTGTGTGGGACTGGAGTCACTTATATGCCCAGGCTGAGTAAGAGGGTGGCAGGCTTCCTTCCCTCAAGGACATTAGTGAGCAATCTGACAGCTCCATGGTCCCTCTTGCTGATGCCAGATTTTTATTTCCAGATTTTGTAAACTGAATTCGGATTCCCCATTTTATCTGCCAATTTCTCTCCCTCCCCTCCTCGAGAGTGGGCTGGGAGATGGAGTGGGGTAGGGGAGATAGGGGGCTGAAATATGGGGTGGTGTGCCCATCGTCTTCCCGCCACCACTGGTATTTTGCCAGTGGCAGGGAAGATGGCGGATGGCCCTCCAGCCCAGGGCCCAATTAAAGCCCTTGTGGCCAATTCAAGATCAGTTAAGGGCCTCTAACTTCTCCTGCTCGACTGGCCCCATCAATCCCAATCCCGCTTAGCTTGGTTCCAGGGCAGTCCCAGCATCGGTCACTGCTTCTGGGGGGCACTGCTGGGAATGAAGAACTGCCGACCCTCCGATTGGATGCAGCCCTTGGAAAACAGGAAATTATAGTTAGCCTAACGTGTCATAGGGAAATTGTTAGAATTCATTATTAAGGAGGCTATAGCAGGATATGTAAAATCGTATTGGGATCAGACAGAGTCAATGTGGTTTTGTGAAAGGGAAATCATGTTTAACTGATTTATTACAGTTGAGGAAGTATCAAACAAAGTGGATAAAGGGGAACCTGTACATATGGTGTACTTGGATTTCCAAAAGGCATTTGACAAGGTGCCACGTCAAAGGTTACTACACAAAATAAGAGCTCATGGTGTTAACATAGATAAAGGATTGGTTGGCTAACAGGAAGCAGAGAGTAGGGATAAATGGGTCTTTTTCAGGTTGGCAAGCTGTAATTATGACATAAAGATAAGTAGAAAAGTAACTTGATGAGAGGAGGTAAAGAGCCTGCAAAGGGATATAGACAAGTTAAGTGAGTGGGCAAAAAATTTGGCAGATGGAGTATAATTGGGGGAAAATGGGAACTTTGGCAGGAAGAATCGACAAGCAGTATAGTATTTAAATGGAGAGAGAGAGCAGTACTCCATGGTACGGAGGGATCTGGGTGTTCTGGTGCATGAATCACAAAAATTAATATGCAGGTACAGCAAGTGATCAGGAAGGCAATTGGAATGTTGGCATTTATTGAAAGGGTGCAGGGCCTTAGTGAGACCACATCTGGAGTACTGTGTACAGTTTTGGTCTCCTTATTTGAAAAAGGATATAATTGTATTAGGAGCAGTTCAGAGAAGGTTCACGGGACTAATTCCTGGGATAAAGGGCTTATCTTATGAAGAAAGGTTGAACAAGTTGGGCCTCTACCCATTGGAGTTTAGAAGAATGAGAGGTGATCTTATTGAAACATATAAGACCCTGAGGGGATTTGACAAGAGTGGATACCGGGAGGGTGTTTCCTCTTGTGGTGGAGACTAGAACTAAGGGACATCTCCCTTTTAAGACTGAGATGAGGAAAGAGACTTTCTCTGAGGGTCATTACCCTGTGGAATTCTCTTCCCCAGAAAGCAATGGAGGCTGGGTCATTGAGTTTATTCAAGGTTGAGTTAGACAGATTTTTGATAGACAAGGGAGTCGAGGGTTATAGGAACTAGACAGGAAAGTGGAGTTGAGACCACCACCATATCAGCTATGATCTTATCAAATGGTGGACCAGGCTTAAACAGCCAAATGGCCTACTCTTGCTCCTAATTTCTATGGTTCTCAGTGGGATTCAGTTCTTTAACTGCCTGGTGCCAGGGCTCCAATCCCTTTAATCACCTGAAGGCCGTAAAATCCTGCTGGACCTCCCAGAAATGGCTGAGGTAGGATTGCCCCCTACTTTCTGGCCCAAGAATGGGGCCACCCCTGTTCTGTAGAATCCCGGCCCTAAGTTCAAGTTTCTGTTTATATTTAAAAACGTGTGATGTAGAAAAATACAGGGTCTAATCGCTTCTTATTCCAGAGTCTATTTATGGCCCATGAAACGAGGGTCCAAGTTATCATCGGCACCTTAAATACTCACTAGACGGTGCGTGTTTCTTCAGTTCCTTTTCAAAAATTCTTTGTTTCTCAATCTCATTTTCCAAGTTGCCAAGTATTTCTGAACATACTTTACATCCTTCTTGGCTCCCTCAGTTCCGCTTGGGAGCCAGCAAGATCTTTCCAGCTGGAAAATTCCTTTTCAGTGAACTCTCCCCTCTGAGCGAGTTATTGGAATGTCAGGGGTGGGCCAATTTAGACCGGGACAGACCGAAATAGGAAATCTGAACATCTTTAGAACTCAACTTCAGAACAAACTATCAGGAGAAGATCTGACTAATCGGAAAGAATGGCTCAGCCTCCTAATCTAAACAAAAGTATTAGCCACTGAAAGCAGCACATAGTGTTTGCACACAATTTCCAGGAAATTTGGTGAACTTCAAAGTGTCCCACGCGCACAAACAAAATGCCCTGGTCTCTTTGAAAACCACTGTACACTGGAATTCCATCGTAACCTATGCCAGTAAAGATAAAAGGCCAATGTGTAACTGCCCGCCACTGAAAAGGGAAGTCTTTCTATATTCTAATTTCTATAGCGCCCTACATGACCTTAGGACATCCTTAAAGCACTTTACCATCCAAAGATACTTCACTGGTTGCAGTTATTGTTGTAATGTAGGAAACGTGGCAGCCAATTTGCGCACAGCAAGCTCCCATGTGTTAATGACTAGATAAACCATTTTTTTTATTTGTTTGGCTGAGAGATCAATATTAGCCAGGTCATGAGGAGAACTTACCTGCTCCTCTTCCAGTAGTGGCCCTGGGATCTTTTACAGTTACCAGGGGCATATGGGGCCTTGGTTTTATGTCTCATCTAAAAGCCAGCACCTCTGGCAGTGCAGCACTCCCTCAATACTGTGCTGCAATGTCAACCTGGATTTTGTATTTTGAAGTTCCTGGAGCAGGACTTGGACCCACAATCTCTGACTCCAGGAGATACTGCTGCAACTGCCAGCCTGGAATCCTATCGGAGCCGGGGAATCCCAGGATGATGCTGGTGTGCTCCTCTACTGAGATTGCTCCATGAGGTTACAAACCTGTGCCCAGGCAGCTGGATAATTTTAGCAGCTCTGGGAACAGCTGTGGCGATCCTTTTTAAAAGAAAAAGCAATTATAGAACGATTGCAGCAAAGGAGGCCATTCGGCCTGTCGAGCCCATGCCTGCTCCTGTGCAAGAGCAATTTAGCCTGTCCCACTTCCCTGCCCTTTGCGCCTAGCCCTGCAAATAATTTTTATTTTTACACTTATCCAATTCCCCTTTTGAAAGCCATGAATGAATCTGTCTCCACTGTTCTTTTAGGCAGTGCATTCCAGATCGTACCCGCCATGTGTTTTTAAAAACACAGCATAATTTCCCTTATGTCACCTTTTGGTTTTCAAATTCCTCCACGGCTTCACCACTCCCTATCTCTGTAACGACTTACAAACCTCGGATCTCTGTGCTCCTCCAATTCCTGCAACTTGCAATTTTTTTTGTTATATTCGTTCTTGGGATGTGCCCATCCCTAATTACCCTAGTTTAGAGGGCGTTTAAGAGTCAACCACATTGCTGAGAGTCTGGAGTCACATGTAGGCCAGACCAGTCCCTAAAGGACGTTCTTACGACAATTGGTAATGGTTTCATGGTCATCATTAGACTTTTTTAATTCCAGATTTGTTTTTTTTTTGTATTCAAATTCCACCATCTGCCAGTGTGGGATTCAAACCCAGGTCCCCAGAGCATTACCCTGCATCTCTGGATTACCAGTCAAGTGATAAAACCACTACGCCACCACCTCCCCATGATTTTAATCATTTCCATCATTGGCAGCTGTGTCTTCAACTGCTGAAACCTTAAAGCCTGAAATGCCCTCCATAAACCTCTCTGCCTCTGTCCCTCCTTTAAGAGGTTCCTTAACGTGTGCCTCTTTGACTAAACTTCTGGTCACCAGTCCTAATGGCCCAGAATTTGAGTGATTGTTAATAGTGATCTGTCAGTGTTTGCTGTCATTACCCCCTCTGGATCTGACCACATCATAAGCATCGATTATTGTAGAAATCCTGACGTCGCGCCCGTCATTCAATGTTCTATTGCCGGTGATGCTGTGGCCCTCCCCCAGGGTCAGCAATCAGCAGAATCAACTGATTTGGGGAGAAGGTACCCTTTTTTTGCTCTCACCACTGTTAGAAGCCACACAAAACGTTAAGCCTTGCTCAATCAGGTGTGGCTGGATTTTTAAGTGATCTGAGTAATTACTACTGATAAACAACCTATCTGACCCTGAAAAAAATTCATATTTGTGGAATGATGTTAAATGTTTATTAGATTAATTACTAGATTTTTAAATTTTTTAAAAAATGTAAAGTTTGTTGGTGATATTTCACTTCTACTTAAAGATCTCCACACATGGGGTTAAAGAATGATTTGTTTATTAGTGCTTTCATTTCCCGGTTGGCTGTCTTGAGAGATTTCTTTAATGTGATTGGCTTGGACAGCTTGATGATATTACTGCAATTCGACATGAAAATCCCCAATAACGTGGCAAATTATTGCACTCCAGAGAGTTAAAGATCTCCCTCACTTCACAGCTGAATGCAAAGTCTGGACAAATAGCTCTTTGTGGCTTGGTGTCAAATTTTATCTGATAACGCTCCTGTGAAGCATCTTGGGTCATTTTGCTACATCAAAGGTGCTTTCTTAATGCTGGTTGTTGTTGTAAACACCAAGCTCATCAATAAAAGCAGATGCACAAGACGGCACTGCCTTACTCTGACTCCCTGCACATTGGGGACGTTTGCTTGTTCTCTCACTGACCCTCTCATCCACAGGTCCCCAAGAGGAGCCCGACAAGTCCGCCTGCCATCTGCGATTGGCTGGAACCAGATCTCCCGCCTTCCGCAGGAGAAAAGCCACCATCAGTTGGAGGCAATGGCAGAGGAGAGTCCCCGAGCTGGCAGCAGGCCTGGAGCCCTCGGAATTTCCACGATGTCCTGGGGCCGTTGCCACAGTTGCCGAGAGACTGGTGTGACTGGGCTAATACTGGTCCATTCACGAAACTGGTGGAGAATTGCGTGAGTATATCCAGATTTAGATCTGTTTCAATCATGAAATCCTTCAGGCAGCGAAACTTGGCAAAATATGTCAACGGATATGATTTACTTAAAATAGAATTGGAGAAGGTGTAGCCCTGTAAGTAAGGGTCAGTAATTATTTATGGTAGTTTTGGTTCAATTGAGTAACACCACTGGTGAGGAAACGGTGTAAATGTCTTCACATTGATAAAGAGAAGTGATTGTCCATCTGTCAGGAGGGGAAGAATATGTAGTCCTTTAGCAAAGAACGTTGTGAGGCTATGAATGCACTACCTGATGCAGTGTAACATTGAGGGAATAGCTGCACTGTCAGAGGTGTTGCCTTTAAAGGGAGGGCTTGTTTACCCTCTCAGGTGGACATAAAAGATCTGATGCCATCAGACCTGCTGAGTTTTTCCAGCAATTTCCATTTTTACTTCAGATTTCCAGCATCTGCAATATTTTGCTTTTATGTCGGCATGTAATAGGTTAGATGGGTGGTTGCAGAGGAGGAGAATTGAAGGATACTGGATGGATTGAAAGAGAGATCCGTATCTCTCTAGTGCCTCTACAACCAGCCACTCCCCTACAACTGTATGGGTTAAATTTCATTGGATCACTAGAGGCACAAAAAGAAGAATGTCATTAGTCCTGCTCTGAAAGCAGCCAGTTATGCAGGCTGACTCTCACGATCGTAGGACATTCAGGTATAAAATATCCCAAAGAGTAAAATTGATTGAACAAAAACCCGTATCGGAAAGCAGAAAGTTGAATAAAGTTTGTGCAAGTGCGATTTTAAGAATGGGATATGGTCCCAGAATCACAGAATTGTTACAATGCAGGAGGCCATTCGACCCATCATGTCTGCACCAGCTCGCCGAGTGAGCATTTCACCGTGTGCCAGTCTCCTGTCTTCTTCCTGTAACCCAGCAGGTTCTTCTTTTCTCAGGTAACAACAGTCTAATTCTCTCTTGAATGCATCGATTGGAGCTGCTTCCAACATGCTCTCAGGGAGGGCATTCCAGACCCTAAGCACTCGCTGTGTGAATTTTTTTTTTTCTTGTATTGCTACGGTTTCCTCATGTCCCTTCGGTTCACATCTACTAAAATACAGTCAGTCAGAGGCTGATAGGTAATCTGGTTTTAGTAGCTCAGTTTCTTCATGAACAGATCAAAATAAAATTTTCTTTGGCACAGTGAGCAGTCAAATCAGCAGAAAAATGTAATGTTCCTGTTAGCTCTCAAGTCATACAGCCATTTTTAAAAAAAGGCATATAGGATTCTGGGTTTTAGTAAGAAAAAGGCATGGAGTACTAACGCAAGGAAGTTGTGATGAACCCTCACAAAATACTGGTTTGGTCTCAACTGGAATATTTGCCCAATTCTTGGGCACCACACTTCTGGAAGAATGTGAGCATAAGAAATAGGAGCAGGCCATTCGGCCCCTCAAGCCTGCCCTGCTATTCAATAAGATCATGGCTGATCTGCCCCAGGCCTCAACTCCTCTTTCGTGCCATCTCCTCATGGCCCTCAACTCCCCAATAATTCAAAAATCTATCTACCTCCTCTTTAAACACTTTCAGTGATCTAGCCTCCACAATTCTCTGGGGTAGAGAATTCCAGACATTCACTACCCTCTGAGAGAAGAAATTCCTTCACATCTCAGTTTTAAATGAGTGCCCCCTTATTCTGTAATGATGTTCCCTAGGTTGAGATTCCCCCACTAGTGGAAACATCTTCTCAACATCTACCCTGTCAAGCCCCCTCAGAATCTTGTACGTTTTAATAAGATCCCTCATTCTTTAAACGCTAATGAATAATGGCCTAACAGATTTAGCTGTTCTTTACGAGTCAACCCCTTCATCCCAGGAATCAACCTAGTGAATCTCTTTTGAACTGCCTCCAATGCCAGTATATACTTTCTTACAGGACCAAAACTGTACACAGTACTCCAGGTGCAGCCTCACCAACACCCTGTACAGCTGTAACAAGACTTCCCCATTTTTAAACTCCAGCCCCCTAGCAACACAGGCCAAAATTCCATTTACCTTCTTAATAACTTGCTGCACCTGCTTGCTAACTTTTTGTGTTTCGTGCACAAGAACACCCAGATCCCTCCGCACTGCACTTTTTTGGAGAGTGTCTCCATTTAAATAATAGTCTGCCTTTTGATTTTACCTACCAAAGTGCATGACCTCACACTTTCCTACATTAAACTCCATCTGCCAAGTTTTTGCCCACTCACTCAATCTATCTATGTTCCCTTGCAGATTCCTTATGTCCTCATCACAACATGCCCTCTCACCTATTTTTGTATTGTCAGCAAATTTGGATACATTACACTCTGCCTCTCCTATAGTAAATAATTGAGGACCTAGGACTGATCCTTGTGGCACTCCACTAATTACGTCTTTGCAATCTGAAAAAGACCCATTAATCTCAACTCTGTCTTCTGTGTGTTAACCAATCCTCAATCCATGCTAATACATTACTCCCAATACCATGAGCTCTTATCTTGTGTGGCACCTTACCGAATGCCTTCTGAAAATCCAAATACACTACATCTACTGGTTCCCCTTTATCAACCCTGCTTGTTATGTCCTCAAAGAACTCTAGAAAATTTGTCAAACATTATTTCCCTTTCACAAAACCATGCTGACTCTGTTTGATTACGTTAAGCTTTTCTAAATGTCCTATTTCTTCCTTTAATAATGAACTGTAGCATTTTCCCAACGACAGATGTTAGGCTGACTGGCCTATAGTTTCCTGCTTTTTGTCTCCCTCCCTTCTTGAACAGGGGTGTCACATCTGAATCCAGTGAGTTCTAGAATGTTTCGACCAATGCCTCCAGTATCTCTGCAGCCACTTCCTTTAAAACCTTTGGATGCAGGCCATCAGGTCCCGTCAACTTGTCTGCCTTTAATCCCATTGGTTTGTCAAATACTTTGTCCCTCGTGATACTGTAATAAGATCTTTCCTCCCATTAGCTCCTTGCTTATCTGATATCTTTAGGATGCTCATAGTGTCCTCCACCGTGAAGACTGATGCAAAATATTGGTTGAAATTATCTGCTATTTCCCTGTTCCCTGTTATCAATTCTCCAGTCTCATCCTCCAAGGGTCCCAAACTCACTTTAGCCACTCTCTTTTTAAATACCATGGAAGCTCTTGCTGTTTGTTTTTATATTTCTTGCCAATTTACTTTCATAATCAAATTTCTCCCTCTTTATTAGCTTTTTAGTCATCTGCTGCTGGTTCCTAAAAAAAAAATAAAATAACATTCCCAATCCTCTGACCTACTACTAGTTTTCGCCGCTTTGTATGCCCTAGTTTGACTGGAAACTCTCCTTGACCACCTTTGTTAACCACAGGCGGTTCATCCTTCTCATCAAGTCCTCCTTTTTGGCCGGGATAAATTTTTGCTGAGCGTTATGAAATATCTGCTTAAACGTCTGCCACTGACCTTCCCCTTAGTCTATTTTCCCAGCCCGCTTGAGACAACTCTTTCTTCATACTTCTGTAATTGCCCTTATTTAAGTTGACGACACTAGTTTGAGATCCAAGTTGCTCACCCTCAAACTCAATTTGAAATTCTACCATGTTGTGATCGCTACCCCCAGAGGATCCTTAACTATGAGATCTCTTATTAACCCTATCTCATTACACATTACTAGATCTAAAATAGCCTGTTCCCAGGTAGGTTCTGCAACATATTGCTCTAAGAAAACAATTCCTGATGCACTCTACAAATTCATCTCCCATGTTACCCCTGCCAATCTGATTTGTCCAGTCAATATGCAGATTAAAATCACCCATGACAATTGTAGTGCCCTTCTAGCATGCCTCCATTATTTCCTGATTTATACTTTGTCCTACAGTGAGGCAGCTCTTTGGGGGCCTATAGACAACTCCCACCCGTGACTTCTTCCCCTTACTATTCCTTATTTCAACTGAAACTGATTCCACATCACGATCTATTGCCCCTATATCACTACTCACCACCGCACTGATACCTTCCTTTATTAACAAGGCTACCCCACCTCCTTTTCCTTTTTGCCTATTTTTCTGGAATGTCGAATACCCCTGAATATTGAGTTCCCAGTCTTGGTCACCCTGCAACCATGTCTCTGTAATAGCAATCAAGTCATATTCATTTATTTCCTTTTGTGCCGTCAACTCTTATTACAAATGCTGAGTGCATTCAGATAAAGAGCCTTAAGTTTTTGACTTTTTAACCATTATTATGGTTCTGATTTCTGCTGCACTTTTCTGCTTATATTTTCTGCCCCTTCCTGTAACATTTTGATTATCGTTCACCTCTTCACTACCCTGCACCTCTGCTCTCTTGTTTATTTTTGATTTTCTAAACTTCCCTTCAATTGTACCTTCCCCTAATTAATTAGTTTAAAGTCCTGTCTACAACCCTAGTTATACAATTCACCAGGACACATGGTTCAAATGAAGCCCATCCCAATGGAACAGCTCTCTCCTTCCCCAGTACTGGTGCCAGTGCCCCATGAATCGGAACCCATTTCTCCCACACCAATCTTTGAGCCACGTATTTACCTCTCTAATCTTATTTACCATGTGCCAATTTGCACGTGGCTCAGGTAGTAATCCGAAGATTATTACCTTTGTGGTTCTGCTTTTTAATTTAGCCCCGAGCTGCTCGTAGTCCTTCAGCAGAACCTCTTTCCTAGTCCTGTCTATGTCGTTGGTACCTATGTGGACCACGACAAATGGATCCTTCTCCTCCAATTCCAAGTTCCTCTCCAGCCCAGAAGAGATGTCCTTAACCTTGGCACCAGGTAGGCAACACAGCCTTTGGACCCTGTCTTTGCTGCAGAGAACAGTATCTATTCCCCTGACTATGCTATTCCTCTATTACTACTATATTTCTCTTTTCTCCCCCCCACTTGAATGGCGCTCCGTACCATGGTGGTGTGGTCAGTTTGCTCATCCTTCCTGCAGCCTGTGCCCTCGTCCACACCGGGAGCAAGAACCTCGTACCTATTGGACAAGGGCACCAGCTGAGGCTCCACTAAAGCTAAATTCTGGATCCCCATACTTGCCATACTGCAGTCATGCCCTTCTGTCCCTGACCATTGACCAAATTTGATATAATTATTCTAAGGGGTGTGACTGCCTCCTGAAACAGTGTCCACGTAACTCTCTCCCTCCCTGATGTGTTGCAGTGTCCACAGCTCGGACTCCAGTTCATCAATTCTGAGCCGAAGTTCCTCGAGAAGCCAGCACTTGCTGCAGATGTGGTCACCGTGGATCGCACCGGCATCCACCAGCTCCCACATGCTACAGCTGCAACACATCGCCTGACCAACCATCTCTATTCTATTTAATTAATTAATTGGATGTTAAATATTTTAAAAGTGAATTTCTTAACTGTACTCTACAGCTGTAATAACATCTCCTGATTTAAACCACTTGGCCACTCAAAAGAGACATAAGAGAGATACCCACCAATCACCTACCTGTTTTCCTTTGATGTCACACTTCGGCTCTGACAGGTAGAAACAGGTTGAAGGGGCTCTCCGCCGCCGGTTTTTACCTCCCGCTGCCTCTGCCCTTCTTATGCAGGTCCGCTCTCCGTGTGCTCCCGGCTCTCCTCTTGCTGTTTTAAACTGTGAAAATCCCAGCTCTCCTTTCGCTTTAGATTGCAGATAAGATTTACTTGAATGGTTTCAGAGATGAGTGACTTCAGAAATGTGGATAGATTAGAGAAGCTGGGATTGCTGTTCTTCGAGAAGATACAGTTGAGAGATGATTTGATAGAGATGTCCAAAATCATGAGGGTATGGACAGAGGGTATGGATAGGGAAAAACTGTTCCCATTGGCGGAAGGGTGGAAAACCAGAGGACACTGATATAAATTGATTGACAAGAGAGCCGATGGTGTCATGAGGAAAAACTTCTTTACGCAGAGAATGGTTAGGATTTTGAAGGCATTTCCTAAGTGCCTGGTGAAGGCAGAATCAATCTGAAGAGAAAAAAAATTGCAGGGCTATGGGAAAGGGTGAGAGTGGGACCAGATATATTGCTCTTGACAAGCTGAATGGCCGCCTCCTGTGATGTAACCATTCTATGATTGTATCCATGACAACCAGATGTCCCAAAGCACTTAACAGCCAATGTGTTTTAATATAGGAAACATGACGGCCAATAAACACGCAGCAAGCTCCCATGAACAGCAATGAAATAGTTACCAAATAACGTGTTCATTTTTAAGTGATGTTGCTTGAGGAATAAATATTGGTCAGGACACCAGGGAGAAGTTCTCTTCTCTTGGCAATAGTGCCATGGGATCTTTTACATCCACCTGAGGGGGTAGACGGGACCTCCCCTTTAAAGGCAACACCTCTGACCGTGCAACCATTCCCCACTCAATGTTACACTGGAGCGTCAGCCCGGATCTCTGGAGTGGGACTTGAACTCTCAACGTTCTGACTCCGAGGCAGAGTGCTACACACTGAGCTATGGCTGACCTTTGTTATACTTATTCATGATCGAAGGTCCAGCAGTCTTTGTGCAGTAACAGGTTTAACATGGTCAATAAAAATCTCATAGAACATTTGATGTTTTCATTGGTTCCCCTCACTCCTACCCTTCCTTTTGTGTCATGTTTTACATTTTACACAGAGCACTAGCAATTTACTGAGTGACCACTACACTGAGAACCAGCGAAAAGTTGTGTCCGATATGCGGTTGGAAACAGAGTTAGAGAAATTGTTTTCTGATTCTTCGGGAAGTGCTGCTTCATATCCACTCACTCAATCTGCACAGAGTCACCGCAAGGTCATCACAGGTACCAACCTGAGGCGAGCCTGGTTTGGAAGTCCCTGCTTTGGCTTCTGGTCAAATGCCCGTCAGCACAACTCGAGCACGGCCACCAGCTGTCACAACCATGCTAGGCAGCAACCAGATCCACGATATGTGCCATGCAGTCAAGGACCCAGGTGTTCAGCAGACAACTCTGTGTCAAACAACATCATGAAAAGTTTTCAGACTGATGCTACCAAAACCAGGCATCTGGCAAACGAATCTGATCGAATAACCCTGACGAAGCCAGTTTTTGTCATCTCAGAAGCAAATGAAGATCGACAGCCTCTGGTACAAGCTCTGGATCCTCTTGGCCTGAGTGGTGATCTCAGTCAGTTTGAGGAAGTAAAGCTTGATGAAGTTAATCAAGCTTCTGAGCAGGAACTGAAACATCCAGTCAATAGGACAATTTAGTCATTCTGACCTCTGATTTTATCTTATGAAGTGTCAAACCTCACATATCAACATAGAAACTTGGCTAATGCTCTAAGAAGGCAAAGCTGTATCTCACTGAGACACAATTGGGGCTGAACTGCCAGGTCCATATAATACACCAGCTCCAAACCAATCTTACATAATCACACAAGCAGTGACCTACAGCATGGCTGGAATACATTTAGAAGGAGTTCAAGGAATACTTGGCATCAGTGGCAAAGTAATTTATTTTATTGGGACATTGATGCTGTAAGGAAGAGTTTTTCTTTGACAGCTGGTTGGTTGTCACTCGAGACAACTTTCCATTGATTCCGTTAAGCTTGTCAGAAATGAGACATGATAGATCCCGAAGATTACATGTCTCATGGCTAAAGTGACAAAAGCTTCATTTGACTATTCCAGCTTTCCATTAAGAAACAACGAAAAGGTCAGGACCATGGATTTGTATTTGTCTTGGGCTAAATATGTGAACTGTACACCTCTATTACATGACTACGTTCTGCACAGCTCCTCTGACAAGCTCCCAGTGTATTTTTGTAGATAAGTGAAGACAACTTCAATTCTGTCACTCGTTCAGCTGGTGAATATTAATTTGTACAATGTGTCTGTGGCAACTGAAAATCCTGCCTGATCTATTTGCTGAGTTACAGTAAATTTCTGGACAAAGGCTGCAATTTCAGTGCAGTGTTTTTTTTAAAATCTATTAAGCATTTTAAGACAAACATAAAATGCTGCAGATCTGAAATGAAAACAAAGTGCTGGGAAAAAACTCAGCAGATATGGCAACATCTGTGGAGAGAGAAACAGTTAACGTTTAAAGTATATATGACTACTTCAGAACATTTGGAAGCATTCTTGAAACAGGTGGGGTCCAAGAAGGAATGGCAAGGAGCAGTTGGTTGGTTAAAGGATGACTGATTCATGCTTCACCTGTGATCAGTCAAGCTGGAGAAGTATCCACAAACTGCTCTGAAAAGAAACATTTGTCTCTTCCAGTGCTGACGGGTCCTCCTGCCTATTCCAGTATTTGCAGATCCCTGAGTGACACAAAAAGTTGCAAACGGTATTGTAATAGAGCAACAGGACACAAAATTATCTTTAATGATTTAGGATCCTCACTGAGCAATTTAGATTTGAAGTTAACTGTTATTGCTTGTTCTTTTTTTCAGGGGTGTTGAGCTCTCTCAAAAATCTAGTTTCAAAACTGTGAAATGATTAGATCAGAAACAAGAGTTTTATAATTGTCCTTGCTTTGTGTTGTACATTCACCCAGATCAGTGGATTTTTGGTATCTTCACAGTTTTCTCCTGTGTTGGGCGAAAATTCACATATGGCACTGAGGACCCCATAGCTACATTGACTGGGACTGAACTCCAAACCTGATAATCCAATGAAAAGCAGTGAGCAATTATTGAGTTAACTGTCGAGCTGCAGTTTTATATATTGTATAATATTTCAAAATTAAACTTAGCTTAAGGAAAGGAGAACAGGAATGAGAATAAATAGCGTTGGCCTGCAGACAACTAATGGTGTCCTATTTTCATAAAGTTTTCATTTGTTAGGTGCATGTGATGATAGACATAGTTGCATACAGCCTGATTTACTTTCTTTCTCACACAGACAATCCAATGTTCATGTCCACACTCCCAAGTATAGTGAACACTTCTGTGTAACCAAATTCTTGTTGAAGGCACTTTGTAGAATAAGAAGTTAGTTTCACTGCATGAAGTCCATGGCCTTCATAGAATCATACAGCATAGAAGGCCACTCAGCTCAGAGTCTGTGCCAGCTCTTTCAAAGAGCAATCCAGTTAGTCCCATTTACCACCTCCCACCCCCATCTTTTCCCATATACCTGCAAGTTTTTCCTCCATATTTATCCAGTTCCCTTTTGAAAGCTACTGCTGAATCTCAATGTTGTTTTATCAGCACATTCATAACACGCAGTATTAAAAATAAATTCTCCTAATTTCACCTCTGGCTCTTACACCAATTTGACTTATCTCTGTCCTCCAGTTACCAACCTTCCTGCTAATGGAGCTAGTTTCTCTTTATCTGTTCTATCAAAACCCCTTCATGATTTTGAATACCTCAATCAAATCCTCGCCTGAACCTTCCCTGCTCTGAGAACAATCCCAGTTTCACCAGTCTTTCAACATAATTCAACTGAGAACCTGAAAGTAGATCAAAGGTATTGCCAATCCTAGGAGAGATGGTGGACCAGGAGAATAAATACCAGATTTCATTGTAACATGCTTTTAATTTAACAATGACTATTCCATCCTTGTGAAACTAGTTTTGGGTCATGAATTGCTTATTGAGGTCATTCAGATAATAGAAGCTCTATTTCCAGGAACCAGTACTTGACTTGTTGCAGAGAATTTTTCAGTACTAAATTGTTAGAACCTAGGGATGGAGAGGCCTATTATGGTCTGTTGTTCACGTCATGCCTGCATATCTTCATATAAATACTGATTTTGGAGTATTACTAAACATATAGAAGACCTTGCATTAAAATAGCATCAGACCACACTTCAACATTCCAAAGCACTTCACACAAATTGATTAACTTTGGCACTGATGCAGTAAAGTTGCTGTGAGAACAGCTGTGGCACACTTCTACTGCAAGAACTCAGCAAACAATGAGTCAAATGACCATTTGTCTTTTTGTGATGTTGTTTGAGGAAGAATTGCCCTCACGCACCAACAAACCATATCTCAAAAGATGGCAGCTTTGCTCGCAATGTGTGCCTCACTTGTCCAAAAAAAAAGTCACCAGTAGCCAATGCCTCTGACATACTGAAGCTTGCCTGTAGGAGATGATGTCCCAAAGAGCAGTAAACACAACAGTGTACACAACTTTGCAACCTCATTTGAATGCTAATGAAGTTAAAAAAAAAATCTAAATCATGTCCTTAATAACAAGTGATTGCTTTGTGGTAACAGCCTAATGGTAATAGGCCCATTTATTAGTGCTGGAGGCCCAGTTATAATTCTATTATCTCTGTGACCTCTAAGTAATTCATGACCTGCAGCTAACAAGGACGATTCTGTCATTAAATTGAGGCCACATTATAACCAATTAGTTCATCAGTCCCTAAATGAATCATAATTTACAATCTAAACAAAAGAGTTTTTAGGAATAAAAACACTCATACAATTTTTGTGGTTAATCAGTCTTAAATAAATATAATTAAAATAACTTAATTTACACTTAGCTCTTAATGCATCTTAAATTGCTTTCCCAAATTAAATTTCAGGAAAAAGATTTCACAATGAACCTTCAAATTGGTGCTGCTGATGTTACCGGGTGCGTTTCTAAAACACAGCATTTTGAAAATGGATCTTACAAAGTAGATTATCAAACTTGGTAGGCTCCTTCTCATTTCTTATTTACGAATATACAAATTAGGAGCAGGAGTAGGCCACTTGGCCCCTCGAGCCTGCTCTGCCATTTAATATAAGATCATGGCTGATCTGAATGTAACCTCAACCCCACATTCCTGCCTACCCACCCACCCCCCACCAATAATCTTTCACCCCCTCGTTAATCAATAATCTATCTAGCTCTGCCTTAAAGATATTCAAGAGGTGTCAGCTGTGGCTCAGTTCATAGCACCCTCGCCTTTGAATCAGAGGGTTGTGGGTTCGTGTCCCGCTCCCGGAAACCAAGAACTGTGATTGTACTCGAAAGAGTTGCAATCTGTGACTGTTGATAACTCGAAAGAGTTTAAAGATATTCAAAGACTCTGCTTCCACCGCCTTTTCAAGAAGAGTTCCAAAGACTCACAACCCTCAGAAAAAAATTCACCTAATTTCTGTCTTAAATAGATGACCCCTTATTTTTAAACAGTGACCCCATAGTTCTAGATTCTCCCACAAGGGGAAATATCCTCTCCCATGACCACCTCAGGATCTTAAAGGTTTCAATC
The DNA here is from genome assembly GCF_964194155.1 of Cetorhinus maximus. NCBI lineage: Eukaryota > Metazoa > Chordata > Chondrichthyes > Lamniformes > Cetorhinidae > Cetorhinus > Cetorhinus maximus. The sequence goes on from NC_135890.1 coordinate 118,521,329, forward strand.
AAGCCGCCTCTTACTCTTCTAAAATCTGGTGGATACCAGCCTAACCTGTCCAATCTTTCCTCATGAGACAACCCACCTATTCCTGGTATATTCTCTGAGCTGCTTCTAACGTATTTACATCTTTCCTTAAATAAGGAGACCAGTAGTTCTGTACATAATACTCCAGATGTGGTCTCACCAATGCCCTGTACAACTGAAGCATAACCTCCCTACTTTTGTAATCAATTCCCCCCGCAATAAATGATAACCATTCTACTAATTACCTGCTGTACCTGCATATTAACCTTTTGTGATTCATGCACTATGACACCCAGATCCTTCTAAATCTGAAAGCTCTGCAATCTCGCACCAGTTATTAATAGCCTTTTTTAATTCTTCTTTCCAAAATGGAAAATTGCCCACATTATACTCCATTTGCCAGATCTTTGCTCACTCATTTATACCTATCTATGTCACTTCGCAGCCTCATGCCCTCTTCACAATTTATTTCATCTTTGTGGGCATTAGCAAATTTAGCAACCATTCTTTCAGTTCCTTCATCCAAGTCATGTTATTTTGTATATTGCAAAAAGAAAAACGCTTCTACTAGTCCCCTCAAACCTGTATTCAGCACTGGTCAACTAAATAACTTCTACATATTGATAAAACCCCCCCCCCAAAAATAGATTTAGTTAAAGTTTTGCATTACTTTGGATATCAGCCTTTCATCTTGAGATCCAGCTGAGGCAGACCTGGGAGTACCAGCAGCAGACAAAACAAATAGGTAACATTCTCTGTATCTCTCCAACCTGACATAGCTAGAGAGTTGAAGATGATGGTGATTATTTGTGATCTTTTGCTGTTCTGTATAAAATGAGCAATGTGTGATGGAAGTGAAGCGTTTTAAATCAATGTTTCCTTGTAGAGGTACAGAAGATTGCAATATAGGTTGAAGTTCTCAGCTTTAATTGTAATGCATTGTCCACATTTCTTGAGCTGTACTTGGACTTGGTTTTCGAAATCATTGTGACCATCAGGAACGTCTGTCTTAGGAAAAGCTTTTTCCTTTGAATGGTTATGCCAACAAATGGAGGCTAACTTTTGGGAAGAATGCCCGTGGTCTCTGAGAACCAAGCAGGGTTTACAATTCGTCTCCTCTGTCCACACCTTCCAAAGAATCTCAAGACAGAGCTTAGAAACCTCCCTCTGCACTTGTCAGGGATCTTATCCTTTCCTTCATCATATCTCATGGAAGTAGTGTTACATGTTGCTCAGTAGGTCTTCGAAGAGTATCATTGAGAAGACCATCATCTGAGTGAGGGGGGATAGATGTTTTCTGCTTTGTCTCACTAAATTCACCAGTTCCAATAAAGCCTGAACTGATAATCGTTGAACTAAAGGGAATTCAGACAGCAAGGAACTGAAGCCAATTCCACCCTTGTTATTTACCAGTTTCATTACATTCAATGTACAGCACTCCATATTTTAAATTTCTCCTGTGTCCCACACTGGATTTATTAGTGACCATCTTATATGGAGTCCTAGATCTGGTCTCCCTATAAATAAACATCTCTATATCTACCCGATCAAATCTGTCCACAATCTTAAAGACCTATATCACATCACCCTTCAGCCTTTTCTTTTCACCAGTTTAATACGATATTTGTTCACCATGAGCTTGGTTACATGTTGTATTCTGAAACACCTGTAATGCCATCTATATGGCATGAAGGCCAAGCTGGACTAAATCCTCTTTTAAATCAAAGTCCATTGGCCTGGTTTTCATTTATGCAGGAACTGGAAACCCCCAACATCCACCCATAAAGGCGGCATTAGTCAATCAAGTTCACGGGTGTTTTTGCACAGATTATCGGGGAGTTGCCAGCTGGATGCTGACAGTGTTTAAGATGGTATGGTAAGTAGTTGAAATAATCTTGGGCCATCTCCTCCCATGAGATGTGAATCACAGTGGCCATTGTCACAGAACATCTCAATACACCATGCACTGCCTGAAAGTAGTTTATTACTTTCGAAAGGAAATTAGGAATACACTTGGAAGGTAGAAAATTGCAGCCCTATGGGGGAAAGAATAGGTGAATGGGACCAGGGTGACCCAACCCTAGGCGAAGGAAAGAATGGATACGTTGCCATGGAGATGCTGCCAAGAACTTGACAGCAGGGGAGGTTGCAGAGACCTTGAGAATTGGGGAGGGGAGGGGAAGGGAGGGGAGGGGAGGGGGGCAGGCAGGAAAGAGGTCAGTCCCTTACAGGTGCATGACACTGCCGCCACAGCCACACAACCCACCCCAAGTTGGGTAATGCCAGCCCAGACCCCACACCCCAGACAGCCCTCAACTCAAAACACCAACCTGTCGAGGTCAAGGCATGTATGGACACATAGCCTGCAGAACACCTCACCTAGGACAAAAGGCCAAATTACAGGACAGTCTCTGAAAATCCAGAATAGTTGGTCACCCCGAGTTAGACTAATTGGATAGCTCGGTCAAAGAACCAGCACAGGCATGGTTGCAAGATTCTATGATAATGCCAACTCTGTAATGAAGTCAATGGCAGAGATCACAACATGGATCCTATTGTTTGGTATTTCTACAAAGTCACATTGACTGAATGAGATTTCTGCTTAGCAACACAGCTTTAGATGCCTTAGTGTCACATGATAGTGCTGTCACGATATGCATTGTTCTTGCTATAAACTATAAAAGCTTATTTAAAATGTAAATTTTATCTTTTTGTTCATGGGATGTGGGCGTCATTGGCTAGGCCAGCATTTATTGCCCATTACTGTCCTTGTTCAGAGGGCATTTAAGAGTCAAATATTGCTGTGGGTCTGGAGTCACATGTGGCCAGACAAGGTAAGAACAGAGGTTTCCTTCCCTAACGAACACTGGTGAACCAGATGGGTTTTTACAACAATTGGCAATGATTTCGTGGTTGTCAGGCTTTTAATTCCAGATATTACTGAATTCAAATTTCACCATCTGCTTGGGTGTCTGGAATACTAGTCCATGTCCATGACAATACCACTATGCCACTGCCTCACCCAAATGTAGAATCTAATGATATATAATTTATCCTGCAACAAACCAATGTTTGGAATATATTGCCCACCCTCACATACAAGCTGAAGCAAAGACATATCCAAAATCTGTCATATGAAGCTTGTTATCTTTATTTTATAAATTCCAGTATTGAGGATTGTCTGTTTCATGGGTGCTTACAGAAACAGAAGTGACCGACACTTGCCCGTTGAACAATAGTGCAGTAAAAAGAACAATTGTGTCTTTAAATGTTCACCCACATAACAAACACATTTTACAAGTTCAAAGAAAGGAAAAGTAAACTGTCACAACACTAATGTTGAACCAGTTCAGAATAATCTGCAAATTCTGGACCCAATTATGCATTTAAAAGTTAAACTGCGTATTTTAAAACAAAGTTCAACGGAAAATAATCCGTCCATGATTCATTAATCTTGAATGGTTTCGTTTATCATCAAACACCCAATTTTTATCCAAGACTGAAACCAGTGTTCTTACTTCCACCCTGTGCTTTTAACTATATGTACACAGTGAGACTATTTTTTATTGCAGATAATTAACAGCTACTTTCCAAGCTCAATTTTAGGCACTAAAACCTTTGAGCTCATCACTTCTACAAAGCTGAGAGAATCCGTGCATCACTTTCTGCCTGACTTCGCTTCTATAAAGAAGAACAAAAACACACTAGGTTGTGCACAGTTCTTATTATTTCCAGAGAGGATGCAGGAACCTAGCATTTTAAAATGATCTACAACCTTGCCCAACAGAAAACATTAATATGCCTTTGAAACAGTTACACCAACTGTATGATTTGCGGGAAAAGAACGTGCCTGTCATGCATTTTTGAACCAGAAGCAAAGCGTTCAAAAGCACTTCCAGGGAGATTCCAGCAGCACATAGAGGTAAAGACATCCAACAAAATGTCCAACTCTACTTCCTTTGGTCAGAGTTAAAATGAAATGGTTCCTGTTGCAAGAAGCCAATGCAGAAACATCTTGGATCAGGTGTTGCAAATCTTAACACTATTTGTTTCTATCGACATGATGTATTTTCTGATTTCCTCAGTCTGAATCAGCTGATTCAAGTTAAATCGCCATGTCACAGGAAACTGCAACACAGGGTTTTGAGGAGAAACAGCACAGAAGCAGCAATTCTTTGATGTGCAAAGTTAGAAAACCTAGAGCCAAAAGCTTAAATTTATCTATATGTCTGCAATTTCAAGACTAATCAGAAATAAAACTGAGTTTGATTTGTGCTCAGGAAGAAATTAGAACTAAACAGCAATACAGTACAGATTTATAGAATGTGTCTGGATCTTAATCAGATTGGAATAAATTCATCTGAATCCCTGTGGAACTCCTGATCCACATTGCTAACCAGTGCATGCTATCGATACAATAGGTACAGTGCAAATAATTGCACAACTTGGCTCATTTAACTGATTGATTTAACTCCCGCTTCAAAGAGGGATTTGAAAATTGCATTCATAAGCATCTGAGCACATATACAAATAGGTCTAATTACAGCCCCCTATGTACCAGTTAAATAGGGTGCCCATGGCCAAAAACACACACTACTCAGTTTAATTAACTGAACGAAAAAAGTCAGCTTATATACAGAATTAAATTTTAAAAACTGGGACATGGGGGTTGGGTGAGAAAAATAATGCAAAATATTCAGATCATACCTTCGCTATTTCAGATTTTTATTTAAAAGTATCACTTCCAGAAGTTAATTTTTCAGTTGATTGGTAAACCACAGCATACAGTTTAATTTGCACACACCATTATGACTTGGAACTATACTCACTCTTGCTTGGTCAAAATCCTGAACCCCTTCCCTACGAGCACTTTGAGAGTGCACCTACACCACAAGAACTGCAGCGGGGATCAAGGCGGCAGCTCGCCACCACCTTCGTGGACAAAGAGACAGGCAATAAATGATACCTATATCGCATGAATGAATAAAAGCAAAAAAGCAATACAACAATCTCCCTCAAAAATCAGGATTTCTTCTAGAAAGTTTACCCACCAGTTCTTAACTTGCAGCTTATGGCAATTTTAGCAAACAAATCAACCTCAAAATTTGAGGACAAGGGCAAATGGGGAAGGGTGCGCAGTTAATACAGAGGAGGACTGCAACAAGATACAGGAAGACATTAATAAACATGCAGAGTGGATATGTAATTGGTAAATTAATTTTAATTTGGATAAGGCTGAGATGGTACACTTAAAGAAGTAGAGAAGCAGAGGGAACTGGAGGTCCTGATGTACAAATCACTAAAAGTAGCAGCACAGGTTAATTAGGCCATAGTCATAAGCAAACATAGCCCTGGGGTTCACTTTTAGAGGAAGAGAATTGAAAAGCAGATAAGTTTATGTTAAATGTGTACAGAATCTTAGTTAGATCACACCTTGAGTACTGTGAACAGTTCTGGTAGGGTGTAGAGGCACAAGAGGTGTGAACATGAATTACTGGAATAACACTAAAACTGTGATGTTATACCCATCAGGAAAGACTATTAGGCTGGGGATCTTTTCTCCAGAAAAGAGAATGTTGAGGGGTGACCTGATAAAGGCCTTTTAACATTAAGAAAGGGTGGATGTAAAGAGGATCTTTCCACTCGTAGACTCTAAAAGTAGAGGCCATAAACAGAAAATAGCCACTAACAAATTCAATAGGAAATTCAGGGGGAACCTCTATACCCAGAGTCGTTAGTATGCGGAATTTGCTACCACGAGGAGTGGTTGAGGTGATCAGCAGCTACATTTAAGGGGAGTCTAAGGGAGAAAGGAAAAAAAGGTTATGTTAAAGAGGTTAGAAGGAGGCTAGTGTGGAACATAAACACCGACATGGACCTATTAGGTTGAATGGCTCATTTTTGTGCTTTAATAACTTTGGAAGAGAAGCTTCAATGGAATAGGAACCAGTCAGAAAGTGTGGACTCCCCCAAAATGGCAGCTCAGCAGGGTTATGGAGCAGCAATTCTGCCATAAACAATAACAAATCTCCCATAAACTGAATAAAAATAACAGGTGAATCAACAGGAGCTACATTCATAATAAACTCCTTATTAATCACCAGCAAAATCTGAACCAACTCTGTCACAGTATTTGGGGGAAGAAGCCAATTGGGCAATAATTCTTTCTTATTCGATGTCATCCCATCAAATGTCATGTAAAAGTGATCGCGGGCTTCGTATGCATCAATCACGAGTGTCCCAAACCCAGGTCAGTCAGATCAAAGTAAATCACACCACAAGGTTTGGACTTGAAGCAGTACCAAGTGTCGGTATAACTTGACAGACAGCTCCAAGCCAAGTCACAGAGCTGCATCCATTCCCAATCCTGAGGGGGTCAGCTGGTGCTCAATTTATTTAATATTTACAAGTCATGTGCAAAAGAAAATTCTGGTGCGGGATGTCCCAATGATGGCATATAGATAGCGACATCACTTCCAGATACAGAGCCTAGACCACCTTGTGTCAACTGAACTGCAGTATCTGCTTATTACATTTCTGCTTACGCTGTGATCTATTCATTAAACAGGCCTAGGTGTCAAAGAACGTGTGTTTTTAAACACTGAAAGCTCCAAGAGTTAATTCATTTTAACACAGCAAGTTAAAAAAAAAATCAATGTTTTCTGCTTTGGTGTCTGCTGCTGAAATGGTTTTGAACAATGATCAGGTTTTTGTCATGAGGCAAGGAAATTTGGAAAGGGACAGGCAAGAGGGGCAGACGAACATCTGACCAGCTAGAAACCAGAAAGTTCAACATTGTTCTTTATTTCAAAACTGTCATAGACTGGCCTGTAGTTAGAGGTTAGGGTGGTTAATTGTTTTCATTATCTACTAACAAGCGCCAGGTATTCACCAGTTCCCACTTGTGGGAAATTAAGTTTTGTTTTTATCTGCTACCAGCATTTACTTTTTAAAAAGAAACAGTGACACAGCAAGTTAATACACATAGCCCAATGGCATTTGTGAGATCCCAGATCATTCCTATGGTCCTACCTAATGAGAGCTCCTTTACAATCCCAGGATGTCCCAAAGTGCACCACACTAGTGGAGAACTTGTGAAGCGCCATCACTGTTGTAATGTAGGAAAAGGTTCCTAGTCAGTGATAGAAAAACATCCTAATAGATTAAATGTGCAAGGTAAGGACACAATATAAATGCAAGCAACTGTTGTCGACTGCTGGTATTGGAGATGCACTAGCAGATCGCTCAGGCATAACTGGTGCCTGGTACCGAGATACCAGAGAAAGAGACAATTACTATATTAAAAAAAAAGTCAGTTGTTGCCAGGAACTAAGTACAGTAGTAGTCTTCTGTGTACTACCCAAATTTTTATTGAGTACCACTGTGGGTTCCCATAAAACAACAGGGAGAATTCACTACTTGGAAGTGTTCATTCAGAATTTAAAAAAAATATACAAATAATGAAATACATTATTGCGTGGATTGAGCTTTTGTTACAATGCCTGCTTTACATAAAGTTTCTTGTAACAGCAAGGATGTAGTTGCTGAAACAAAGACATGTTGTCAAAGCTTTTCGTCTTGCATTCATTAGGACAATTCGCAAGAATACCAAATGTAAAGGGAACAATAATTTATACTTCATGAGAAGAGAGTGCTGATTGGTTGGCAAATGGACTCTGCCATGGAGAATGCATCAGTCAAATGATGACTGACTGGACAGTTAACAGCTAAGCTTTGTTCAAATTCAAACCAGGCAGGTTGACTCTGATTGGTCAAGATATTGTCCTGTTTGCAACAGGCAAGGCACTGACTGTACCCAACCAGCCTGTGCTTACAAAACTCAAAACATAGTATCCAACATTAGACGTGATTCCACAATTGGACAACATTTGCTGAGTCCTGAGTCAAACAATCCCGAGTCTGCGGAGAATTGCACAGAGAACCAATTCAAGATTATCAGTTGGGCTCAGAGTGTGGCTCCCTTATGCACGCTAGAAGCTACATATATTAATACACAGAGCCCTGTTCTTTCTGTCTGCAAAGAACATGTACACACATTGTGCCTGTTTCAACTAAACAAAAATAGGTGACAATCATTCTATGGTTCATTTCCCAGGGCAATGTCTTGACTAGAGTCAACGTGCCTGATTTGAATTTAAACAAAGCTCGGCAGTTAACTGTCAGTCAGTCATCAGTTAACTGATGTATTCTCCATGGCAACACCCCTACCAGAGTCCACTTTCCAACCAATCAGCACTCTCATGAAGTAAAAATTCTTGTTCCCTATACATTTGGTATTCCTATGAATTGTCCTGAGTGCAAGACGAGATGTGTTTTTTTTTCGCAATAGTCCAAATCTGTAAGACCATGCAACAATTTGAATATGGTTGCATTCATACTGAAACTTTAAAATTAAAGCCCAAACCCATTCTAACACAACTCAATCTAGGTCCATATTTCAGTGCAATATTCAGGGGTGGCTGCATTGTTAAAGATGCCAACCTTTCAGTGTTGGGATATGTCCTACTCTCCTGTTTACACTCCTTCATCAAACACCATCAAAGAGCAGGCTAGCTGGTGATACATTTCATTGCTGTTTGTGGAATCTTTCCGTCTGCAGTCCTGTTATCTACAGAACAGTGACCACACTGGAAATGTTGTGCATTATCGTAAAGCAACTTGGGCATTCTGAGAACATGATAAAGTGCTGCATAAAATACAAGAGGAAGAAAATTTACATACTACTCAAGGAAAGTCATGCTCAGAGATATTTCTGGATATTTAACAAAATCACATCTTGAACTCAGTGCGTGATTACACCAACCTAACCTGTAATCACAAACAGCCCCTTCAATCCGGGAATCACACTTACCATTTGGAGTATGTAAAGTTTGAAATACATGCCTATTATCTAATTTCGCTGATCACTAAAATAAGAAATGGAATGTCGGAAAAGTGCAGAAAGACGCAGGTTATTAGAAAATGCTGGAAACACTCAGCAGGTCAGGTAGCATTTATGGAGGGGAGGAGAAAAAAAACCCAGAATTAACCTTTCAGATCGATGACCTTTCAAGCAACTTTTGTTCCTGAACGTTTCCAGCATTTCTGTTTGCATTTCACATTTCCAGTTTCCCTTTTATTACCTTGTTAATCTCAAACTCAGGGCTTCTGGAACTGTGGGTCACGACCCCCAGTGGGGTCGCGAGACAAAATTTTGGGGTTGCGGGCTCCATGGCAACAATGGCTATCATGGAACTCAGGCTGAGCACTAATAGCTGCTTGATTATTTTTCTATTGGTGGAGGTGACCTCATGGACAGATCTTCGAGGCCTGATTGAAAATGTAGGGGGTTTCTTTTAAAAGACGAACAGAAGTTTAAACAATTCCCACCATGCTGAACTCCCCCCATCCTGCTCAGAAGCTAAAACTCCACCCCCCCAGCAGAAGTTAATCCCCCAAAGTCACATGAAGTCTGAGGCATTAAAATGGGAAAAAGTTTGAGAAGCACTGTTTTAGCTCTTAAAACATGTTTTTGAAGAAATTCTGACATTAGTTTCTTGGGTCAATGTGCAGAAAGCCTAACAGTCTGCAACTCAATGGAGATTAGAAGATTGATGTAAATTGCTATTCAGAACACCAGGTCTAACATTTACTGTCACTTAACACCTTGTTAAATGAAACGAGACAGTTAGGCATTTAAATGGCAGCTATTACTGGGGACTCTTGACTGCTTTTAATCAGTATAAGACACACCTTTTTTCAAGCAAAAATTGCCAGTTTAGCAGTGTTTATACAGCATTGAAAATATATCGCAGAGAGATTGGAGATCACCACAAACCCTGCAGGGAACTGCTATAGAATCACAATGCTCGTTAGCCGCAATTCAAAATAAAACCCAGTTCCAGAAACCCCTGGGGGTAAATAAATAGGGTGCAGCTGAACAATAGAGGTGAGGAGGGTGCCAGCCACAATCCCTGCCGGGTACACAATGTTTGGTGATGGCCTCAATGGGAAGACATTTGGCGAACTGCACTGGGAATACATATGGGGAGCACCAGCTCCAATTCATGCAAGTGAGATAATGGAGAGCTGCCATTATTCATGGCATCATAAACTATCTTGAATTGCAACCTCAGGACAGGAAAGGTAAGTAGTGCAAGAGCAAAGTGAACATTGGCTGAGAACAGACACACTAGTAAACAGTGAGGAAGATAGTAGCAGACATCAGGGGGACACCAGCTTGTGAAATGGACAGAACACACGGAAGATTAAATTTTTTGCAGAGAACTGTGAAATGATGCATTTTGCAAGAAAAATGAGATGGGGTAATATCAACAAAATGGAACAATTTTTAGTGGGGTACACGAAGATAAATCTGGGGTTTCATGTAAACAAATTTTTGAAGGTGTTAGGACAAGTTGAGAAGGCGGTTAAAAAAATGTACGTGGAATCCTGGGCTTTATAGAGAGAGAGAAACAAAAAGCATGGAAGTTATGCTAAGCCTTTATAAAACATTGGCCTAGCCCCAGTTGGAGTAGTGTGTCCAATTCTCCAATGCACTTTAGGAAGATGTCAAGGCCTTGGAGAGGGTGCAGAGATGGCTTACTAGAATGGTACCAGGGATGAAGGACTTCAGTTATGTGGAAAAACTAGATAAGCTGGGGTTGTTCTCCTTACAGCAGTGAAGGTTAAGAGAGATTTACTAGAGAGATGCTTAAAATTATGAAGGATTCTGATAAGAGTTGATAAGGAGAAACTGTCTGCAGGGGTATGAATAAATAGAGGTCACAGGCTTATGATAATTGATAGAAGATCAGAGGTGAGAGAATCTTATTTTAGTAAACACAGCAAGTTATTATCTGGAACACACTTGCCTGAAAGGATGGGTGAAGCAGATTCAATTATAACTTTCAAAAGGGAATATCTGAAAAGGAAATATTTGGTATTGAGGAAGAGCAGGGGAGAAAGACTAATTGTTTAATTCTTTCAAAGAGCCAGAACACACAACAGTATGAACAGCCTCCTTCTGTCTGGCATAATTCTGTGCTGCACAGGGCAGGTGCAAGGATATTTGCTGCCCTCGGTGAACCTTCAACCTGGTAACTCCCCCCCAATTAATTTCTGAATACAGTAAAATGGTCCCACTCTCACTCAACCACTAAAGATTGTCAAACTCATGAGTAGTTATCATCTGCAGCCTGCCCTCAGCCCTCACTCTGGTCTCAGCCTCCGGAGTCCCCACTGCTCAGCTTCTACAGCATCACGTTCCTCAGCGCTGGTTGGATTTGCGCCGCACCTCTTGCGAGACCTCAACCCGCATTATGAGATCATCCTGAGGTGGGGGGGTGGCAAGGAAGGGAGCAGCGAGTGCATGCATGCGGAGGGAAATGGTCGGGAGGCTGCGAGCATGCGCGGGGGTGGGTGGGTTGGTTGGTTGGGTGGGGCCTGTTGTTCCCTGCTAGAAAACTTCAGAGGGACAGGGGAGGAAGGGAGGAGGGACCGAACTGAAACTGAATAGTGTCCGGCCCTGGGCACTCAGTGAAGTTGTTCATGATCATAATGAAGTCGTAGCAATATAATTTTAAAGTTTCAGACATCATGCTATGGCATGCCAGCACCTTGCCACCCTAGGTGACCACCTAATGGTTGTGCCAGGCCTGGTGTTGCACAAATTAGAAATCAAGGATAGATCACTTTGAGCACTGTATGTATCTCATTCCAGGTGCCCAGTTTCCAAAGGAACAGACTGGGTCTCTATACTTTCATTGGGAGACTGTGTGTCAACTGGGGGCGGGGGCGGGGGTGGTGGAGACATTGAAACTTTTTTTTAAAACGTGTATAATTTCAATATGCATTTTTGTTTGGTAACTTAAGTTCCTGCCCAAAATCACTGTTGCCTCAGATCAAGTTATAAACAGCTATAAGTGTTCACATAAAATGGATTGTTCCAGTGTTAAAACATTTGTTCATCTCAAAGGATGATCTATAAAATATTGAATGGCAATTACAATTTATCCAAATAAAGTGCTCGTTTATAGGATCCAGGCTGAAACATTATTAATTGAGGAGAAATTGTCCCAATGGGTGTGAACCCAGTTTATTTTCTGGCTTTTGCTCCTTTGGATAAAATAGTCATTTCTCCCAATAATAATTTACAGCTGGAATTGTATTTTAATAAATATGTTAAATAAATCAAATTCCCTGCTTCATAAATGCTGGCCCTGGCTTTAAGATACAGAAGCATCAGAGTGACTATCTCTTTGCAAATTGTGACTGGCTGTTCCAAATTAAAAAGTTGAATAATTACTTAGAATTTGCAGCACAGAAACAGGCCATTTGGCCACAGTGGTCTATGCAGGTGTTTATGCTCCACACAAGCCTCATCCCACCCTATCACCAAAAGCTTTTTTCCTTTCCTCATGTACTTTTCATTGCTACCCCTTAAATGCATCCATAATATTCGCCTCAACTACTCCACTTGATAGGTAATAAGTTCCACATTATCACCACTCTCTGGGTAAAGGCTGGTGGAAGTTATAATGCACACCTATGGCTGGCAAAATAAATCAGAAGTAACCTAAATGCAATTTCCTTTCACCACCTCAATTTCCTCCCCATCCCTTCTGATAGTAAAATCTCCTAGCTGGAGCACAGATCCATAGGAAGCTTCTGACGTCCCACTCAGGTGATTATTTTTCAACTGAAGACTAGAATTGAGTTAGTAGGCTGGCCCACTACAGAATGGCTCATAACCAAGCTCAATATTATTTTCACTTGTCTATGCTCCAGCAGGGAGTCACCGGACAGCAGATTATCAGATTGTTTCTTGCCCAGGGACCTTGAAGCCAAGCGCAGCAGCCTCCCCTCAGTCTCAGGCGAGGTCAGCTACCAACATGAATTGGAAATCAAGCTTGGGGCATTACTGTCCTTATGGCTCAGTGTCTCACAGTGAATTTACCCATCCATGTCTTGTTTGAATGTGCTCATCTGCTGTTCATTTTAGTTCAAACTCAAAGATTTCAGCCATACAGATTCCCCTCCAATAGAAAAATGAAAGTTTATCTTAAACACCTTCTATCAAAGAGCCTGATGGTAAGTTTATGTGAGAGTTGCAGAGCCACACAAACCAGGAAAGTTATCATCACACCACTAAGTTTTGGGTTGTTACAAATCTTAAGATTAGTTCAGGCCATTCAGGAGTAGTATCAGGGAGGATTTTTTCCCACACAAGGGATACTATAGATCAAAAACACTTTCCTCTAAAAGGCTGTGGATGCTGGGGCAATAGAGTTTTCAAGACAAATAGATTTTTTTTGTTGGGTAAGGATATGAAGGATATGGAGCAAAGGCAGGTTAAATGGAATAGAGTTACTGATTGGCCATGATCTCACTGAATGCTAGAACAGGCTTACAGGCTGAATGGCCTCCTCCATACTTAAATGTTCTTAATGTCATGGTGTCAGATAAGGAGCAGAATAAGAGTCAGCCAACGTTCCTACAGCCAATCAGGGCTTAAAAGTGGATGTTGGACAAAGAGCGGTTCAGGGTTGGCTGCAAAGCTCCCACTGTCAAATAGTCCATTGACATTCACTAATTGAAATGAAGGACAGTCCCTTCATCAAGACAGTGTAGGGTGTCCAAAGCTCAAAGGGCCATCAAGAAAGGAACCTCAAGAGAGGAGGAGAGAAAATCCGAGAAAGAGCTTCAAACTCTGGAGAAGACCCTTAAGAAATTGAAATGTAATCACTCCAAACAATTCAGAATGACCTTTTCTTTCTGAAGCCAGACAATGTTTACATTAGGAGGAAGTAGGCAGTCAAAAGTAAGGGCAGGCCCTGAATATAGATTGAAGGGAATCTTTCACTTAAAATGCATCCTACTGCAATTTAAACTTGTACAATGCTTAGCTTCTATAAAAGATACTGTTTAAATACTTTCACAGGACATCTCAATGGGGAATGCTTCAGAAAGCAGGAAATTTTACGTTGCAACTCTTGTTTTTTTCTATGCTCAAGCCATTGAGTTTCCCTAGACAAAGGTCCAATAAAAGCAACTTTTTTTAAAAAAAATGTTTCAGCTCCAGTGGTTCCAAGCTTAAATAAAAAAAAATATACTCCTATATTGACTGCACAGCAGTAAGAAAAGAACATCAAGAATAATCAATTTTATGTGGAAAACGTGATATTACAGTAGTATACATTTGCAGGCTTTGCTCTGATACTGTGCGTACTTTTTAATATAGAACTTTTTTTTTTAAAATGTTGAAGCACAAGATTCCTACCACATGGCAGAAAAATGGATGAAACTCTTTGCCAGTCGGCTGATCTTGGTCTCATCTTTTAGGTATAATAAATTTTACAATGGCCCATAGCCTCAAACGTTGATTGTATAAAAAAAAGATTCCTAAAGACAACTTCTGAAGTTCAAATCCAGTCCACCTTCATCTCCGGAGGCTGCATGGCTTTAATGTCGAGAAACCTCAGTTCTTGAAACGTGTTTGCTCACAGATGTGGTTAAATTTCCTGGAAGGGGAGAGACAAAAGTTTTTTTTAAAAAAAAACTGGCAGAAGTTCTTTAATTCAACTCACTTTAAAGCAACGTCCAAGTCAGAACTAATTCCAATTTATATTACAAGAATCAATCCATATGTACAAATCTTGTGCAACTTGTCTGCTCCATGTAATGTGAATACTTGATGGGCACACAACTGCATTTACAGTGCCTTAAGTTGTAAAATATCCCAAGGTGCTTCTAACAAAATTTGACTTTGAGCCACAAAAGGACATATGACGAAAGCCTGGTCAAAGAGGCAGTTTTTAAGGAATGTCTTGAAGGAGAGAGGGGAGAGATTCAGGGGGGGAATTCCAGAGCTTAGGGTCTAGGCACCTGAAGGCACAGCCGTCAATTGTGGAGTGAAGGAAATTTGAGGTGCATAAGAGGCCAAAATTGGGGAAACGCAACATTAAAACACAGAACAGCAAATTACAACTCAGTATTAACAAAAAATATTGGCTTCCAACTGGAGGAGCTAAGAATTTATAATCAGATGTGAATCTGAAGCATTAGGCAAGCCAATTAACCATACTTTTCAGATTAGTCTCAGATTGAGCAGTTGCATTTATTTCTGCCTCAAATTTATTTTATAAATAAACATCCCTCAGTAATGAGCTCATTTTGGATCATTCGCTTCAGCAAACCAATGTTTGATCAAACTTCTGCTCTGGTTTGGTGAAACTGCGGCCCTGGAGGACAGGCCATTAAACACAGCTCCTTCAAAGCTACATCCACAAGTCAGTGCCTTTATGCCTATTAAATGAGTGTTATCAAGATAAACATACATTTTGTTATATAACATACTGACTGGTACATGGCAAAATGATCCTTTTGTCATAACACATCCTCTGATTTATTATGAGCAATGCCACTGGACATCCATTAACTTTGTAAACTTCACTGTTCAAACCAGCAGAGACCCACAAAACATTTGCAATTAGTATCTTTATTGCAACAGTACTTCTTTAAGTCTCCATCACATGGGATTTCGTCCATCACATGCCACCCTCCTCTCAGGTCATCCTCATCCCATCAACACCACCTCCCCATGCCATCCCATCCCCCATTCCACACCTCTCAATGTTAGCCCCATCCCTCCCATGCCAGCTCTCTTCCCCCTTGCCAAGCCCGTCCTCCCAAGTCATCTCCACTTCCCTCCTTGCCTACCCCTTCACCCCGCCCATCCGTGCAGTGTCCCCTCTTCCTCATTGCTGTGCCATCTCTCAAGCCCCGCCCCTCCTGTGCCATGCCCTTCTCCCCATGCCATGTCCCATCACTAATGCCACCTTTCCCTCCCTTCTGCCCCCTCAATGCTATCTCATCCTCTGCCCTTTCCCCATCCTGTGTCATCCCCTCATGCTACCTCCCTCACACCTTCCCATGCCTCCCAAACTCACATGCAGTCACCTAGCCCCCTCCAACCAAACGTCGTCACCGCCTCTCCATCATCATCATGAACAGCCCAGTAATCAAGGCCAGGGAACCTGGAACAGCAAGGGATGGGTGCCAGTAAGCAAGGTCGGGCGGGGGCAGGGGGCCGAGGGCCAATGGGCGGGGGCAGGGGCAGGGGGCCGAGGGCCAATGGGCGGGGGCAGGGGCAGGGGGCCGAGGGCCAATGGGCGGGGGCAGGGGCAGGGGGCCGAGGGCCAATGGGCGGGGGCAGGGGCAGGGGGCCGAGGGCCAATGGGCGGGGGCAGGGGCAGGGGGCCGAGGGCCAATGGGCGGGGGCAGGGGCAGGGGGCCGAGGGCCAATGGGCGGGGGCAGGGGCAGGGGGCCGAGGGCCAATGGGCGGGGGCAGGGGGCCGAGGGCCAATGGGCGGGGGCAGGGGGCCGAGGGCCAATGGGCGGGGGCAGGGGGCCGAGGGCCAATGGGCGGGGGCAGGGGGCCGAGGGCCAATGGGCGGGGGCAGGGGGCCGAGGGCCAATGGGCGGGGGCAGGGGGCCGAGGGCCAATGGGCGGGGGCAGGGGGCCGAGGGCCAATGGGCGGGGGCAGGGGGCCGAGGGCCAATGGGCGGGGGCAGGGGGCCGAGGGCCAATGGGCGGGGGCAGGGGGCCAATGGGCGGGGGCCGAGGGCCAGCAAGCATTACTAGGAGACAGTGAGGGCCAGAACCCAGTCACCAAGGCCATGGAACAGCAAGAGCAGAGGGCCAGTAAGTTAGCTGGGTGCACTAGTCTCCACCCACCAAATCAAACCACTGATCAATCTGAAAATGCAGACAGACAAAAACTGTGCATTATTATAGATGACTAAGTGGCGGTGGCAAACTTCATTTAATTCTAGCTAGGCATCAAGGCAAACTAGAAAGGTGACAGGCAAATGTTCAAAACTTTCTCAAAACCAGGGAGGAATTAACTAATCTGCGTTTGGTACTTACATGGCATGATGCGCTTTAACCTGTGTGCGACAGTTTCGACCCCAGTAGCAATCTGGACGTGTTGTTACAGACTCTACAAGATCAATTAGTAGTAATTTAAACTAAAATTTCTTAAAGAGTAGGCAAGATTATTCTGAAAGAACTCTATAGTCCTTATCGCTGCACAAGATAAAACATAGCATGAGAAAGTCCTGCTGAAAATCAGTGCACAAATGACAGTGCGCTTTTTAATATACACATGTAGATACACATACTAAACTATAATAGACTGGGACTTCAATTAAATGCAGTACAATTCATGCCTAATTTAAGAATATATACTTGTATAAGCTTTTCATATTTGACCCAAAAGAGCACTTAGTAATGAAAACAAATTTTCTGTTCATTAGCTTCAATGTAATAGAGGAGTTACCCAGCCAGTGCTCTATTTTCTAAGAAAGGTGGTTTAAAAATAAGTTCCATTTAGAAAAAGAGGGAACCACACTGCATTAATTTGTCTGATTTGCCACATAATCCTAAAGCGGTTTAGGGAGACACCTGTTAATTTATTGATGGCTTTTTCCTCAATGCTCACATTGTAACTATACTTATCTTCCTTAAGATTTTGCTCACACAACAATCGTGGCTGAACTTCAAAATTTCCACTGGTTCTCAAGTGCTTCGAGATATCCTGTGGGCACAACTAGGAATGACACAGATGCAAGTTACCGCTTTCTTAAAACCTGTCAACTAGTCATTAAATGGAACTAACCTGGAAGTTCTGCAGCAGGAATATTCTGCCTGTACTGATAGGCCAGCTCACGAAAGCTATGTAGTCCACAACAGTAACAAAGGACAATATTTGCTCTAACATGATAATCTGTTTTGGAAAAATTGAAAAGATAAAAATAATGCAGATAGTACTTAGAGTCATACAGCACAGAAACAGGCCCTTCAGCCCATCATGTCCATGCCGGCCATCAAGCATCTATCTATTCTAATCCCATTTTCCAGCACTTGGCCCGTAGCCCTGTATGCTACGGCATTTCAAGTGCTCATCTAAATACTTCTTAAATGTTGCAAGGGTTCCTACCTCTACCACCCCTCAGGAAGTGTGTTCCAGATTCCAACTGCCCTCTGGGTGAAAAAACTTTTCCTCAAATCCCCTCGCCTTAAATCTATGCCCCCTGGTTACTGACACCTCCGCTAAGGGGAAAAGTTTCTTCCTATTTACCCTACCTATGCCCCTCGTAATTTTGTATATCTCTATCAGGTCCCCCTCAGCCTTCTCTGCTCTAAGGAAAACAACCCTAGCCTATCCAGTCTCTCTTCATAGCTGATGAAATTAAAGCCCCCATGTCTTTAGTTTATGAAGTAAGCTTGTACAAATTATTCTGATTCCTTAAACATTGGAAAATGTCAAATTTAAAAGAACCAAGCATTAGCTAACAGCACTGTTCTCCCTAACTGAAAGCTTCCATGTAGTCACTACATGTCATTTAGATGACATATGATGGCTGATTGTTTTTCAACCAATACACACACAACATGACTGCCAAAAAAGCAGCACTGAAGAATTCAAGGGAAAATATGCACTGTAACATCAAAGTGGATCTAAATAAACTTTTACTCTGGTCACTTGAGGTAATATCACTGTAGGATTACATACTAGGTCCACTCTTGAGACTAATCACAAAAATCAAGGCTAACACTTCAGTGTAATGCATAGTCTCTCAGGTGAGATGTTAAACCGAGATCCAGTCTGCCCTGTCAGGTGGAAGCATAAGATCCCATGGCACTATTTCAAAGGGCAAAGGTGGTCTTTTTGGTCCCTCGGCCAACATCACTAAAACAGATTATCTGGTCATTACCCCATTCCTGTTTGTGGGATCTTGCTGTGTGAAAATTGGCTGCCACATTTCCTACATTACAACAGTGGGTACTTCAAAACATTAATGATGACATTAATATCTTTACTGCAACAGTACTTTAAATTATTGAGGTTAATATCACTGACTTGATTGGCTGCAGTGTGTTTTATGATTTCCTGGAGTCATGGAAGGTGCTATAGAAATGCAAGTCTTTCTTCACTATAACCCATCAACATTTCTATTGTAAGCCTGTGTTCAAGCTACACGTACCTGTAAGAACAAATTTTCCTCTCTGAAGAGCCAAAAGACTTTCTTGCAGCATCTCTTTCCAAGTAAGGCCTCTAGATGCAAGGTAATTCTGAAAGGTAATGCCAAGCTGTATAAGATTATGGTTAAAGCGAGTGTTATTACATGCAAAGGCATATCTGGTACCCAGTTCCAAACTTATTCTGCTCCTGAAGCCGGTGTCAAGTTTAACCTTTCATTGGTTCAGCACAGACAGGAGACAGAGCAATTCTCTAAAAAGATGAAGCTGTGTTCGATGATGGGAGTTAAAAGATGTCAAATAACTCTCATTAGATTACCACCAGCAAAATCTGATGAACGGATGCTACAACTTTCCTACACTAACTGGATGTTGAATCTAATTCTTTAAGGGAAGGGTAAACAGATGAGGTTATGTGCATTTTGAAAACAAATAGTCAGGTTTGTTTGTGCTGCCCATAAGAAGAGTTAATGTGATTACGCAGGTTTACACCATTGAGGAAATACAAATATACAGCAACATAGGAGGCCTGGGAGTAGGTAACCTGCCTGTGCTCTCAGCCAGGATAGGTGTGTGGTCTCAGGAGAAAACCTAAAACACAATGACTTACCAAAATGCCAACTTTCTGCTAACTGGCCTTGCAGCTTGGCTCATTTGGTATCTGTCTTAAGTCTTGAGTCCATTAGGTTCAAATCCTAATGAGGATATTAAAAGATTCCGCAGCCCTGCTGGAATAGTCAGGAGTTCCCCTGATGTCTTGGCCAACATTCATTTCTTGACCAACACCATGAACAGAGTGACCTGCTGAGTTTTTCCAGGTAATTCTGTTTCTGTTTTTGTTTTTGTTTTGGATTTCCAGCATCCGCAGTAGTTTTTTGTTTTTAACCATGAACAGAGTACCTGGCAGAATGCCTCATCGCTGCTTGGGAAGACCACATTCAGCACAAAATGCTGCTGTGTTTTGTTGCAAACAATAACTACCTTCTGAGGTGCTTTCAGATGTTTGGTTAAGCACCATTCTTCAATCCTTAATCCTCAAATTGGATAATAAATCTCCAAATCATGAAGTGGGTAGTACATTAGTTCATAACATTATCAATTCCTAGTGACAAAAATGTACTCTTTTCCTGAATTGAACTGGAAATATCAGAGCCAGCCCAGGTCACTCTTACACACCTCTCCACAACACCATCAATAAAGGCATGTGAAACAGCAATCACCTGCCTGATTGGAGAACATACACTCCAGGGTCAACCAAGCACAGGCATAGGAAACTAAAGCATTAAAAAAAATGGAAGTTTGTTTACAAAGGGCATCTTACCTTCAGGATGTCCGATTCATAACTATTGTTGTTTAATATTCCATCCAAACATTTTTCTCCAAAATTTACATCTGTCAAAAATATTACATTATCCAGTTAGAACTCTCTCAAAGTTCAGATTTAAAATTCAGAAAAAGCACTGAACAAGAGATTCATATAGGGTCGCTCCTCAGAGACCAGAGTTAGCATAGAGTGGCTCTGCATCAGGTCCCTGGAAAAACTAACTAGGATTACAGGACATGGGGGAGAGCAGGACAGTGAGATGAGTTTCATCTTGTACTAGAAAAAGAGCCAGAGCTGACTCAATGGGCCAAGTGGCTCTGTCGAACTGTAAACCTCTATGATGGTTAAAACTGGGGAAAGGAAGTATTCCTTTCATCAGTATCTCCACCACAGCTACAAATGCAAGAATCCCACAGTCACGACAGATATACTCAGAAAAAAAGAATTGACAAATTACCAGAGCCAAAAACAGTGTCACTGAACTCTACAATTTACTGACAAGCCAATTACATCAACCTATCAATCGAGAACCAAGTGGACCTGTACCATCATCAGTCTAAAAAAACTGACCCACTTTACTGCCTCGTCACTGAAGGAGGTCCTTTTAGTACAATACAATGTATAATAGAAAATGTATCTACCACAAAATCTCGCCAAGCAGCCAGAGCATCCCACTCGAGAGCAGCCCCAGTACATGTGGCAGAAGGTCCGTAAACAAATTGTGCCTGGAAGGAAGGACACATTTTCAGAATTACTTAACCATTATCTATTAGATAGGCTGGTCGTGATGGTATGAAGGGCTGAACAGAGCATTTGTTTAGGCTAAGAATGCAGCTGCATGGAACAAGGCTCATTTTTGCTTTGAACAGAGTTCACAGTAAGGTTCTGTTTAAACTAACATTTTAAAGCAGATTTGCACCTCTTGGTTTAAAGGAAAAGGCTGATCTGATTGTTTTCTCTCACTATTGGAGATCGCAAGTTTCAGAAGGTTTTAAGTGGGAATTGCGGGAAATACACATTTAGATTGGACATTAAGTAGTTATAACAAGATATAAACTTTACTGTGCAGCAGTAAAACTTCAAATTAAATTACATTTAGACTTATATGTTTATAAATAAAACATATTTGGCAAAATAAAGTGAGATGAGGAGAAATGCGTTTACACAGCAAATGGTGATCTGGAATGCACTGCCTGAAAGGGTGGTGGAAGCAGATTCAATACTAAATTGCAAAAAGAAATTGGATGGATATTTGATGAGTAAAAATTTGTAGGGCTACAGGGAAAGATCAGGGGTTAATTGAATAGCTCTTTAGAAGAGATGGCACAGACACAACAGGTCGAATGGCTACCCTCTGTGCTGTATTATTCTATCATTCCACAAGAAATCAGCACAAAACTGTGAGTACACTTTAAAAGTATTGAATTTGCTATGAAGCACTTTGAAGTGCACTAACTATATCTTTAAAATTCAATGTCTAACTAAAGTTTTATGCAAACTGGAACTCTTGTTCATGCTCAAGCCCTGGGCGAGACCCGCAACTCCATTGGCAAGGAAGCTGGGTCAGAGATTGCAGTCGCTGAGGCCCAGCTCAATTCCCATTTCAGAACAACCAGACAGGAGATCAATTAATCAAAACTTAGAACTTTGCAAAGTGGTCACATACATTGCTGAGGTGTAACGGTTGGGTTCTGTTCACGCTCTGCCCTCCGGTCAGGCATCGGCTGAAAACAGCAAGTGCAAATCATGTGAGGACCACGAGCAGGGCAGGTGTAGTCCTGGACAGCTTAAAAAAAATTTTTAAAAACAGACAGCAGAGATACAGTTAGCAAGCTTAGGACAGGTACAAAATAATTCACTTGACAGAAATCAGAAAAAAAAACTTATACAAATCTGTAAATACAAAATGATGTTTTTACTGCTGAATACAATCTAATCTAAAATAAGAGAATCTGGTTTCTTCCACTATTACACTATCAAATGAGTGATTATTCATTAATTATTCATAATTAAATAAGGTAGAAAGCAAAATTCTGAGGTGATCAAATTTAAAACAGCTTATTCTAAAGTGCTGTAAAAGACAGGGAGAGTATTGATTATTATAGTTACATATATATTAAGCAATACTATAAATCAGGTTGTAAACTCAAATTGGAGTGTCATTTATGATCTACACTTTTATAGCTCTAAAAGAGTTATGTAAAATGATTTTAAATGCAATTGAAACATTTTAAAAGGATGCTGAGAAATGGGATTAGACGAGCGAGCTCAGACAGAGGGGGTAAATGGGCTTGTTCTGCACTGTCATTGTCGTGAATTTTTCAGATCAGACATTTCAATGTGGCCAGTTCCTACTGTGACTTTCAGTTCACCAGTTAAATCAGTATTGGGCAGGAGCTTACAACCACTCACCTATGACAAATGGCAGACAAACAAGTGTTTAAAAAAAAAACTAAAATAATACAATCAAGTTAAATAACTTAAGTATTAATCAGTGCAAAAACCAAGCTAAAGTTAAATCTTTGGATATACTACTTGTGCTACTGTTGAACGTGCATTATCACCCAGAAAAAAAACAGCATGCCCGTTCTTGAGATCTCTGAAAATACAGTTCTTAAAATAAACGAGGGCTCTAAATATTGGCTCTCCTAACTAGGTTAGTATCCAGCTCCGCTCACCTTGCTGTCTACACCTTCTCTCTTATTTCCACATTGTGATTTTTAAAAAATATTAATTCATGGGATGTGGCTGTCGCTGGCTAGGCCAGCATTTAACGGTCATCCCTAATTGCCCTTGAAGGTGGTGGTGAGCTGCTTTCTTGAACCACTGCAGTCCATGTGCTTTTAGGAAGGGAGTTCCAGGATTTTGACTCAGCGACAGTGAAGGAACATTTTTGGGAAACATCCTATAACTTCTCTCCTCATTGTTCTGTATAACCCAAACTGCAAATTTGTAAGCTTCTACATAATGCAGTCTTCCACATAGAGATCACACCTCCCCTTGAAATATCTCCCTCTGCTCTCCCTGGTCTCTGAAAACCTGGGCATTTACACGCTGATGGTTAAAATGGACCAATTCTCAGCCAAGAATACAATTGGTGTGTCATAAAACGTTCATGCCAGTTTGGCTCACCAAACACAATCAGGTTCGGTCCTCTCCTTTTATATCACATTTACAGATTTCTCCTCTGTTTAGCTCTCTGGCACCTACTCTCATGGTTCTTTAGCTGCTGACTTTCTCTCCCACAAGTTTGTTTCCTAGCTAATCACAAAGAGATACAAGGTCAGCTGAGCTGTAAATTCATTTCCCTGTCCCTCTAAGCAATTAAATCGATATTAGCACACAGAAACAGATCATTCAACTCAAATCCTCAATGTTGCTGTTTATACTCCACACAAGCCTCCTCTCACCCCACTTCATCTCACCCCATCAGCATATCCTTCTATTTCTTTCTGCCTCATGTACTTCCCTCATTTGCCCCCCATCTTTCCCTCACACAGCACAAATTGATTCATTGTTGTAGTTCATTACAGTGCTGGAAATCATAGAGAGAAAAGAAAGTTGCCCCTTTACATCACATTTCTTGAATTCAAATAATGCAAACATCAACTGTGTAGTTAACCAAGCCCTCAACTCTAAGCTGTGCTTAGGGATATGCAACAGTAGTAGCAACATTGCCCATTTTGGTTTGTAGATACTTACTGACAGGGATACTGGTAGAAGTTGATGGGGCATCACTTGTTCTGAAAGCTGGCAAGAAAGTAGACTGATTGCTCTCGGACCGATATCCAGGACACTGTCTGCATACAATATGTGGCTGACTGAAAATGGGTAGAAAATCTAAAATGCAGTCAACCATAGAGAGACAAACTGTATTTTAATCTTACTGTAAAATTTGTGTAACTTGGTAAAGAGCAGGAAAAAAATAAATGCAAAGAAACAACTTGTTACACCCCATTAATCTAATCAGGAATTGGGTACCTTTGTATTACATCTCCATTTCCTATTCTGTACCTCACACATTTCACGTCATCTTTCACCGTTAGAAAGTGAAGTTGAGCCATCACATGCTCAAAATACACGTACACATTTTATTCAAACATATTCCACCATGGTTCAGTTGGTAGCTCTCTCGCCTCAGAGTCAGGAGGTTTAGTCCTACTCCATAGAACAGAGCAGAGGCTGGCCCTCCAGTGTAGTAACGAGGGAGTGCTGCTCTATCAGAGTTGCCATCCTTTGGAGGAGGCATCAAACCGATATTCCATCTGCCCTCTCAGGTAGAAGTAAAAGATTCTATGGCACTAAATGAGGAGCAAGGGAGTTCTTCCATGTGTCCTGACCAACTTTTACCCCTCACTATCCTAGAGCTTTGGGACATTAGGAGTGTGAAAAGTGTTATACAAATGCAAGTTCCTCCTTTCAACTTTCAGAATCTCAAGTTTTTCAATAAGCAGCTGAGCCATTCATCCCAGGATCCCTTTAGTGGATCTCAACCAAGGCACAACACTGCAGCAATAAAACTAGCTTCAGCAGCTTGGATATGGGGGCTTGGAAGCAGAGGGGGTGGGGGCGGGGGGGAGAGATGAAAACAAATTATCTAGGATTCCTCTTTCCCATTGCTATTCAGTGGCACCCTCTCCCACTGTTGCTGGTGCACTGTGTACATATTGAGCAAGAACAGAATCAATCTTGACCACAGTGCTCCCAGGATTAAGTGGCCTGATGACACCTATTGTGAGATGCTTATACTGAAATGGGAGAAGGCCTTTCAGCCCCTTGAGCCTGTTCCACAATTCAACGAGATCATGGCTGATCTGTATTTTAACTCCATCCACCTGCCTCAGCGCCATATCCTTTTCTGCTCTTGGCTAGCAAAAATCTATTGACTTCAGATGTAAAATCAATTCAGCCAACATCACCTGCTTTATGTGGGAGCTTGTTCCACACTTCTATCACTCTGTCTGAAGAAGCGTTTCCTAACTTCTCTCCTGAATGGCCTGGTTCCGACTTTCAGGTTAAGTGCCCTTGTCCAACCCCCCCCAACCCCAGGCACCGGCAGAAAAAAGCTTTTCTCTATCAACCCCATAAATTTATTTCAAAATCTTAAAGTTCAGTCAAATCACTGCTTAACCTTCTACATTCTACAGATTACACATTTTGGGCCAGGTTATATAGCGTGTACCCAGCATCCATTAGCTGTCCTAGCAAAGAACCAACACCTTCAGGTGAGGACAGGAAGGGAATGGATGTAGGTTTTCCCCTCCACTATTAATATGCAGTTAGAAGTCAATACTCACGATGCTACAGTTCACAAGAGTGTGGCCGGAATTATATTTGGCTACTTGGCAGTAAACTTATGCCAGAGGTGGATATTCCATTTGCTGTTTGTGCATTTTCAGTAAAGCTCAGTAAAGGTCTGATAACTCATTACAAAGCAAGCCACTTACTGCTGTTCAGAGTCATTTCTCCAACTAATCTGGTGTTTTTAGGACTACTCAAACTTTAGCATCACTCCAGCCAACAATCACACACTTCAGCAGGCACAAGGACTGTCTTCTCCTCATACGTTTATTCCTGCTCACAAAAGCAAATCTTTCAAAAACTCACCTAAAATCAGAAGATTCACTGTCGACATCAGACAGTTCCAGAAAATCCTCAGAGCTGACCTCTTCATCGGAGAATGACCGTTTAATCTTAGGTTGTAACATGTCGTGTGTGATCTTATTTCTGGCATCCATGCTTTGCAGTTCATCTCCACTACGACACTTTTCTGAAATAGTAAATCGCACACAAATGTGACCAAAACAAAATCATCAAACCAGTATCTTAATCTAGCTGCAGTTTAGACTGGTATCGTGTGTCCCATTGGATTTCCTTTCCTCTGCCTTTTGGACAAGCAAAGAAATTTTAAGATAATTCACACAGGAAACATGAAATGGGATAGCAAGTGTACTGGCCTTTGTCAAGAGATTTATTGCACTCAGCACATTTACTGGCAAGGGAGTAATTTCCGCTATTTGAGATTTTATATTATATTTCTTCGAGTTCATTGCATTAAGTCACTCCCTATTGCGAAGATATATTTTTCCTCACAGAATCACATTCCAAGCCAGTAACCAAAACCACATTTATGAATCGCCCCATGTTCCTACAATATTCAACATTGCTTCCAATTTGGTCCGTATCTCCCTTTCCGAGATCCATCTTGTCCATTTGCCTCAATCTTATTCTCACTCAAAAGGACAGGCTGTGAACTCACACATAGTGTCACGTCCTACTTATCAACAGGATTCCAAATGAAACACAAGTTTCTTCTGGATGTGCTCCAGAGGTAAAAGATAGCCTAAATTCATACGCTAACTTCAGACAATTCAGGAGGCAATTTCAATGTCAGGTAACCAAGGGAAAGATCTGGATTCACAACTGTGCCACAAACTGATCTTACTAACTAATCACAAAACTTAAAGCTGTAATTCATGCCCGAGGTTCCTTCCTCCTCCACAAAACCACAAATCAAACATTTGGAATACCCAATATATCCATGTAAATCAGGGCATATGAATTTAATACAGCAATTACTTGCCTGGGTGTTGCAGTAGATAAGCCTCCACCAGGTTATTCACCATGTGGTTCTTGCTGATGCGTTCAACAGGACAACGGCAGGTTGGGCAGAGTGACGAACGCTCCATCCAGCCCGAGTAACAAGCCGCACAGAAAGAGTGCATACATGGTTGAAGGCTGACAAAGTTGGGTGGTGGGGAAATAGAAAGATGAAATGAAATTAGACCCATGAGGTTTATTGCTGCCCTGAAGCTTCTGCATCTTGAGCTGCAAAGTTCGAGCACTTAATCGCTCATTTTTCGTGTTTCCATTTCTGAATCAATAAATTTGCAAATACGGCCAAGCAAGCATGTACTACAACAGGATTTACTAGTCATTAACCACCACTGATTGTATCCTAAATACACTATTCTTGGCAGCAATGTTGCATGCGGCTTGCTTGTCATTGGGATGAGGCAGGGTAAATATAGCAGCTGATCTTTTCCTGTCATTTTTTTGTATCCCTACCCTCAAACCGTCACTTGGGAGACTACACCTGGGTCTAAGACTCATTATATGAGTTGTCACTGAAGATGGACTAACAAAAATATTGTTATGTTGCAGCATTGAGCATTGGTAAAGAATATCTAAATGAATTCCTATTATTTTAAAGAATGTTGTGTGTTGGAAATTGTAGTTCGTCTTACATAAAAGGGCTGTTTATAAAGCATTCACATCTCACTGTACCTGACACAGTCATGCAACAAGTCTTGACAAATGATACAGGTGAGAGTTTCCTCCATTTTGTCTGGTTGCTTTCCTTCTGAGGTCCCTTGATCTTCATGTCTGACGTTTGAACTTTGACCTTCACTGAGTAGCAATGGATCTGGAATTCCATCATTTTCTATTAAAATATTTTGTATAAAATGAATATTTCACAGGAGATGCAAATATTAAAACTCTCAAACATATTTGTTGGGTCAGGCAAAAGGAAAACAGAATCCAACATTTGAATTTAAAAAAAAGAAAATGGTTGAAATAAACAATAGATCCATCACCATCTGAATAGTGAAAGGGCTAGCATCAGCGCAATGGGCCAAATGGCCTCCTTCTGTGCTATATGATTCTATGTGAATATGCTCGAGGTCTGGGCCTTCACTGATTTGAAAAACGATTAGAACGGAAACATTAAACTGTGTTTTTTCTCTTCGAATACTGACACACCCACTATGTTTTTGTTCCAACTTTTTAAAAGTGATTTCTCTTCATTTTATTGTGGGACAATTCTTTACTCCCCTTCTGATTCTTATTCTTTATTCTCTGTATGAGTAATTGTGCAGAGGTAGAATGCAATTCCAGTATCCCTCCTGTACTTCCCAAAGGTTCATTCTCCATGCAAGCCTACACAGTGGAGGCTGGTGGGCTTACTTGATGTCCACAAATATGCAGGGGTAACAGGAGAGCAATCGGAACTTGAAACTCTGTCTGATATTCCCCTTCACCAGATATGGATAATGAAGATTTGGAGACTTACCCCTCCATGGAATGGGACCTTGCTGTCTTAAAGAAGGTTTTTTGGGGTTGAAATTCTGGAGGGGTTACAGGTAGGAGTGTGCAATGTTGAGTGTCTAAATTAGTCAACTCTGGAAATAAAACCCAAACCTTTATTCAGTAAACATGCAAGGTATATACTTGCCCATTTTCTGCTTCTTTTTGGTTGGTTCTAGGTCCTCCTCTTTGGCCAAGGCATCCAAAACAGATGACTTTGGGGTTTCAGGTCCTGGTGTGCTTTCTCTATTCACCTGAGTCCTAGAAGGTGATAAGACAGGAGGGCTAGGTGGCTTTGGACATGAAGTCCAAAATGTTGCCAAGAAACTAGGTCCACGTGCAAGTACTGAAGGTCCAGCAGTAGTGGGCACAGGTCCTGTTGAGGAAGCACATGGCTCCATGGTGGAAACAGTAGGCTGAACATTGTTGGAGTTTGCTCCAGAGGTACAGAACGGATCGTAATAAGACGTGCATGGCTGTGGCTCCTCTTGGGAAGGGTGTTCAACTTGTTTTGAACAAATTGGGGAGGTGACTGCTGTTTGGTCAGAGCTGCTTTCCAAGCTCGAGGTTTCTTTAATAATCTGCTCAACCATACTGCAAGAGGATCCTGTACATAAAAACCATTTGATGGTAAATAATAATCCATTTTCATACTCACACTAAGTCCATTCATCCCTTATTACAAAGCCTACTAGTTTATGGAGTACTAATTGCATGTAATTTTATAAACTGTGCTGAATCTATATGAACAAAATAATAGAAACTTAGAATGTTACAGCACAGAAGACAGCCATTCAGCCCATCACATCTGTGCTGGCCCTCTGAAAGAGCTGACCACAAGTCCAATTCTTAGCCCCTTTACCCTTACAATTCATTTCTTAATTTCTCACATATTATCCACTTGTCCTCTACAAGCTATTACTGTCACTGCATCCCATATCCTATCAACTCTCTGGGGGAAAAATAATCACATATCTTTCTTGTTCCTTTGATATCTTCAATTCATGCCCTTTAGCTGTTCATTGACCAACAAAAATAGTTTTCCACAATTTACTTTTCTCAAACTCAATCATGATTAGACCTTGTCTTAACTCTGATGTAATGAAAACAGCCCCAGTTTCTCAAGTTGTGTTCATTTTAAGCAATACTGCAGTACTCACTGGGTTCATGTCTCCGAATTTACGGCACAACAACAGACTATTTCACACAGCTGTTTTATGCTGGTGTTTATTCTCCATATTAGCATTCTCCCGTTCTTCTTCATCCCCCCCTCCCCACGTTTATCACAGAATTAAACATCATTATTCGTCAGAAGTTTGCATCTGTTTACATTTTCCTTCACCTACTGGTAGAACCAGATATGGCGCACACTACCATCAAAATCTAATCAGAAACAATTCTTAATTACCCATCAAGTCTTCCATGTTTTCCTCTTCAGGATTCAGTGCTTTGTACAAATAAGCAACATCTAAAAAATAAATTAAGGAAGAATAAGTTGGGGAAAAAAGCTACTTTTTTGCTTAAAATTACCGCATCACTCCTAAGCAGAGAAAACAGTGCAAAAATGTTAAACTGTAGGCGACCCTTTCAGTTGACTAATGGGGTGCAATATGCTTTAGGAACCGTCTCCTGGCTGGTATAGGGGGTACTGAATGGGTAAGGAAGTTCTAGGGAAAAATTACTCCGTCAAATTTCTCATTCCTAATTACTACCTAATTCCAAATTTATTGGGGCATTTACCTAATGCAAGTAAATTGTGAAATATAATCCATTTTTCAAAATGGCACAGACTAACCTTAATATAGAATATAATTGTTATGACTGTCAGTAGTAGGATCAGTACTACTTGCAATTCACAAGAAGATTAGCTAGACAATGCAATTATTCACACTATACAATGCAATATCTAACCTCACACTTCAGAGGTTACTTCCCATTTCTTCCCCTTCTGAAGGCATTAGCTCCTTACTGCAGTATAAACCATGGTGCACTTTCAGGAACATGCTGAACATTGATCAGGGTCGATGGAGAATAAAGGTGCTTGGCACAACAACTTGTATTTATATAGCACCTTTAACATAATAAAGCATCCCAAGACGCTTCACAGGAGCATCATAAAACAAAATATGACAGCAACTCACATAAAGAGACATTAGAACAGGTTTAAATAAAAGCTTGGCCAAAGAGGTTAGTTTGAAGAACAGTCTCAAAGGAGGAAGGTGAGGCAGAGAGGTTTAAGGAGAAAATTCCAGAGCGGAGGGCCTAGGTTGCTGAAGGCATGGCCACCAATGGTGCAGCGATTAAAATTGGGGATGCACAAGAGGCAAGAATTAGAGGACACAGATATTTGGGAGGGTTATGGAGCTGGATGAGATATAGAAATTGGGAGAGGCAAGGCCATGGAAGGATTTGTAAACAAGGATGAGAACTTTAAAATCAAAACTTTGCTTGACCAAGCGTAGGTTAGTGAACAGAGATGCTGTAGGTGCAAGGGGCTTGGTGTAAGTTAGGACACGGGAGATGTGGTAGACCGACCAGGAATGTGTTAGTAGTACTCAAGTCCAGAGATATAAAGGCACAAACGACGACTTAGGCAGCAGATGAGCTGATGCACGGGCAAAGTCAGGCAATGTTATGGAGGGGGGGGTGGGTGGGCATCTGAAAAGCGCAAGAGGGGCAGGGAGGGGAGGGGAGGGGAGGGGCGGTCAGGCAGGCATCTGAAAAGCGCGTGAGGGGAGGGGAGGGGCGGTCAGGCGGGCGTCTGAAAAGCGTGTGAGGGGAGGGGCGGTCAGGACTCTGTAGTCTGAAAACAGTGTGAAAAAAAGTGACATCACAGAAACTTGTAATTTAGTTGGTTGGAGAGGAAGCTAGTTGTTTAGTGAGTATCTGTAAATTGGTTGAGGGTTTTTTCTATTCCTGAAGTTTAAAATGGTATCGGCACTGTACTTTTGTAAGTTGATTGGCCAGTAAATGCTTAGTGTTGTAGATAGTCTGTTAAAAGCCAGCTTAGGACATGGCATTTAAGGTAGATCTATAAATAAAAAATAGAACTAAATGATTTTATTTTAAATATAAAGTTTAACATAAACACTTAAAACAATACCTGTGTGTAGTTAAGAAACTACTAACTTTTAGCTGTCATTGGTACTAGCATTTAATAAGCACAGTAAACTGTAGCATATATGGAAATTACTCTAAGTTAATTAAGAAAGTAATTAAATTAAATTAACTAAATAACGTAAGTAACATTTGCAGGACAGGTGTTCTGTTGCAGCTGTAGAACATGGGACATTTTGGACACCAAGGCAATCCGGGACAAACATCTGCATAAAGTGTAAGCAGCTAGAGGGATGCTGGATCAAGGTTATTGATCTGGAAGCTGAACTGCAGACTCTGAGCAACATAAGGGGTAGGGAGAAATACCTGGACACTTTGGTCACACCTCTTGGAATCGGGCCATCTGTTTTGTTTAGCAGTGAGGTGCAAGAGAATGTGACCATGAGTGAGGCAGGAAAAGGGATGAGCAGACAGTAGTGGAGGGGGCTCAGATTTTGCATTGTCAAACAGATTTGAAGTGCTCAAAACCTGTGTGAGGGAAAAGGAGGTCTGCAGGGTAGATGAGAGGCTGGCCATGGCACCACGGTACATGAAGCAGTTCA
Source organism: Cetorhinus maximus (assembly GCF_964194155.1). NCBI lineage: Eukaryota > Metazoa > Chordata > Chondrichthyes > Lamniformes > Cetorhinidae > Cetorhinus > Cetorhinus maximus. Next base: position 118,553,464 of record NC_135890.1, read on the forward strand.
AGCCAGGGGAGAAAACAGGAATGTAGTTGTAGTAGGGGACAGTATAGTGAGGGGGATTGACACTGTTCTCTGCAGCAAAAATCAAGAGTCCAAAAGGCTGTGTGCCTGCTCAGTGCGAGGTCAGGACATCTGCTCAGGGCTGGAGAGGAACTTGCAGTGGGAGAGAGAGGATCCAGCCGTCATGGTTCATGGAGGTACCAACGATATAGATAGGACAAGGAAAGAGGTTCTGCATAGTCAGCATGAGGAGCTAGGTACCGAATTAAGCAGAACCTTTAATAATCTCTAGATTATTACCCAAGCCATGTGCAAATTGGCATAGGGAAAATAGAATTAGAGAGATGAACGGATGGCTCAAAGAATGGTGTGGGAGAATTGGGCTCTGGTTTGTAGGTACTAGTACTGAGTAAAGTGGGGGCTGTACTGTTGGGATGGTCTACACCTGAACTGTGCTGGGACGAGTGTTCTTGCAAATCACATAACTAGGATAGTAGAAAGGGTTTTAAACTAAATAGTGGGGGCAAGGGATCAACAAGAGAAGATATGGTATATCAAAGAGTAGAAACAAGGGATGGAATTTTACGGCCCTGTCACAACAGAGGCTCAGCTGTAAAATACGATGAGCCATTCAAAAATCCATTGAATTCGACAGGACCGTAAAATTCTGCCCAAGAGAAGATGGTATTAATCTGAGAAATGATAAACAGACCATGACAGGAAGGGACAGGCTGTACAAGTCCAAGAGTAAACCAACCAATAATGTTAGAGGTCACAAAAATAATAAAAAGGATAAATCTTGAGGCTCTGTATCTGAATGCACATAGCATTTAAAAAACAGACAAACTGATAGATTGTACTTATTTATCTCTACTTGCACTAATAGACATTACAGAGACATGGCTACAGGATGGGATAGATTGGGAAGGGTATGTGACTTTTAGGAAGAATAGGAAGTTAGGAAAAGGTGGAGGGGTGGCTTTGTAAATTAAAGGCGACATTAACACAATAGAGAGGGATGGACTAAGTGCAAGAAACCAGGATATAGAAGTGGTTTGGGTGGAAATGAGGAATGATAAAGACAAGAAGTTGCTTGTGGGAGTGGTGTAAAGGTCCCACAGCCATAATCACATGGTAGGATGGGGTATCAAGGAAGAAATAGTGATAGCTTGTCAGAAAGGTAAAGGGATTATCATGGGGAATTTTAATCTACATATAGATTGGAACAATCAGATGCACAAAGGTAGCATAGATGATGAATTCATAGAATGTTTTTGGGATCATTTCTTAGATCAGCATATTCTGGAGCCAACAAGGGAGCAGGCTACACTGGACCTGGTATTGTGCAATGAGATAGGATTAATTAATGACCTCATAGTGAAGGTGTCCCCAGATAGCAGTGATCAGATCATGATTGAATTTACATTCAGTTTGAGGGAGAGAAGACTGGGTCCAAGACTAGTATTTTAAACTTAAATAAAGGCAATTACACGAGCATGAAGACAGCTAGCGAAAGCAAACTGGCAATTTAGGTTAAGGGATAGGTCAGTAGAGATACAGTGGCAGGCACTTACGAGGATATCTCAGAATACACAAATTAGATACATTCCAACAAGAAAGAAAAATTCCAAGGGGAGGCTCTACCATCCATGCTGAACTAAAAAAGTTAAAGATCATATCAAACTTAAAGAAAAAGCATATAATTGTGCAAAGATGGGGGGCAGGTAAGAAGACTGGACAGAACATAAAACAGCAAAGAATGACTAAAAGATTAATATGGAAAGAAAGCTAGCTAGAAAGATAAAGACAGATACTAAGAGTTTCTACAGATATTTAAAAAAGAGAAGTTAACAAAGTGAGCATTGGTCCTACAGAAAGTAAGTCTGGAAAATGAATAATGGAAAATAAGGTGGCAGGTGAATTGAATAGGTGTTTTGCAACGGTCATCACTATAAAGGATGTAAGTAACATCCCAGAAATGGTTGTAAATCAGGAATTGGGAGAGAGGAACTCAAGAAAATTATCATCAAGGAAGTGGTACCGAGCAAATTGTTGGAACTGTAGGTTGACAAATCCCCGGATCCTGATGGATTTCATCTTAGGGACTTAAAAGTAGCTGGTGAGATAGTTGATGCATTGGTTTTAATTTTCTAAAATTAACTAGATTCAGGGAAGGTTCCATTAGATTGGAAAATAGTGAATGTATTAGCTAATGTAGTAATGTAACTAATACAATGTATTATATTAATAGCTAATGTAATTTATTCAAAAAAGGCAGGGACTTGACAGGGTGAAGAGGAAAGGATGTTTCCTCTTGTGGAAGAATCTAGAACTAGGGGTCACTGTTTCAAAATAAGGGGTCACCCATTTAGGACAGAGGGGAGGAATTTGTTTTTCTCTCAGAGGGTTGAGCCACTTTGGAATTCTCTTCCTCAAAAGGTGGTTGAGGCAGAGTCCTTGAATATCTTTCAGGCAGAGGTAGATAGATTCTTGATAAGCAGGGTAGGCAGGAATGTGAGGTTAAAAATCAGATCAGCCACGATTGTATTGAATGGTGGAGCAGGCTCAAGAGGCTGAGTGGCCTACTCCTGCTCCTAATTCACATGTTCGTATGTAGTTGGAAGCTCATCTCAGGGTCAAATACGACACCAATGTTGCTAACTGCCTGATTTGATCTCGGAGTGGGTTGGAGTCAGTAGCTGGGGAACGGAGTTTGGAGATGGGAACAAAAACAATCAGTCTTCCCAATGTTTAATTAAAGGAAATTTTTGTTCATTCAGTTCTGGGTGTTGGATAAGCAGTCTGATAATTTAGTAACAAATCTTACTTGGTGTACAACAACAAGGCAAGAACTAACTGCAACAATCGATTTCTCAGAGGCTGCATAGCAGCCTACAACGCAATCGTGTCCAGACAGATATCAGAAATGTGATATTTCAAACCACGAGCAGTACATTTAATCATACTATCCTTACTCTGATCTGGCTCATTCTTCCTGTAGACAACGTAAATGGCATCTCCATTCTGCAACGGATAGGTCTGTTTCTTCACTACTTTGGATTTGTTGATGACCGTTCCGTTGGTACTGAAAGCATAAAGTGACGCAATAACATAAGTCAGGCTGCCTCCACCCTCCTTGGTACAGGACGAGCATAAAACTTACACTTGTAATGTCATATTGTCAAGATCCGTGGCTTTCAACATTAATTGGAAATCATGCCATGCTAAAGTTCAACAATATAATGAATGAATTGACATTATGGTGATATTATACCCACTAATTTTGGTGGCCAAAGTCAAATGCAAAGTAAAACAAGGTGCCAACATTGTTGGCTTGTGACTCCAACAGCAACAGATATGCCTGCCAGCAAAACACTTGTGTTTATTAGGCCACAGCAGTGGTGCTCACAAACAGCCTGCACAGAGCAGTGATGCTGTTTCACTGACAATGGCCTGTAAACAGCCTCCTAGCCACAGGAAAAAGATGCAGCCTATGGCTGGAGAACAAGAGCATCTCTGAACTGTTTCATTGCAGTTCCAACCCTGAAAAAAACCACATAATAATCGACTCCGGGCTCCCAGGATTTAACCCATTCAATTTCTGCAAGTTTAGCAATTTACAATGTGGCTAAAATTTGATTCCAGAGCCAAGCAAAGCAAATCTGACGGGAGAAGAAAACTTCAAAATACTTGGATTTGATACCATACGGAGTGTAAATCCAGCTGGTGTCAGTGTTGTTTAGAAAGTACCCAGGAGGGTCCACCAAACACTTTTAAATTACAGTCAGCTGGGTTCAAAATGTTTAGAATTGGACTTCTCCGTTCCCCAAACATTTATATTTCTAATTGTTGGAAAACGGCACATGCACATTCATATACTGAGCTCTCAGATGAACAGAAGAGGTTGTAGTCAGGCAAATGTCAACTTGTCACAAGCTGCACCATAAATTCAACTGGAAGTTTAATGCGTTCTGCAGCCATCTACTGGCAACACAGAACAATTGCAACAATGAAAAATCTGCAGCACAAAATCTGCTTTAAACAGGCCAGTTAGTCAAGGACTCATAGGTCCACCTTTCAGATTCGGCAGTGATCTGTCGTTGTGTTTTACACAAGCAACCACACAAATTGTGTCCCCTTTTCCGTCTACCCATCAACGGCTAGACTTTACAAGTTAATTGGAAACAGCTAAATCGGGGTTTCAGCTTTAAAATTTTTACATTAATTTTTTTTAAAAAAATAAGTGACCTTCAGAGTATTTATAAACTCAACGCTACATTCAACACCACTCTACCACACCAAAAAAAAAGTTAATCTAACCTATAAATCACATCACTTGAAAATATTGGTTCAGTTTTTTTGCCATTTAATATTTTACATCTTAAATCTGGGTACTTTTTCAATTTGGAGGGGTTTGAGTTCACAACAGAATCACAGAATCTTAACAGCACAGAAGGACGCCATTCATCCCATCATGTCTGCACCAGCTCTCCAAATGAGCATTATGACCTGGTGACATTGCCCTGCCTTTTCCCTGTGCCCTTGCACATGGTTTCTTTCTATTCAAATAATTATCCAATGCCCTCTTGAATGCCTCGATTGAACCTGCCTCCACCACACTTCCAGGCAGTGCATTCCAGACCCAAACCATCATTGTGTGAAAAACTTCTTTCTCACGTCACACTTGCTTCTTTTGCAAATCACTTTAAATTTGTGCCCTCTCGTTCTTGATCCTTTTGAGTGGGAACAGCTTCTCCCTATCTACTCTGTCCAGCACCCTCATGATTTTGAACATCTCTATCAAATCTCCTCTCAGCCTTCTTCTCTCCAAGGAGAAGAGTCCCAACCTCTCCAATTCATCCTCATAGCTGAAGTTTCTCATCCCTGGAACCATTCTTGTAAACCTCTTCTGCACTCTCTCCAATGTGTTCACATCCTTGGACGAAGGGGCCATGGCTGAGGTATTAAATGAATACTTTGCATCCATCATTACCAAGGAGGTAGATGCTACCCAGGCCCTGGTGATAGATGAGGAAACTCTGTCACTAGAAGGTTTCAAAATTGATGAGGAGGAAGTGTTGAATAGACTGCTGGTACTTAAGGTTGACAAGGCACCAGGACTGGATAAGATGCATTCAAGGATATTGAAAGAAGTGAGAGTAGAAATTGCAGGGACACTGGCCATAATCTTTCAGTCTTAACCTAGACTCGGGGGAGGTGCTAGAGGACTGGAGAATTGCAAACATTATGCCCTTGTTCAAAAAAGGTTGTATGGATAAACCCAGCAATTACAGACCAGTCAGTTTAACTTCAGTGGTGTGCCAGATCCTAGAAACAATTATTTGGGATAAAATTAATAGTCATATAGAAAAATATGGATTGATAAGGAAGAGCCAGCATGGATTTCTAAAAGGGAAATTGTGTTTAACTAACTTGCTGGAGTTTTTTGTAGAGGGAACAGAAAAGGTCGATGAGGGTAATGCTGTTGATGTGGTGCACATGGCCTTTGAAAAGCCATTTGACACAATACATCACAAACGACTTGTGAGAAAGCTTATTGCTCATGGAATAAAAGGGACAGTAGCAACGTGGATACAAAATTGGCTGAAAAATAGAAAGCAGAGAGTAATGGTCAATGGATATTTTTCGGGTTGGAGGAAGGTTTGTAGTGGAGTTCCCCAGGGATTGGTATTGGGACCCTTGCTATTCCTGATATATATTCATGATCCAGATCTTGGTGTGCAGGGGACAATCTCAAAGTTTGCGGATGATGTGAAGCTTGGGAGTGTTGTGAACTGCGAGGAGGATGGTGTGGAACTTCAAGAGGACATAGACAAGTTGGTGGAGTGGGCAGATAAGTGGCAGATGAAGTTCAATGCAGAGAAGTGTGAGGTGATGCATTTTGGTAGGAAGAACATGGACAGACAATATAAAATAAGGGGTGAAACTTTGAAGGAGGTGCAGGAGCAGAAAGACTTGGGTGTACATGTGCATAGTGCATTGAAGGTAATAAAGCATATAGTATCCTGGGCTTTATTAATAGGGGCATAGATTACAAGAGCCAGGGAGGTTATGCTAAATTTATATAAGACACAGTGAGACCTCAGCTGGAATATTGTGTACAGTTCCTGGCACTATATTATACGAAGGATGTGAACACATTGGGCAGCGTGCAGGAATGGTTCCAGGGATGAGAAACTTCAGTTTTGAGGATGGATTGGACAGGTTGGGACTCTTCTCCTTGGAAAGAAGGCGGCTGAGAGGAGATTTGATAGATGTTCAAAATCATGAGGAGGATGGACATTAATCTGGGGATTAATCTGCCCTACTCTTCCTTTTAGCACCTTTTTACTATTTATATGCCTATAAAAGACTTTGGGATTCCCCTGCATGTTGGCTGCCAGTCTTTCATCATAACCCCTCTTCACTTCTCTAATATGCTTTTTCACCTCCCCTCTGGACCTTCTGTATTCCTCTTGGTTCTCAATTGTATTTTCTATCTGACAATCTCTGGATTGTTAACCCAATATCAGAACCACTGGGCTACCTGATAATGATAAAGCATCACCAAAAGCATAGGAAAGCTCCCTTGACTCCAGTGAAGAACCTTAGCCCCAATCCCATTAGTGCTCCTTCAAAACCACTGAAATATATTTTTCTATCTTCCACTCAAGCCACCCTTTATGTCTCTGAGTGAGTTTGCCACTTTAGTGCTAAATTATGCCAAGTTGCTGACAGTTTGCTTCATAGGCTACAATCCGATAAGAATGGGATTGAGAGTACCCAATTCATTTCAGGCAGGAATACTCACAGGCAAAAGAGGGGGAAACTGTCATCTCAGGTTTTGGTCTCCTTACCTAAAGAAAGGTATACTTTCCTTATCTTTCCATAGAGCAAGTGCAACAAAGGTTCACCAAACTAATTCCTGGGATGGAGTGATTGTCCCATGAAGAAACATTAAATAGACTGGACCTTTATTCCCTGGAGTTTAGAAGAATGAGAGGTGATCTCATTCAAACATACAAAATTCTTACAGGGCTCGACAGGGTAGATGTAGGGCGGATGTTTCCCTGGCTGGGGGCGTCCATAGCCAGGGCACACAGTCTCAGAATAAAGGGCAGGCCATTTAGGACTGAGAAGCAGAGGTACTTCTTCACTCAGAGGGTGTTGAATCTTTGGAATTTTATGTCCCAGACAACTGTGGAGGCTCAGTCATTGAGTATGTTCAAGACCAAGATCGAAAGATTTCTATATATTAAAAAACATCAAGGTGTATGGAGATAGTGCTGGAAAATGGTGTTTGAAGGAGATAATCAGCCAGGATCTCATTGAATGGCAGAGCAGGCTTGAAGGGCTGAATGGCCTACTCCTATTTCTTATGTTATGTTCAACAGTACAAGCAGGATTTAAATGTATGTTCCAAAGGTTAGAGGGCAGCTTGCTAAACCACTGCCCTTCCATTCCTGAAATAGCCAAATAACCACGACTACCGGAAGCAGCACCACTACAGACTAAACAACCTTCACTTTCAGAATATGTTTTAAAAAGAACACAACCCAGAATATATACATGACTTACCTTGTGTCCTCTAACCACACTTGCCCAGTTTTCTCTCGAATTATTTTACAGTGATCTCCAGAAACAAGCTTATTGCCGGGAAATGACAAATCACAACCTACAGGAGACAGAAGGCTGATTGTTAATATATATATATATATTTATATATAGTAATTTATGTCACTTTGCTAACTCAGGAATAATTGGTACAAAGCTCTTCTCTTCATAAATGAAAATTATCTTCCAGCATGAATCTACTTTCATTATACAATGCATTTCCCAAAAGGGTGGTGGAAGAAGATTCAATAGGAGCATTCAAAAGGAGAACTGGATAATTACCTAAAGGGAAAATGATTACATGGTTACGGGAAAGAGCAGGGGAGTGGAACTGAGTCGCTCTACCACAGTGCCGGCACAGGCACAATGGGCTGAATGGCCTTCTTCTGCGCTGTATTTTATGATTAATTAAAATTCTTATCATTTGATGGAAATGGTGCAATTTCCAACATCGAGCCTCAGTGACAACTTAAACAGAATTAGGATACGTATATTTGATGTAAAACCCCGTTACAGTTACTCTTTAAATAGAAGGAAGCAGAAACTCCCAATACAGCATTACTCCTGCTAATCCCATCAAGAACTTAATTCATCCCGAACTGATGTCAAAGACAGGCTCTGTCATCAAGATGCTCCATTGAAGAGATTTACATCCTTTTCCTTCTTTAACCCAATTCAAAGATGACATTTCCTTGTCTATTCTCAGGATACGGGGCAGGACATTTAGGACTGAGATGAGGAAATATTTATTCACTCAGAGCGTGGTCAACCACAGAAAGCTGTGGATGCTGGTTCACTGAGTATATTCAAGAAAGGAATTGATAAATTTTTGGATGTTAGGGGCATCAAGGGTTATGGAGAGAAAGCGGGAATAAGGCATTGAGATAAAGGATCAGCCATGTTCATATTGAGTTGCAGAGCAGGCTTGAAGGGCCAAATGGCCTACTCCTGCTCCCAGTTTGTGTGTGTCTTTCTATGTGTCTAAGCATAGATGAGCAATTGGTTAGTAACAGGTATGGGAATAATCTCCAATCTTGACAAGACCCAGAAACACAAGGCTGATGATCACCATGTTTAACCAACTAATCAGAAATGAAACTACGCCTAATCACAAATATCGAGTTTCTATAGAGGTGGCACATGAGTTACAACATAGGAAAAAGGGCTTTTTTATTTATTATTCATTCACGGAATGTGGGGATCACTGGCTGGGCCAGCATTTATTGCCCATCCCTAGTTGCCCTTGAGGAGGTGGTGGTGAGCTGCCTTCTTGAACCGCTGCAGTCTATGTGGTATAGGTACACCCACAGTGATATTAGGTGGGGGAGTTCCAGGATTTTGACCCAGCGACAGTGAAGGAATGGCAATACATTTCTAAGTCGGGATGGTGAGTGACTTGGAGGGGAACTTCCACGCAGTGGTGTTCCCATCTCTCTGCTGCCCTTGTCCTTCGAGGTGGTAGTGGTCGTGGGTTTGCAAGGTGCTGTCTAAGGAACTTTGGTGAGTTTCTGCAGTGCATCTTGTAGATGGTACACACTGCTGCTACTGTGTGTCGGCGGTGGAGGGAGTGAATGTTTGTGGGTGTGTTGCCAATCAAGCAGGCTGCTTTGGCATGGACAAGCTTCTTGAGTGTTGTGGAGCTGCTCATCCAAGCAAGTGGGGAGTATTCCATCACACTCCTGACTTGTGCCTTGTAGATGGTGGATAAGCTTTGGGGAGTCAGGTGGTGAGTTACTCGTCGCAGGATTCCTAGCCTCTGACCTGCTCTGGTAGCCACAGTATTTACATGGTTAGTCCAGTTCAGTTTCTGGTCAATGCTAACGCCAGTATGTTGATAGTGGGGGATTTAGTAATGGTAATGCCATTGAATGTCATGGAGTGGTGGTTAGATTCTCTCTTGTTGGAGATAGTCATTGCCTGGCATGTGTGACGTAAATGTTACTTGTCGCTTGTCAGCCCAAGCCTGGATATTGCCCAGGTCTTATGGCATTTGGACATGGACTGCTTCGGTATCTGAGGAGTCGTAAATGGTGAACATTGTGCAATCATCAGCGAACGACCCCATTTCTGACCTTATGATGGAAGGATGGTCATTGATGAAGCAGCTGAAGATGGTTGGGTCTAGGACACTACCCTGAGGAACTCCTGCAGTGATTTCCTGGAGCTGAGATGACTGGCCTCCAACAACCACAACCATCTTCCTTTGTGCTAGGTATGAGTCCAACTAGTAGAGAGCTACCCCACCAACCCCCCCACCCCCCCATTCCCATTAACTTCAGTTTTGCTAGGGCTTCTTGATGCCACATTCGATCAATTGTGGCCTTGATGTCAAGGGCAGTCACTGTCACCTCACCTCAGGAGTTCTGCTCTTATGTCCATGTTTGAACCAAGGCTGTAATGAGGTCAGGAGCTGAGTGGCCCTGGTGGAACCCAAACTGAACGTCCATGAGCAGGTTATTGCTAAGTAAGTGCTGCTTGACAGCACTGTTGATGACTCCTTCCATTACTTTACTGATGATCAAGAGTAGACTGATGAGGCAGTAATTGGCCAGGTTGGATTTGTGTTGCTTTTTGTGTACATTACATACCTGGCAATTTCCCATATAGCCGGGTAGATGCCAGTGTTGTAGCCATACTGGAACAGCTTGGCTAGAGGCACGGCAAGTTCTGGAGCACAAGTCTTCAGTACTGTTGCCGGAATATTGTCAGGGCCCATAACCTTTGCAGTATCCAGTGCCTTCAGCTGTTTCTTGATATCATGTGGAGTGAATCGAATTGGCTGAAGACTGGCACATGCTGAGGACCTCTGGAGGAGGCCTAGATGAATCATCCATTCGGCACTTCTGGCTGAAGGTTGTAGCAATGCTTCAGCCTTATCTTTCACACTGATGTGCTCGGCTGCCCCATCATTGAGGATGGTGAGGGGGTTTGTGGAGCCTCCTCCTCCAGCGAGTTGTTTAATTGTCCACCTCCATTCACGACTGGATGTGGCAGGACTGAGGGCTTAGATATGATCTTTTGGTTGTGGGATTGCTTAGCTCTATCTATCACTTGCTGCTTAAGCTGTTTGACACACAAGTAGTCCTGTGTTATAGCTTCATCTAATTGACACCTCTTTTATGTATGCCTGATGCTGCCCTCCTGCACTCTTCATTGAACAAGGGTTGATTCTCTGGCTTGATGGTAATGGTAGATGGGGGATATGCCAGGCCATGAGGTACAGATTGTGCTCGAGTACAATTCTGCTGCTGATGGCCCACAGAGCCTTATGGATGCCCAGTCTGAGTCGCTAGATCTGTTTGAAATCTATCCCATTTAGCACGGTGGTAGTAAATGGAGGGTATCCTCAATGTGAAGGAGAGACTTCGTCTCCACAACGACTGTGCGGTGGTCACTCCTACCGATACTGTCATGGACAGATGCATCTGCGGCAGGCAGGTTGGTGAGGAGTCAAGTACGTTTTTCCCTCACTGCCTGCCACAGATCCAGTCTAGCAGCTATGTTCTTCAGGACTTGGCCAGCTCGGTCAGTAGTGGTGATACCAAGCCACTCTCGGTGATGGACATCCAGAGTACACTCTGCGCCCTTGCCACCCTGAGTGCTTCCTCCAACTGGTGTTCAACATGGAGGAGCACTGATTCATCAGCTGAGGGAGGGCGGTACATGGTAATCAGCAGGGGGTTTCCTTGCCCATGTTTGACCTGATGCCACGAGGTCATGGGGTCTGGAGTCGATGTTGAGGACTCTCAGGGCAACTCCCTCCCCACTGTATACCACTGTGCCACCACCTCTTATGTCCTGGCCTACCAGTGGGATAGGACATAGCCAGGAATGATGGTGGTGTCTGGGACATTACCTTGTTAAGGTATGATTCTGTGAGGATGACTATGTCAGGCTGTTGCTTGACCAGTCTGTGAGATAGCTCTCCCAATTTTGGCACTAGCCCCCAGATGTTAGTAAGGAGGGTCAACAGGTTTGCTGTTGTCGTTTCTGGTGCCTAGGTCGATGCCGGGTGATCTGTCCGGTTTCATTCCTTTTTTGTGACTTTGCAGCAGTTTGAAACAACTGAGTGGCTTGCTAGGCCATTTCAGAGAGCATTTAAGAATCAACCACATTGCTGTGGATCTGGAGTCACGTATAGGTCAGACCAGGTAAGGATGGCAGATTTCCTTCCCTAAAGGGCATTAGTGAACCAGATGGGTTTTTACAACAATCGGCAATGGTTTCATAGCCATCAGACTTTTAATTCCAGGTCTTTTACTGAATTCAAATTTCACCATTTGCCATGGTGGGATTCGAACCCAGGTCCCTGGAGCATTACCCTGGGTATCTGGATTACTAGTCCAATACTACTATACCACCACTTCCCTTAATCATTAAAATAAAATCTTCACCAGCTCCCTCGACAAACCAGCTAGTTAATACAGTGATAAGCTGATCCAGGTTCAATCTCCGATCTGTGAACAGTTACAGCTCTTGGGCTTTCTCTCAATATTACAGACACAATGATATAGTAGTTGTAGTTATTGGGACTGGCTGACCACCACCTGGCAGTGAATTGAAATGCCACCATCACAAACTGTGGAACCGAATTCTATTAAATTTGGTCAATTGTGGGCATACAGGTTCTTGCACTGTCATTTAAAAACAACCCCAAGTCATTAAGGGATGGGAATCTGACCTGGCTCCCCTCCATCCAAACCTGGTCTGGACTAGAGGTGATATCAGCTCCACACATACCCAGATTTTGCAGTGGTAACAACAAAACCGTCAGCGTTCATTAATCCAATGAAACCGACAGCAGCTTTGGGAATTGACATACGCACAGAATCCAGAAGTTGCTATCAACATTACACTATTAGGCTCCCAGTAAAAACCCCTTCATTGAGGTAGAACCAGGTTTTTAAACAGTGTACTAAGTTTATAATTAGTGCCAAACAGCTTCACTATCCCTGAAAAATTAATTTTATATTTGCTGAATATCAAATTTCTCGGTTATGGTAAAGAAATTCAACATACTTTTACATCTTTCTTCGAAGTTTTTGATATTTTAGCTTCTATCTTAATCCAAGCTTAATCATTTATTTAGCTATCTGAAAATTAAATTAAAAGTAAAAGGCAGTGTTTTTAACTTCCTGGTTTGCTGTCTGTCAGAATACTTCTATGTGATTGACTACTTATCCTGCTTGATAACGTCACTGTTGCTGGATGCCCAAAGATCCCATTGACTTGATGTCAGATTCAAACTGCCATTGAAAAAGGGGAAATCCAGACCACACAGCCATGGTTAACTCTTTATTGCCCTTTTGAAATGGTCTGTCAAGCCAATCAGTTGTACAACTGCTATAAATAACCCACCATCTTCTCAGGGCAAACTAGGGAGATAGGCAATAAATGGAACGTTTCGAGCAAACCCCCACATCCCAAGAACAGATAGTAAAGTGCTAATACAAAAGGTCACAACACCTTAACTCGGGGAAGATGCAAAGCAAAAGCTAAAGTTCTTGGTCGTGATTGCTATCAAGGTGAAAATGCACTCGTTAAAGTTTAGTTCAATAGTTTACCAACATTCAGCATCTTGGTTCACACAAAGGAAGGCGATATTATCCAAGACAGCTGCCTCTTTAGTCATTCTTTGGGATATCCAGAGGACTTGTTAAGGTATTGTACAAATACCATGAACTGGTGGCCCATCAAGGATCAAACTTCTTCACAGAGGGAGGGAGGTGAACATTGTTGGGGAAAACAAAAATCAGGGGCAGAAAAATCTTCTGAAGAATTTGTTTATGAGTTACATATTGAAAAGGAGCTAAATAATCGTGGTATTGTGCAACCATGAAAAAAATCTGAATCATAAACCCCATGACTCACTCTGGAGATGTGTGCATTGCAATCGGCAAGTTAAATGTTGCAGCACAGACTTTTCCCTAGGGGGTGATGGGAACACTCCATTCACTTTAATGATCGGTTTCCATAAAAAGTACAGGCCAACACCTGAGCAACTCCAGAAAGACATCATTTACAATAGGCTTATAGAAAAAAAGGCTTGAGGTCATAAAATACAGCTCTAAAGCAGGACAGTCCATTAAACACCAGCCAATTACTGAAGTCCAGCATGTCTTTTACAACAGAATATTGTGTTTAATGCCAAGCGCAGGTCTTTTTTCTTTTGGAGACCAGTTGAAACCTCTAAACAATAGGAATTCTGTTAAGAATAAAATGACAGAACTTACTGAGCGTCTGCACCAATGAAACAGGTGACTGGAAATTCCACCCAGCTGGATCAAGCAAATGATTTTTGTTAGCTCCAACTGAACTGAAAAATAAAGCAATTCCCCAGCCTTTCAAGTGATACCTGCACCAGTAGCACCAACGCTTCATTACTGCTTTCTCAATCTTACTGCATCTGAACCTCTTTGGGTTGTTGCACACCCCTCTACCCAACCAATTAACTACGGTTTTGACAATTTCCTCAGCCAATAAGTCAAGTTACACTAACATTTTAAGTTGCTTCTGGTAGAATTCTGACTCACTACCAGGATAACTAATGTAATGAGCACTGCTTTCATACAGAAGTATGGTCACTCGAAGAGTCGCAAATTAAGGCCACATTCTTTGTATTTGAATCTCTTAGTAATGGGACACTTTTCTCCTCTTCATTAACTTCAGAGCCAAGGAAGGTCACAGAAATTTGAAAATGCTCAAATTCAGTACAAACAATCTGACACTGGGTGCCATCAGCAGCACAGGACACATATGCTCAATTTACTGTTAAAATGAACTGATCACAGCCTCAATACAAACTCAGTGATGAAACACAATGCACACAATGATTCACTCTAGGTGCTGTGTGCATGAGCAGTCGGGAGTGGGGGGTGCCGGGGGGGGGGGGGGGGGGGGGGTGTGTGGAGAGAGAAGGAATATCAACAATTGTTTGCTAGGTTAACATTTCAAGTTTGTAATAAACAAACATCAACCAGGAGTATGAATGTCAAATGAAAGAAATACTTGGTTGAGCAGGACAGGTTGGGTTGTGATAGCTGAATAAACTGCCACTTTAGCCTTAATAGCTGTAAACAAGTTTCAGTTATTCACTGCATTTGGTAAAGCAATGACATTTAGAACTAATAGTTAAGGCACAAGACAGCCTTGTACAAGAGAGATGGACTACACCTAAACAAAAGAGGAAGCATGAAGGAGCTACTGAATCTTTCTCAACTAGATGGGGAGGCGGGTGGCAGTGGGGGTGCAGGATGGGGGGGAAGAAGGAAGGCAAGATGGAAAAATTGTATCTGACACAAAACTGACCTGTGAATGACTGATGGGCATTAGATACTGGATTCAGCTCTCAATAACAAGCAGTGAAACTAAAGTGATGAGGCAGGTCTACATGGAAGTGCATCAAACGCCAGAATGATAATGTAAGTTGTGAGGAGGATGAAAGGAAGCTTCAAGCAGTCTTGGACAGGCTAACTGAATGGGCAAAAACATGGCAGATGGAACATAATATGAACAAGTGTGAAGTTATCCATTTTGGTAGAAAAACACAGAAAGATGGAATATTTCCTAAATGTTGAGGGGTTTGAAAGTGTTGGTGTCCAAAGGGACACGGGTGTCCTTGTTCATGAGTCACTAAAAGCTAGCGGGCAGGTGCCACAATCAATAACAAAAGCAAATGGTATGCTGGCCTTCATCGCAAGGGGATTTGAATACAGGAGTAAAGGTGTCTTGCTGAAATTGTATAGAGCCTTGGGTGAGACTACATCTGGAATAGTGTGTACAATTTTGGTCTCTTAAGGAAGGATATACTTGCCATAGAAGGAGTGCAAAGGAGGTTCACCGGACTAACCCCTGGGATGGCAACATTGTCTTATGAGGAGAGATTGGTGAAAGTGGGCCTGTATTCTCTAGAGTTTCGAAGAATGAGAGGTGATCTCATTGAAACTTACAAAAACTCATACAGGGTTTGAAGGGTGGATGTAGATAGGATGTTTTTCTTGGCTGGCCAGTCTAGAACTAGGGGACACAATCTCAGAATAAGGGGCAGGCCATTTAAGACTGAGATGAGGGGGACTTTCTTCACTCAGAGGGTGGTGAATCTTTGGAATTCTTTACCCCAGAGGGCTGAGGAAGCTCAATCATTGAACATGTTCAAGACAGAAACTGATAAATTTCTGGAGACTAATGACATCAAGGGATATGAAGATAATGTGGGAAAGTGGCGTTGAGGTAGATTATCAGCCATGATCTAACTGAATAGTGGAGCAGGCTCAACAGGCTGAATGGCCTACTCCTGTTCCTATGTTCCTAGGAGCACTTGTGATGAGATGTCTGAGCTACTACAAAGTAATAGGAATATTTGAAATATATCCAACCTTGGAAAATGGAGATGAAAGCAACACAAGACTTACAGTAAAGATACACAGGAGAGGGAGCAAAGTGATTGTATGCCTGTTTTTCTCCAGTTTAAAATAGATTAAGCCAAGGAAAGGTAACAGTTATAGTTTTTATTTAAAGTACTTAAATAATTTAACTTTTTTTTTTACTGTATTTAACTTAAAGTAAAGGTTTATTTTTTCAACTAGAGGCATGGCAGGGCAGCTCAGTCCTGTGTTATGTACCACCTGCAACATGTGGGAAGTCCTAGACGCTCGTTGCACTCTGACCGACCACGTGTGTAGGGAAGTGTCACCAGCTGCAGCTACTTGAGCTCCGAGTTTCGGTGCTTGAGCGGCCGCTGGAGGCACTGAGATGCATTCGCGAGGCTGAGTGTTTCGTGAATAGCACATTTTTAGACGTGGTCACCCCACAGCTTATGGAAGTGCAGACAGAGAGGGAATGGGTGACCAGTCAGAAGAAAGGTATCAGGCAGGTAGTCAGGAAATCCCCAGGGTGCATCTCACTCAAGAACCATTTCTCTGTGTTGGAAAACAATGAGAGTAACGGTTCCTCTGGGAAGTGAAGGCACGCTCATAGCACTGTGAGTAGCTCAGCTGCACAGGGTGGGTGGGGGGAGGAAAAAGAGTGGAAGATCGATAGTGGT
This sequence comes from Cetorhinus maximus, assembly GCF_964194155.1. Taxonomy (NCBI): domain Eukaryota; kingdom Metazoa; phylum Chordata; class Chondrichthyes; order Lamniformes; family Cetorhinidae; genus Cetorhinus; species Cetorhinus maximus. Next base: position 118,570,118 of record NC_135890.1, read on the forward strand.
AGGAGACTCAATTGTAACAGGAACAAACAGGCGTTTCTGCGGCCGTAGATGTGCCTCCAGGATGGTATGTTGCCTCGCTGGTGCCAGGGTCAAGGATGTCACTGAATGGCTGCAGGGCATTCTAAAGGCGGGGGGCAAATAAACAGAGGTCATGGTACATATTGGTACCAATGACATCAGTTGAAAGAGGGATGAAGTCCTGCAAGCAGAATTTAGGGAGCTAGGAAGCAAATTAAAAAACAGGACCTCAAAAGGTAGTAATCTCTGGGTTACTTCCAGTGCCACGTGCTAGTGAGTATAGAAATAGGAGATTAGTCCAGATGTATGCGTGGCTGGAGAGATGGTGCAGGAGGGAGGGCTTTAAATTTCTGGGACACTGGGACTGTTTCTGGGGGCGGTGGGACCTGTACAAGGCGGACGGGTTGCACCTGAACCGGAATGGGACCGACATCCTTGCAGGGAGGAGTAGGGGGAGATGCACAGCCAAAATTAGAAGGGAGAGCAAGTGAGTCTGGAAGGCATAGAAATTATAGGCCAGTTAGGGCACAAGGAAGTTTGGCAAGGTTGGATGGTATTTATTTTAATGCAAGGAGTCTGACGAATAAGGCAGATGAGTTGAGGTCACAAATTAACACATGGAAGTATGATGTCATTGCTATAACAGAGACATGGTTGAGAGGGGGTCAGGGTTGGCAGCTCAATATTCCAGGATACAGGGTCTTCAGGCGAGACAGGGAAGGAGGTAAAAGAGGAGAGGGTATCACAATATTGATCAAGGAATCAATTACAGCAGTAAGGAAGGATGACATCTTGGTAGACTCCTGAAATGAAGCCATATGGGTAGAACTGAAAAACAAAAAAGGAGCAATCACATTGCTGGGAGTGTACTATAGGCCCCCAGACAGAGAGCAATAGAAGAGCAGGTATGTTGGCAAATTTCAGAGAAGTGTAAAAAATAATAGGGTAGTAATAGGGGGGGATTTCAACTTCTCCAACATTAGCTGCGTTAGTCACAGTGTGATAGATTTAGAGGGAGCGGAATTCTTAAAATGCATCCAGGAGAGCTTTTTAAGCCAGTACGTAGAAGGTCATATAGGTCTACAGCACAGAAAAAGGCCCTTTGGCCCATCGAGTCTGTGCCAGTCAAACAAATACCTAACTATTCTACTCCCATTTTCCAGCACTAGGCCCATAGCCTTGTATGTCATGGCATCGCAAGTGCACATCCAAATACTTCTTAAATGTTATGAGGGTTTCTGCCTCTATCACTCTTTCAGGCAGAGAGTTCCACTCCCACCACCCTCTGGATGAAAAAATTCTTCCTCACATCCCCTCTAAACCTCCTGCCCCTTACCTTAAATCTATGCCCCCTTGTTATTGATCCCTTCCCATCTACCCTATCTATGCCCCTCAATCATGTCCCCCCTCAATCTTCTCTGCCTAGAGTGAGGTGATGCACTTGGGCAGGACAAACAAGGCACAGGAATACATGACGAACGGTAGGACCCTGGGAAGTGCCGAGGATCAGAGGGACCTTGGTGTGTATGTCCACTGGTCCCTTAAGGTAGCGAGACAGGTAGATAAGGTGGTTAAGAAGGCATATGGGAAACTTACCTCTGTTAGTCGAGGCACAGAATACAAGAGCAGGGAAGTTATGCTGGAACTGTATAAAACGCTGGTTAGGCCACAGCTAGAGTATTGCGTGCAGTTCTGGAATCCACATTATAGGAAGGATGTGATTGCACTGGAGAGAGTGCAGGGGAGATTTACCAGGATGTTGCCTGGGCTGGAAAGTTTTAGTTATGAGAGATTGGATTGACTGGGGTTATTTTCCCTGGAGCAGAGGAAATTGAGGGGGAACATGATTCAGGTGTATAAAATTATGAGGGGCATAGATAGGGTAGACAGGAAGGAACTTTCCCCCTTGGTGGAGGCATCAATAACCAGGGGGCATAGATTTAAGGTAAGGGGCAGGAGGTTTAGAGGGGATGTGAGGAAGAAGGATTTTTTCACCCAGAGGTTGGAGGGAGTCTGGAACTCACTGTCTGAAAGGGCGGTAGAGGCAGAAACCCTCATAACATTTAAGAAGTATTTGGATGTGCACTTGCGATGCCATGGCATACAAGGTTATGGGCCTAGTGCTGGAAAAATGGGATTAGAATAGTTAGGTGCTTGTTTGACCGGCACAGACTTGATGGGCCAAAGGGCCTTTTTCTGTGCTGTAGACCTCTATGACTCTGTGCCATGAACAGCCAACAGAATAAGGAAGATGATCTTTTGGTAAATTAATTAAGCTGGCTGGATGTTTTGAGCTTGAGCTGAGCAAAAACAGCATCACTTTGGGTGCTCTGCAGACCAACAGGTTGAAAAGGACAGTTTATTCTATTAAGAGATACAAAGTTAAATGTAAACAGAAGACTACCTTGGCCACATAATTCAACTAATCTAACCTAAATCGAAAATGCCCATGTGGTTTCAAATCCAATTTCATAATTCCTTCAGGGCAAAATGCATCAGGGAGGCACCAAATAACAATTAACGTCTCAACCTGCTAATGATCAGAGACTAGAGGCTGTGGCGCTTGTGGTGACAGCCCAAGAACATGACCATGTCTCTATGTGATTCGTTATGCAACAATCCTAAAAGAGGCAAACAGCTTTAAAACAAATTGGCTGGGGATAGGGAGGGGGCTAGCCGTGGTAAGGAACAACACCTCAGGTCAAAAATTGTTTCACTTTCTTTGTTCCTGCGATATAAGAATAGAAGAAAACAAAAAATTAAAAGCTTGCATTTCTATAGCGTCCTTCACTACCATGGGACCTCTCATAGCAGTTAGTCAATTAAATATTTTAAGTGTAGTCGCTGTTGTACTGTAGGAAACATGGCAGCCAATTCGCATGCAGCAAGCTCCCAGGAACAGAAGGAGAGATAATGACCAGGTCATCCATTTTTTTGTGACATTGATTGAGAAATAAATATTGGTCAGGACACCGGGGAGGTATCCCATAAGGTCACGGGATATCTTGCGTCCACCTGAGAAAGCAGGTGGGCCTTGGTTTAATGTCTCGTTTGAAAGACAGCACCTCTGACAGTCCAACACTCCCTCAGTCCTGCATTGGGACGTCAGCCTTGATTTTAATACATCACAAGGAATAGGAGCTGGAGGCCATTTGGCCCCTTGAGCCTACACTGCCATTTAGCAAGATCACTGCTGATCATCTACCTTAACTCCACCTTCCTAAACTGTCCCCATATCCTTTAATTCCCCAACTGCTCAAAAATCTATTGACTCATCTTGATATACTCAACCACAGTCTCCACAGTCCTCTGGGGCAGGAAATTCCAAAGATTCACAACCCTTTGAGTGAAGAAATTTCTAATTTCAGTCCTAAATGGCTAACCCCTTACCCTGAGATTGTGACCCTTGTTTTAGACTCTCCAGCCAGCATTATATTTATGGCAGAAAATGCTAGAAAAACTCAGCAGGTCTGGCAGCATCTGTGGAGAGAAAAAAAGAGTTAACATTCAGTTATAGAGATATTATATGAAACCCATCACATTTCTACCTCTCTTCAGCTTTGAAGAGTCATATGGACTCTGTTTCTCTCTCCACAGATGCTGCTAGACCTGAGTTTTTCCAGCGTTTTCTGTTTTTATTTCAGATTTCCAGCATCTGGAGTAATTTGCTTTTATCACATTTATGGCCCTTCTCTAGTTGCATGAGGGTATCAACAGTCAGCAATGTGTTATGGGACTAACCACGTAGGTCAGACCAAGTAGTGGTGGCACATCCCCTACTAGTCATAGTGGCATTTGAACAATTAACCGTCAGGTACCATAAATATTAAGTTAACGTACCCACTGAAAAACATTTTGCTGAAACTGCAGGAAAGATACAATTCAAGATTTCCCAAGTAGCTCCAAAACAGATCAACAAGAAACTCTGAAGGTAAATAAAGGAGCAAAAGAAACTTTAAATTCTTCATGAAGAAATGTGGGGGAACAAGTTCACAGAGAAGAATGCAGGAATTCTCAGAATCATGAAGATTGGAAGAACAATGTGGAATAGGAATTGGCATAGCTGGAAGAAACTCTTCCAGTAAGCAGCTGTGGAAGCATTCCTGTCCTAGTTAGGAAGTTGTGGCTTCAGGTCCCACACCAGAGGCTGGGCACTGCAGTACCGAGGGAGTGCTGCACTGTCAGAAGTGCCAACTTATGGATGAGCTACTAAACCAAGGTTCCATCTGCCCTCTCAGGTGGGCATAAAATATCTCCTAGCACTATGTGAACAGCAGGACAGTTGCCCTGGCGAAGATTTAACCCTCAATCAACACCACTAAAAACAGATGATCCAGTCATTATCACATTGCCGTCTCCGGGAGCTTGCTGTGCGCAAATTGGCTGTTCCACTTCCTACATTACGAGAGTGATAAACACTTAGAAAAAAGCACTTCATTCACCGTGAAGCACCTCGGGAGGTCACGAGAGGCTCTGCAGAAACGCGAGTTCCTCCTTTATTGACAGGGTCGGGCTCGGCAGTGCCCCAAGCCCACAAAAGTTGACCAGCTCACCGTCTGAACTCACAGAAGTCTTCGAACGAATAACGAGAGAGTGACAAGGAGCTGGAAAATCCAGCGAGAGAAAAAAAAAAGAGGCAGCGAAAGGAAAACTGAAACTTCGCTTGCCCTACCCATGGGTAGAAAGCTATTTCCTCTTCGCTTCTGATCAACAAGATCTGAACCGCAAAGTGAAATTTTTTTTTAAATTGAAAGATAATGCAAATTCTAAAAATGTACAGCTTCTGCAATTCTGGGCTGTTTCCTTCAGAGGACTTACAGTCAAGTAATAACTTCAAACCAGCTCTTTGCCCCCCCCCCCCACCCTCCTCCCTTTGCACCCCCCCACCCTCCTCCCTTTGCACCCCCCCCACCCTCCTCCCTTTGCACCCCCCCCACCCTCCTCCCTTTGCACCCCCCCCACTCCGCCCTTTGCACCCCCCCCACTCCGCCCTTTGCACCCCCCCCACTCCTCCCTTTGCACCCCCACACTCCTCCCTTTGCACACACCCCCCACTCCTCCCTTTGCCCCCCCCACACTCCTCCCTTTGCACCCCCCACACTCCTCCCTTTGCACCCCCCACACTCCTCCCTTTGCCCCCCCCCACACTCCTCCCTTTGCACCCCCCCCCACTCCTCCCTTTGCACCCCCCCCCACACTCCTCCCTTTGCACCCCCCACACTCCTCCCTTTGCACCCCCCACACTCCTCCCTTTGCCCCCCCCCCACTCCTCCCTTTGCCCCCCCCACTCCTCCCTTTGCACCCCCCCCCACTCCTCCCTTTGCCCCCCCCCACTCCTCCCTTTGCCCCCCCCCCACACTCCTCCCTTTGCACCCCCCCCACTCCTCCCTTTGCCCCCCCCCCCACTCCTCCCTTTGCCCCCCCCCACACTCCTCCCTTTGCACCCCCCCCACTCCTCCCTTTGCCCCCCCCCCACTCCTCCCTTTGCACCCCCCCCCACTCCTCCCTTTGCACCCCCCCCCACTCCTCCCTTTGCCCCCCCCCCACTCCTCCCTTTGCCCCCCCCCACTCCTCCCTTTGCCCCCCCCACTCCTCCCTTTGCACCCCCCCCCACTCCTCCCTTTGCCCCCCCCCACACTCCTCCCTTTGCCCCCCCCCACACTCCTCCCTTTGCCCCCCCCCACTCCTCCCTTTGCCCCCCCCCCACTCCTCCCTTTGCCCCCCCCCCCACTCCTCCCTTTGCCCCCCCCCACTCCTCCCTTTGCCCCCCCCACACTCCTCCCTTTGCCAAGGAGGGGGGTGGACAATGAGGCCAGTTCCATGAAGGAGGATCTGCTGCTTCCCCCTCCTTCCCCCAGTCAGTGGCTGCTGTGAGCCGGCCTCTCTCTCCAGGCCCATCCTCCGGGGCCTCCACTCACCCTTTTTCCTGCCGATAGTCCACTCGCTGTTCACCAGCAGGATGTGGCTCTCGCTCTCCCTGTCGATGCGGCTCAGGCGGCCCCAGGCCTGGCTCTCCAGCGGCTGCATCCCCCACCCCTCCCCGCCCCAGCCCCCAGGCCCCAGGCCCGGGCCTCCGTTCGATTATCGCCTCATAAATTCCCCCCTCCCTCGAGAACCCGGGAGGGGGAAAACACTCGGGTCAACGGGCTCCTCAGCGGCCGCGATCACATTCCATTCGCCCAGCCGAGCCCAGCCCCGCTTTCCCTCTCCCTCGCCCCCGCTAACAGCTGACAGGGCGGGGCGGGACAGGACAGGCCAGGCCGGGGCGGGCGGGCCAGGCCCAGCACTAGCCACGCCCCCTTTTTTTTTTGGTCGAAACCCTGCCTCCGGAACGCCACCATTGGCTGATCGCCCTCCAACCCGACATTCTAGGTGGCTGGAGGGAAACGTCAATCACATCGGACCCGAAGCCGACGTGAACCTCGTCACGTGACAGGGATGGGTTCCGCTCCTCTGCTCTCTGCTGCCCCCCAACCGCCCCTCCTGGGATTGCTGCACCATGACAGCCTCTGGCTGAACCCGCGGGGCCCTCCCAGCTTCCAAAGCGTTTCTTCCCAAACTATTTTCCGCTGTGACCCTATTTATAGATTGAGCGCTCCCAGATGTCAACAAAAAACAAAACAGCTTCCCTTTCGCGGCTTCTCCCGCGCCTCCGCCCTCACACCTTCCTCTCCCTCCCAGAACCATGATAGGGTCCCCCTTGTCCTCACTCATCACCCCACCAGCCTCCGCATTGAGAGGGTCATCCTCCGCCATTTCCGCCAACTCCAGCATGATGCCACCACCAAACACATCTTCCCTTCACCCCCCCCGGCGACATTCCGCAGGGATCGTTCCCCCCGGGACACCCTGGTCCACTCCTCCATCACCCCCTACACCTCAACCCCCTCCCACCGCACCTTCCCATGCAACCGCAGAAGGTGCAACACCTGCCCCTTTACTTCCTCTCTCCTCACCGTCCAAGGGCCCAAACGCTCCTTTCAGGTGAAGCAACGCTTCACTTGCACCTCCTTCAATTTGGTCTACTGCATTCGCTGCTCCCAATGTGGTCCCCTCTACGCAGACTGGGTGACCGCTTTGCGGAACACCTTCGGTCTGTCCGCAGGCATGACCCAGATCTTCCTGTCGCTCGCCATTTCGACACACCACCCTGCTCTCGTGACTACATGTCCATCTGTTGCATTGTTCCAGTGAAGCCTAACGCAAACTGAAGGAACAGCACCCCGTAGAGTCATAGTTATACAGCACTGAAACAGGCTCTTCGGCCCATTGTGTCCATTGCCGGCCATAAAGCACCTATCTATTCTAATCCCATTTTCCAGCACTTGGCCTGTCGCTCTGTATGCTATGGCGATTCGGGTGCTCATCTAAATACTTATGAAATGTTGTGAGGATTCCTGCCTCTACAGTTTAAAACAGCGAGAGGAGAGCCTGGATTTTTACAGTTTAAAACAACGAGAGGAGAGCCGGGAGCACATGAAAAGCATACCTGCGTGAGAAGGGCAGCAGCAGCAGGAGATAAAAACCAGTGGCAGAGAGCCCCTTCAAACTGTTTCTACCTATCAGAGCCAAAACAGGTAGGTGATTGGTGGGTATCTCTCCTGTGTCTCTTGATTGGCCAAGTGGTTTAAATCAGGAGACGTTATTACAGCTGTAGTTAAGAAATTCACTTTTAAAATATTTAATGTCCAAATTAATTAATTAAATAGAATAGAGATGGGTGGGCAGGCGACGTGTTGCAGCTGTAGTATGTGGGATCTGGTGGATGCCAGTGCGATCCACGGTGACCACATCTGCGCCAAGTGTTAGCTGCTCGAGGAACTTTGGCTCAGAGTTGATGAGCTGGAGTCCGAGCTGCGGACACTGCAACACATCAGGGAGGGGGAGAGTTACCTGGACACTGTGTTTCAGGAGACAGTCACACCCGTTAGATTAATTATATCAAGTTTGGTCTATGGTCAGGGACAGGAGGGTGTGACTGCGAGTGAGGCAGGTATGGAGATCCAGAATTTAGCTTTGGAGGAGTCTCAGCCAGTGCCCTTGTCCAATAGGTACGAGGTTCTTGCTCCCAGTGTGGACGAGGGCACAGACTGCAGGGAGGATGAGCGAACTGACCACAGCGCCATGGTACAGAGCGAAGAGGAGAAAAAAGAAATATAGTAGTAATGGGGGATAACATAGTTAGGGGAATAGATACTGTTCTCTGCAGCAAAGACAGAGAGTCCCGAAGGCTGTGTTGCTTACCTGGTGCCAAGGTTAAGGACATCTCTTCTGGGCTGGAGAGGAACTTGGAGTGGGAGGTGAAGAATCCAGTTGTCAAAGCTTAAGACTCTTTATCTGAGTGCACGCAGCATTTCTAACAAGATAAATGAGTTGACGGCACAAATAGAAATAAATGAACATGACTTGATAGCTGTTACAGAGATGTGGTTGGAGGGTGACCAAGACTGGGAACTCAATATTCAGAGGTATTCGACATTCCAGAAAAAAGGGCAAAAAGGAAAAGGAGGCGGGGTAGCCTTGTTAATAAAGGAAGGTATCAGTGCGGTGGTGAGTAGTAATATAGGGGCAATAGGTTGTGATGCGGAATCAGTTTCGGTGGAAATAAGGAATAGCAAGGGGAAGAAGTCACAGGTGGGAGTCGTCTATAGGCCCCTGAAGAGTTGCCTCACTGTAGGACAAAGTATAAATCAGGAAATAATGGAGGTGTGTAAAAATGGCGCTACAATTGTCATGGGTGATTTTAATCTGCATATTGACTGGACAAATCAGATTGGCAGGGGTAACATAGAAGACGGATTTATAGAGTGCATCAGGGATTGTTTCTTAGAGCAATATATTGCAGAACCTACCCAGGAACAGACTATTTTAGATCTAGTAATGTATAACGAGGTGGGATTAATAAGAGATCTCGTAGTTAAGGATCCTCTAGGGGGTAGTGATCACAACATGGTAGAATTTCAAATTCAGTTTGAGGGCGAGCAACTCGGATCTCGGATCTCAAACTAGTGTCCTCAACTTAAAGAAGGGCAATTACAGAGGTATGAAGAAAGAGTTGTCTAAAGCGGGCTGGGAAAATAGACTAAGGGGAAAATCAGTGGATGAGTAGTGGCAGACATTTAAGCAAACAGTTCATGATGCTCAGCAAAAATTTATCCCAGTCAAAAAGAAGGACTCGGTGAGAAGGATGAACCACCTGTGGTTAACAAAGGCAGTCAAGGAGAGTTTCCAATCAAAAACTAAGGCATACAAAGTGGCAAAAACTGGTGGTAGGCCAGAGGATTGGAATTTTTTTTAGGAACCAGCAGTGGCTGACCACAAAGCTAGCCAGCCAATCTTCTATCCAGGCTAATACATTACCCCTGCACCATGAGCTGTTATTTTCCGCAATAACCTTTGATGTGACACCTTATCAAAGGGTGTTCTGGAAATCCAAATACAGTAGGTCTACAGGCTCCCCTTAATCCACAGCACATGTTATTCCTTTAAAGAATTCCAATAAATTGGTTAAACATGATTTCCCTTTCACAAAACCATGCTGACTCTTCCCGATTACCTTGAGTTTCTCTAAGTGCCCAGCTATAACCTCCTTAATGATCAATTCTAACACCTTCCACACAACAGACGTCAAGCTAACTGGCCTATAGTTTCCTGTTTTCTGTCTCCCTCCTTTCTTGAATAGAGGGGTTATATTTGCTGCTTTCCAGTCTGATGGAACCTTTCCAGAATCTAGCGAATTTTGGAAAATTAACACCAAACCATCTACTTAATGACCCAGATTTTGGCATTCTTCACAAGCTCTTGGGCGCAACTTCAAAGTTTGCAGATGATACAAAACTTGGAAGCATTATGAACTATGAGAAGGATAGTGTAGAACTTCAAAGGGAGATAGACAGGTTGCTGGGATGGGCAGACAGGTGGCAGATGAAGTTTAATGCAGAGAAATGTGAAGTGATTCATTTTGGTAGAAAGAACATGGAGAGACAGTATAAAATAAAGGATAAAAACAAAAAGCTAAAAGCTACTGCGGATGCTGGAAATCCAAAACAAAAACAGAACTACCTGGAAAAACTCAGCAGGTCTGGCAGCATCGGTGGAGAAGAAATCAGTTAACGTTTTGAGCCTTCATGGCCCTTCGGCAGAACTGAAGCATAGTTAGGAGAAAGGAGAAATATAAGCTGGTTTAAGGTGGGGGGCGGGGGGAGAGAAGTTGAGGGTGGGGTGGTTGTAGGGACAAGCAAGCTGTGAAAATAAAGGATACAATTCTAAATGGGGTGCAGGAGCAGAGGGAACTGGCTGTTTATGTGCATAGATCATTGACGGTGGCAGGACAGGTTGAGAGAGCAGTTAATAAAGCATATAGTATCCTGGACTTTATTAATAGGGGTATAGAGTACAAGAGCAGGGAGGTTATGTTGAATTTATATAAGACACTAGTTCAGCCTCATCTGGAGTATTGTGTCCAGTTCTGGGCACTGCACTTTTAGAAGGACGTGAAGTAATTAGAGAGGATGCAGAAAAGATTCATGAGAATGGTTCCAGGGATGAGGAACTAAAGTTATGAAAGTAGATTGGAGAAGTTAGGACTGTTTTCCTTAGAGAAAAGAAGGTTGAGAGGAGATTTGATAGAGGTGTTCAAAATTATGAGGGGTCTGGACAGAGTAGATAGAGAGAAACTCTTCTCACTCATGAAAGGGTTGAGAATGAGACGCCACAGATTTAAATTAATTAACAAAACTAACAAAAATGATATGAGGAGAAACTTTTTTTATGCAGCAAATGGTTAGGGTTTGGAATGCACTGCCTGAGGGTGTGGTGGAGGCAGGTTCAATTGAAGCATTCAGAAGGGAATTAGACTGTTCTAAGAACATAAGAAAAAAGAGCAGGGGGAGGCCATTTAGCCCTTTGAGCCTGGTCCACCATCCAATGAGATCATGGCTGATCCTGTACTTCAACACCACTTTCCTGTGCTATCCCTGTATCCCTTGATGTTTTTAATTTGTAGAAACCTATCAATCTCAATCTTGAACAAAATCAATGACTGAACCTCCAATGCCCACTGGGGCACAGAATTCCAAAGGTTCAACACCCTCAGTGAAGAAATTCCCCCTCATCTCAGTCTTAAGTGGCCTGCCCCTTATTCTGAGACTGTGTCCCCTGGTTCTAGACCCCCCCCAGCCAGGGGAAATATCCCTCCTGCATCTACCCTGTCGAGCCCTGTAAGAATTTTGTATGTTTGAATGAGATTCTTCGAAACTCCATTGAATAAAGGCCCAGTCTATTTAATCTTTTCTCACAGGACAATCCCTCCATCCCAGGAATTAATTTAGTGAACTTTCATTGTACTCCCTCTATAGAAAGAATATCTTTAGATAAGGAGACCAAAACTGCACACAATACTCCAGGTGCAGTATCACTAAGCCTCTATATAATCACAGTAAGGCATCTTTACTCCTATACGCAAATCCTCTTGCAATAAAGGCCAACGTACCATTTGCCTTCTTAATTGCTTGCTGTACCTGGATGTTAGCTTTCAGTGACTCATGAACAGGGACACCCAAGTCCCTTTGAAGTCCAACACTTCCCAGCCTCTCACTATTTAAGAAATACTCTGCATTTGTTTTTCTTCCAAAAGTGGATTACCTTACATTTCTCCACATTGTAATTCCATCTGCCAATTTTTTGCCCATTCACTTAGCTTCTCCAAATCTCCTTGAAGCACCTTTGCATCCTCCTCACAACTCACACTTCCACCAATCTGAATGTGCAGGATTACAGGGAGAAGGTGGGAGAATGGAACTAGGTGAGTTGCTCATTCAGAGCACCGTTGCAGACATGATGGGCCAAATGGCCTTCTTCCATGCCATGATGATTCTGTGATAGCTAATCTCAAAATATGTTCTTTGAGCTTGTTCAGAGACAGTTAATGCCCTCTTAAACTGAACTTGTTGCTGCAAAAGTTCCACTTTTCGATGTTGGGAAAATGATCATGGTTTCCCAATGTACTCCTTGTGAATGGTCTCCAAGTGTCACTTAACCTTATTTGGCTTCATACTTGTGCTAGACAGCACTTGGAGATAAATGAGGCATATTGGGTTTTCTTTGGATTTGCACTCATGAACCCATACTCAAGGAAAGCCTCATTGAACACGTTTCTTACCTTCTTATTTTTCATTTGCAATGGAGTCCAAAAGTCTCAGTGCTGGAGGTTGAAGCTCTGCATAAAAATTCGTCCATGGTGTTAGGAGCAAGTTGCTGTTAATGTTATGGCACAGCCAATGGTAAATGCTGGGTTGTTCAAATTCCAGAGGGAAACTTGAGACAACTGCCACAACTATTTTTACAATTTGTGTTTCGAGATGTGGACTTTGAATTCAGTAGTAATATGATCACCGAGCCTTATAGGTTTTTACAAAACTAGATTAAACATTCATAAATAAGAGAAATGATTTTAAGCAAAAACATTTGTCTACAAGTTACTACTATAATAACTTCTAAATCCCCTAATTAATCTCACTCCCAGTTACACCTCCTTTAACGCAACAGTAAAAATAGATAGATTTTAAAAGATCCAGGCGAAGAAACATGATACCCTGACAATCCAATTCAAAGTGAGTTTTCCTAACTTCAGTTCGTTGTAGACAGCAGCTTGAGGCGTAGATGCTCAAGGCTTTTCACATTTGTTAGATCTTAAAATGCCTGCCTTTACACACAGCCTTATCTCCTTTATACATATTTTCCCCGTTGAATGCAAATCCCCATTGTTTCACTATGTTTTTGGACTTGACCTCTCTGGTCATAAAAATTCTTCATAGTACCAGTAATCTTTGGGAAAAATAAACACACTGTTTCTTAACTTCTGCTGGTTAGGTGTAATATTTTACTCATTCAAGCTAGTTTAGTTTATTTAAAAACGCAAATGGCCTTTTACGTCTTACATTCTAAACTTCCCCCATGTTTACCTACTTAACATTTCAAACCGAGCTTACCTTCTAATAGATCAAAGCCTTCAGACCCGCTGCCTTTAATCCAATTAACACACAGATACCACTATGTTACAATAAATTCCAATAACATTATTATATCTTCCTACAGTTAATTATCAAAATGACTCACATTTAGGCTGTTGAGCTACAGAGCGCCAGGAACTCTGGAACTTTCTGCAGTGACTCTTTCCTGGTATCACCTTTCTCACTCCAACCCTCCAATCACAATTTTCCCTTCCCCCCCCCCCCACCCCAAATCTGACTGGCCCTTCCAATCACAGGCCCTCCTCTTTCCTGCCATTCCATTTGATTGATGTTCACTGCCTGGGTGACCCCTTCCTAGGCACCTGCCCCGACTCTAATGTTTGCCGGAACTCCCAAGCGCACTGCACACTAATGGAGGCAGTGGATCGCAGCAAAGGGAAGTCATCAGTCTTAGGACTCAGAAGCTGTTATAGCCTATTCATCTTAGCGCAACCCCAATCACTCTTTCTGCTAACCCAAATGGCGTCAATGAGCTGCCAATGGTGTTCATTCTCCACATGAACTGTAGGCTGAGTCCCATACTTTTGCATTATCTCTTTATCCCTCTTTTCAGCAATCATTGATCAGATCAAAGGAGGCCAGTCTTTAATTGTGCTGGTTAATCTGTCCCATACCACCAGCTCTTTGACAAGAGTCCTGCCATTTTTTTTCCTTTTCAAGTATATTTATTACCTCAGCCGTGCCCCCTGCCTCCATCTGTAGAACCCCTTTCTGGTCCCTAATCAACTCTACTCCTCTCTCTGCCATTTTACTATTTATATGCCTATAGAAGACTTTTGGATTCCCACAACCCCCACCACTCCCACACCCACCCCACAACCCCCACCACTCCCACACCCACCCCCACAACCCCCACCACTCCCAACCCCACCCCACAACCCCCACCGCTCCACCCCCACCCCAACCCCAGCCACTCCCCCCTTGACCCCCACCCCACAACCCCCCACCCCTCCCCCCTCACTCCCACCCCCACCACTCCGCCCCCACCCCACAACCCCCACCACACTGTCCCCACCACTCCCACCCCCACCACTCTGCCCCCACCCCTCCCCCATCACTCCCACCCCCACCCCACAACCCCCAGCACCGCCCCCAACCCCAGCCACTCCCACCCCCACCACTCTGCCCCCACTCTTCCCTCCTCACTCCTCCCCCTCACCCCTCACCCCACCCCACAACCCCCCACCCCTCCCCCCTCACTCCCACCCCCACCACTCCGCCCCCACCCCACAACCCCCACCACACTGTCCCCACCACTCCCACCCCCACCACTCTGCCCCCACCCCTCCCCCATCACTCCCACCCCCACCCCACAACCCCCACCACCGCCCCCAACCCCAGCCACTCCCACCCCCACCACTCTGCCCCCACTCTTCCCTCCTCACTCCTCCCCCTCACCCCTCACCCAGCCACTCCCCCCTCACCCCCGCTACTCCCCCCACCCCACAACCCCCGCCACTCCTCCCCCTACCCCAACCACTCCACCCCCAGCCGCCCCAACCCCAACCACACCCCCCCCACTCCCCCCAACCCCAGCCAATCCCCCCCTCACCACCACCACTCCCCCTCACCATCGCCACTCCCCCTCACCATCGCCACTCCCCCTCACCACTCCCACCCCCACCCCACTACCACAACCACTCCCCCCCACCACCCCCAACCACCACCACCACCCCCACACCCCCTACCACTCCCACCACCACTCCCCCCCCCACCCCCACAGCACTAACCCCCCAACCCACCCCCCAATCAATATGGCTGCCTGTAAGCAATGTGGAGTACGAAAATGATAATGAGGCCCCAGTTTAAACCAGGAGCATCCACCCCTCTCCCTCCTGCAAACATGCTCCCTCCCCTATAAATTTCAGAGCCTCTGATTCTGACCCCAGTTAACTAGTCTGTTAAATCTCTGAAATATCATTAATATGGCCCATTAAACTGATGAGAATTCGAGAGAGGTGAATAGTGAGTAGAAAATCATCCTACAGAGCCCACAGTTTCAGGAGCTGGTTTCAGACAGAGAGAATCATCTGTTTGACAAGACTGACAACTCAATTGATGGCTGTGCAACCGCACCCCCCACCCCTACCCACCCACACCCACCCAACCCCTACCCACCCACACCCGCCCACCCGCCCACCCACACCCACACCCACACCCACACCCGCCCACCCACACCCGCCCACCCACACACACACACACACACCCCCCCACCCGCTCACCCACCCCCACCCACCCACACCCACACCCACACACCAACCCACACACCCACCCCCACCCCCACCCACACACCAACCCACACACCCACCCTCACACGGACACCCACACACCAACCCACACACACCCTCACCCACACACCAACCCACACACGCACACCCACCCACACACCAACCCACACACGCACACCGACCCACACACCAACCCACATACACCCACACACCACCCCACACACACCCACCCACCCGCACCCACCCACATCCACACACCCACCCACACAAACACACACGGGGCTCAGAAAAGAACCTCCAGGATTCAGCACTGGGTAGAATTCAGGCTAAGGCCGTTGAAAGTCATTCTTTATCCATCCTGTGATTTAATTATTCACCCAACGTCAGTGTACAATTGGAGGACACAGACACCCACATCAGCTCACACTGACAACTGGGACTCTCACCAGCCATTCCTCAGGCTTAAATATTCCAAAGGAATAGAATGATGTAGCACAGATGAGGCCATTCAGCCCATTGTACCTGTGCCAGCTCTTTGAAAGATCTATCCGATTAGTCCCACTGTCCTACTCTTTCCCTATTATTCTGCAGTCTATTCCCCTCTAACTATTTATCCAATTTCCTCTTGATAGTTATTGTTGAACTTTCAACTTTCCAGGTGGTGTATTCCAGATCACCACAACTCCCCACCTAAAACAAATCCCCGAATCAGACCTGCTGAGTTTTTCCGGGTATTTTTGTTTCTTTCCCCCTAATCTTCTCTCTGGTTCTTTTGCCGAAAAACAACGGCCTAAATTTTTGCTCCCGACTCAGGAGATGCCCAGGCTCTGTGAACCCAGCTCCTGAGAAACAGCCCCTGAAGTTCTCATTTTTGTTCCGGTGTGGGTGGGGTGTAATGGGAATTGTGACCACTGACCCCAGAAACAGTTCAGAGGCAGCACAGGGGCTGCCGGGCGCAGAGGTGGACTGGGCGAAAGGCCAGTCTCGGTGATCCGGCACTTTGTCCCTGCTGCTAAACAAAATGAAAAACAGCCCTTTAACCCTCACCACCCCCCCGGCACACTCCCCATGTCACATCCATGCTACTTCATGCCCCCCCCCATACCCTCCATGCCAACCTATGCCCCTAACTGGTCCCTTATATCCTCCATCCCAAACTATGCCCCACCACCTACCCCAATGGCCCTTTATAGCCTCTATGCCAACTTAATGCCAACTCATGCCAAGCCATACCCCACACCCACCACCCTTTGCCCTTACACCCTCTATGCCAACTCACCCAGTATCCACCACGGGCAGACCTCAGGACCCATGCTGAGAGGAGGTAAGATAAAGTTCTAAGTGTCTATTGATGAATTCATTAAAAAAATTTTCATTGATATAAACCCATTCACTACATTTAAATTTCTTCAACTACTTAATTCCTTATAACAACAAGCATTTATATTTATAGTTTCACTTTAAACATTTTATAACCACTTGTAGCTGTCAATCAAACTGAAGTGACCGTGATAGCTGTGAAATCAGTCATGCAGCACTAATCCTATAATAATAACCTTCAGGCTTATGTCAACAGACCGAATGAAATAGCAAGTACTTTTTTAAAATAACATTGTAGACAGGTTCTTCAAATATATTAAGGGTAGGAGATTTAATCGCCTTGACAGTTCCCTTTGACAGGTCCGATGAGCTTGATAGTTCCAACGAGTTTATTCACTTTTTATGCACATTCATGTTTACTTTTAACAATTCCAAAGGGCCCTTGATGTCTCCAAAAGGGCAACACACCTCTCCCCAAGGTCTCCTGAGACTATATTCAAAAGGGTACCCTACCTCTCCAAAGAGATCCACTAACTTTAGACTTTCTCCTGATAGGTCTAAAGTGCACGAGACATGTTTTGGATATCCCAGTAGCAAAAATTGGATCTGACCGAAGGCAGATCCACTTCAACGTGTGCAGTTGCCTCCATGAGCCATGTGTGTATGTATATTCCCCACCTTTCCCACCCCCCTGACCCTGCAAAAATGGTGGGGACTAGTTTCTGGGGTGGGACTTCTGGATTCAGGCCTCTGGCGCCATTTTGGCTAGGCCCTCTCTGTTTGCATGAAGTTCAGGCCAATGTGTTTTGAATTACAGGCTGACTGCACATTTACAGAGCATGCTGTGAGCTGGCCAGTTAATATTGGCATCGCAGCCAAGGCTGACACTGGCTTCAGCCAACTCCTACCCCAAAGAGGTCATTGGAAAATGATCAGGAACCAGAGTCCTGGCCTATACCCACCATCCTCCTACCTCGTCCCACATCCTAATGCTCCAGAAACATTAAGGTAAACTATGGAGCTCTTACCAGCGTCTTGCTAAGTTCAGCCAACAGCACAGCTCAGCGATTGAACCTGGGATGTTCCCAGAATGTATGCACCTGGCACCCAGCTACTCACAGAGCCACCAGATGGCATTCCGATGGTCAGATGTAGAAAAATAAATATAACAGTCAGTTCTGCTGGTCAGCTCAGTCATAACATAAGACAGCGTCACTTGGTGAAGCAACCTGCTGAAATTCTCACTGGGAGGCTGAAATTACTCAGTCGCAAATACATTGGAAATTGTAGCCACTTTAAAATCAGACAGTTATTATTCTGCTGCTAAGGGGAAGCTGCAACCCATGAATGTCACAAAGCCTTATCATCAAACAAGAGACCACCGGTCAGTCAGAGATCAATTGCCTGATGACAGAATTGTGGAGAGCAAGGTTGGAGTTTATTTGATTTTCTGTTGCAAGTCCAAAATTAGAATGCCAGACTTTCTTTCATGCCTTTGAAGTGTGAGAGCCAATTTTTTTTTTAAGTCTCAGATTGCAAACTTTTCAACTTCTGTGTTAAAAGGATATTGTCTCTTGGTGGGGGGTAGCATTTCAAATGATTAAATTCTTTTTTCTTCTAAGTTGTCAAGTAAATCATAAAACTACAAGAAATTTCCCTGTAAATGACTGACACTGGAAGGGTGTGATACATAAGTAAGATAAATATTTCTATTTATAATATATTTTCAAAATTCTTATGTCTGCACACATTCCATTATAAATTCCTCTGTCCAATTTTCCAACAGGGTCTGTCTATGTAAACTTTGCACACTGTAATTAATCACTCAAACCAGTGGTGGCACTATAACATCACCTTTGCTTTGCATCTTCCAGTTCCTCAGCCTGAACTGCAGATACGCTCCAACCACCCTAACCAGCTGGAAACATTTTTCTTTAACAGCTGTGGCTCAGTCAGTAGCATTCTCACCTGAGTCAGTCAGTCATGGGTTCAAGTCCCACTCCAGAAACCTGAGACATAATTTAGACTGACAATCTACATTGAGTTTACAGCACATAAACAGGCCATTCAACCCAACTGGTCCATGATAACCACGAGCATCCTCTTGCCCTTATTCATCTCATCCTATCAATATATCCTTCTATTTCTTTCTTCCTCACGTCCTTATCTAGCTTTCCCTTCCCTTTCCTATGCTATTTCCTTCAACTACTCTGGTAGCAGGTTCCACATGCTCACCACTCCCTGGGTAAAGGTGTTTTTCCTGAATTCCCTGTTGGATTTATTAGTGAAAATCTTATATTTATGGCCTGTAGCTTTTGAAGCTCCACAAGAGGAATATCTCTTCTGAATCTATCCAATCAAATCCCTTGATAATTTTTAAAGACTTCTACATGTCACCTCTCAACCTTCTCTTTTTGAGGGAAACGAGGCCCAACCTGTGCACTCTTTCCTGACAGGTAGAAGCTCCCAGTTTTGGCATCACCCTTGCAAATCTGTTTTTGCCTTTGCCAATGCTTCAGCATCCTTTTTATCATATGGAGACCAGAACTCCAAGGGCAGAATTTTCTGCCTGCCGGCCGGGCGGGGAACCGATCCCCGCTGGAGAAACGGGCCCCACTGCCATTTTAAGTGGGCGGGCAAATTAAGGCCCACCCAGCGTGACGCCAGGCGGGAAGCACCATGCACTTCCTGTGCGGGCGGGGAGGGGGATTCCCCAAAAGTGAGAGTGCGCTCTATCGCGCATGTGCACAAAAGAGCGGCCATCTCCCTGAGGCTAAGTGCAGCCTCAGGGAAATCGCTGAAAGTTGTACAAACATTAAAAATAGAAAAATAAAAAAATCCTTAACATGTCCCCCTCATGTGACAACATCACACGAGATGGGACATGTTAATAAATTTCACTGAAACTTTAATAAACTTTTTTAAGCCCGACATGAAACCTCATCCCGCCACTGGATGAGGTTTCATGTTTTTTCTCCTTCCCGCCGGGGCTCCTGGCCGGCCTGCCAACCTCAAGGTTGGACGGGCAGGTCCTTTAATTGTTTTAATTATCCTCAATTGGCCATTGACAGGTCGGCATGTGGACAGCTGATCGCGCTGAGCCCCTGCCTTCCTGAATATTTAAATGGGGCGGGATGATGTCGGGGGTTCCGCCCGACATCATCCTGTGTCAGGCCCCGCCCCCTGCTCACCGACAGCAAAATTCAGCCCTAAGTGTGGTCTAAGCAAGGGCAGTACTTTCACCCCCATTCGCAGGTGGGCAGACACATAAGTTCACATCGCTAGCCGGTGTGCTGGTTTGCTGCCAGTAAC
This sequence comes from Cetorhinus maximus, assembly GCF_964194155.1. NCBI lineage: Eukaryota > Metazoa > Chordata > Chondrichthyes > Lamniformes > Cetorhinidae > Cetorhinus > Cetorhinus maximus. The sequence goes on from NC_135890.1 coordinate 118,590,027, forward strand.
CTGCCCCTGGGCCATTCCTCAGGGCAGAAGAGCGACTCAAACATAAACAGCGCGTAGATAGCACCCCAGGCAGGTTTGCAGCCCATCTCCACCCTCCTGGACACAGCAGTGGCCACAGGCTACCATGTGGCAGGTTTCTGCTCCACAATGGTGGCCTGGGCAGATGTGGCCATTTTTAAATTTAAAGGATGCTGAAGGGGTGCTCAAGGCAGAGGCTCCTTCTCTCTCTCTGCTGCTCGCTTTGGGCTGGAGGACCTCCTGTTAGCCCTCCAGCTTCAAGAGCCCACCTATCATCCTTGAGTGGACAATGACCCTGCTGTCTGGCCACTAATTGACCAATTTGGTGGATATCGATGACGATGATGGGCCGAAGGGCTTTTTTCTGTGCTGTAGATCTCTATGACTCTAGTTTCCCCCATGCTGTTGATTGTCAAGTGGCAATGGTCAGGTTCTCTCTTGTTGGAGATGGCCATTGCCTGCCACTTATGTGGCATGAATGTTGCCACTTATCAGCCCAAGCCTGAATATTGTTGAGTCTTGCAGCATGTGGACATGAGTTGCTTCAGTATCTGAGGAGTTGCGAATGGTGCTGAACATTGTACAATCATCAGCGAACATCCCCACTTCTGATCTTATGATGGAGGGAAGGTCATTGATGGAGCAGCTGAAGATGGTTGGGCCTAGGACACTACCCTAAGGAACTCCTACAGTGATGTCCCAGGACTCAGATGTTTGACTTCCAACGATGACAACCAGCTTGCGTTGTGCTCGGTATGACTCCAAACAGTGTGAGATTTCCTTCAAACCCCATTGACTTAAACTTTGTAAAGACTGCTTGATGCCACACTTGGTCAAATGCTGCCTTGTGTGTTAAGGACAGTTACTCTCACGTCTGGAATTCAGCTCTTTTGTCCATGTTTGGACCAAGGCTGTGATGAAGTCAGGAGCCAGGGGCCCTCAAGGATGAGAATTTTAAAATCAATATTTTTGCGATGCATGGAACCAATATAGGTCAGCGAGCACATGGATGAACGGGACTTGGTGTGAGTCAGGATTTGAACAGCAGTGTTTCGGGCGTGTCCAAATTTAATGAGGGTGCAAGATGGGAGTTTGACCGGGAGAGCATTGGAACAGTGGAATCTGGAAATGACAAAGCCATTGCTGAGGTTTCTAGCAGCAGGTGGACAGAAACAAGGATGGAGAGGTGGCACGTTAGGGAAACAGAAGTCGGTGATTTTGGCGATTGAGGAGATCTGGGTTCGGAAGTTCAGCTCAGGGTCAATTAGCACAGCAAGACTGCAAAACATCTGGTTCAAAGTCAGAATTTGGCGAGGGAGAGGGGCTGGTGGTTAATACATTGGTCGTTAAGTGTGATCATTTGAAAAACTTAAAGGACAGCAAAGCACTCCAACCGTTCGCCTAGCAACACTGGTGCACTGTCGCATTAGGACATTCTTCAGCAGCATAATCTGTGCAGAGTTGTCTGTTTAAGAACTTTTTTTTTGCATTTACTGATAAATGTCTGAAAGGTGCATTAATAACATCAGTGAGTTACGTGGGTTCTTTCAGGGGACATGTTCACAAGCAGCATCATTAAGAAAAGCCATGCATTTATATAGCACCTTATCGCTCCTTTTAGGTAATGTCCCAGAGTGCTTCATATTCATTGAATAACTGTAAAGTGCAGTTAGTGTCACTAGTCCTAATGTGCCACCTAATTACAGATTCCTGGCTGAAAATCGATTGCTGCCTAATTAGTACAAAGAGAGAACATGGAAAAATATTAGAAAAAAAAGAACAAGCGAAACTTGTATCATAAACCAGGGAGGATTTGTTCAAATCAAACTAAAATTCAAAAAATAAAATGTGACTCAATCTTGTAGCATACAAAAGGAGGGGGCGGAATGAGTGTTGACTCTCTCAGGATTAGAAGAATTAAAGGTGACCTCATTGAAACATAAGAAGATTCGGAGGGGGTTCAATGGGCAGGTGCCAAGGGGCTGTTTCCCTCTGGCTGGGGAATCTGGGGCCACAGTTTCAGGATAAGGGGTCAGCCATTTAGGATCGAGATGAGGAGAGTTTTTTTTTTACCCAGAGGGTTGTGAATCTCTGGAATTGTCTACCCCAGAGAGCCGTGGATACTCAGTCACTGAGTGTATTCACGACTGAGATTGATAGATTTGGGGACTTGAGAGAGGATGCCAGGAATATGCAGATCCTTATGTTCTAGGAAAGTGGAGTTGAGACAGATGATCATCCATGGTCTCACTGAATGATGGAGCAGGCTCGAGGGGCTGAATGGTTACTCCTGCTCCTATTTTTTGATATGTTCATGGAAAACATTCTGTGTTCTGATGGACAAGTTGATCAGTGCTAAATAAACATTCAGGTTTTAGTTTTGTAGCATTCAAACAAATATGCAACTGGATCAAAAGCTGATAATCATCTTGTTCAAAATTTAAAGCATCAGGAAAAGGGATTGAATTGTCCGGGTGTCAGCCACGGCTCAGTGGGTAACACTTTCAGCTCTGAGACAGACTGTCTCACACCAAAGGCATAAACATGGCTCATACGTCCAGTGCAGCGCCGAGGGTTTGCTCAGTACTCGATTCAACACTTAATCCAGGCTGAGGTGGTGAAAGGTGCTATATAAAGGAAAGTCTGTATTTTAAAAGGGGATATGGGGGCGGTGGGTTGGGTGACCATTTGAAAACTAATCGGGCGATCTTATTTATAAAGACCATAAGGATCCTTATTGGGGAAGCTGGAGCTGATGTATTCTCTGAAATGTAAAAGGTTAAGAGGTGATTTGATCACAGTTTTTTTAAGACAGTAAGGGGAACAGAGAGGGTAGACAGAGAGGATATTCCTGCTGGTTGGGGAATCTTTGACTTGTGGGTTTTTAATTCTTTCCTGGGATGTGGGCGTCGCTGGCTAGGCCAGCATTTATTGCCCATCCCTAATGGCCCTTCAGAAGGTGGTGGTGAGCTGCCTTCTTGAGCCGCTGCAGTCCATGTGGTGCAGGTACACCCACAGTGCTGTTAGGGAGGGAGTTCCAGGATTTTAACCCAGCGACAGTGAAGGAACGGCGATATATTTCCAAGTCGGGATGGTGAGTGACTTGGAGGGGAACTTCCAGGTGGTGGTGTTCCCATCTCTCTGCTGCCCTTATCCTTCTAGATGGTAGAGTTTGTGGTTTTAGAAGGTGCTGACAGAGGAGCGTTGGTGAATTCCTGCAGTGCATCTTGTAGATGGTACACACACTGCTGCTACTGTGCATTGGTGGTGGAGGGAGTGAATGTTTGTGGGCGGGGTACCAATCAAGCGGGCTGCTTTGTCCTGGATGGTATTGAGCTTCTTGAGTGTTGTGGGAGCTGCACTCATCCAAGCAAAGTGGGGAATATTCCATCACGCTCCTGACTGTGCCTTGTAGATGGTGGACAGGTTTTGCGGAGTCAGGAGATGAATTACTCGCTGCAGAATTCCTAACCTGTGACCTGTTCTTGCAGCCACAGTGTTTATATGGCTAGTCCAGTTCAGGTTCTGGTTAATGGTAACCCCCAGGATGTTGATAGTGGGGGATTCAGTGATGGGAATGCCATTGAACATCAAGGCAACCTAAAAATCAGAGCCAGACTTTTCAGGAGTGAAATTAGGGAAAACTTCAACACACAAAGGGTGGTAGAAGTTTGGAACTCTCTTCCAATGCTAAGTCAATGGCTAGTTTTAAATATAAGATTGCTGTTTGATTCCACCATTCTGTTGGCCTGTGAATCAAAGATTACACAGTCCTGTCAGTTGGGTAGGATTCTCCCTCATAATTGGAGAAATGTCCGCAAACTAATCCTTTCATAATCTGGTTTATTCTGGGAATGTAATAAATTTTCAAATTACACTGTGCAATGGCTGCGCCTAAGAAGAAAATAATTCAGAGCAGAGCTGTTCATTGTGGTTTTGGTGATAAGGGATCTGTTAGACCTGCCCTGTTACACTGTCTTTCTCAGCTTTAATGTGGCTGCAATGCATGTGCAGACCTGAATAGTTCCAGTCTGATTAACTTCCTGGCTCACCTGAATCTTAGGCTGGTGTCAGACCAGAAAGTCTGTTTGTGATGGACTGTCCAAAATTTATTAAAAATTAAAAACAATTGTTTAAAACAAACAATTTTTGTTCTCACACACACACAAACACAGACACGTACAAAGAGGCAGTCACATACACACACACAATTACAGAGACAGACACACACAGACAGACACACACAGAGACAGACACACACACACATAGAGGCAGACAGATACAGACACACACGCAGAGGCAGACAGACACAGACACACAATTACACGGAGGCAGACACACGCACACAAGTACACAGAGACAGACAGACACATGCACACAAGTATACAGAGACAGACAGACACACACACGCACACACACACACAGACGCACACACAGACAGAGACACACACACGTACACAGAGTTACACACACACATTGCACACACATATGTACGCAGAGATACACATTGACACACACATTGACACACACACAGACAGAAACACACGTGCATACACAAGTACACAGAGATGCACACATACACACACGTACACAGAGACAGACACACACATTGACACACACACTCACATTGACAAACACATACAGAGAAACACATGCACACAGACAGACACACACACATACACAGAGACACACACACATACACAGAGACACACACACATACACAGACACACACATGCACACACGTACACAGAGACATACACGCGTTGACACACACACGTACACAGAAACAGACACACACATACGTACACAGAGACAGACACATACATTGACACAAACACACACGTACACAGAGACAGACACACACATACGTACACAGAGACAGACACACATACGTACATGGTCAGACACACGCACACAGAGACAGACACATACATTGACACACACACACACACTGACACACACACGTACACAGAGACAGACACACATACGTACACGGACAGACATACACACAAGCACACAGAGACAGACACATACACACACACACACACACAGACAGACACATACATTGACACACACACGTGCACAGAGACAGACACACACACACACACACATGCAGAGACAAACACACACACATGTACACAGAGACAGACACACACGTTTACAGAAACAGACCCACACACATTCATACAGAGGCAGACACACACACACATACACAGACACACACACGTACACAGAGACAGACACACATTGACACACATGCATTTTGACACATGCATACACACACGCGGACACACATGCATTTTGACACACACACTCAGGCACAGGAGCACACAGAGAGAAACAGACACAGGCACAAGAGCACACAGAGAGACACAGGCACAGAAGCATACACAGACACATGCTCTGACACATGCACACACACATACACACACACACACAGAGGCAAATAGGGATGGGCAATAAATGCTTCCCTAGCCAGCAACACCCATATCCCATAAATGAATAAAAGAAAAGATATCACACACATTGACCCACAAACACACTGATGCAGATCAACAGCTAATGTTACACATGCACTTCTGTTTTTTAAGGTGTTGACATTCATTAAGATTTTTACCAATTTTCAACATTAGAACTCAGGCCCTCCTGCTGCACCCATCACCCTGCCCACTTTTAGCTGTTGATCTTGGCACAAACCCCGTGCCTCGTGGCTGTTGGGTTTGGTTGTGTGTTAGGAATGAGTTCACTGTATCCTTTGTTGGGATAAAGTATTGTTGCTATTATTTGCATGAGCTGTGAATATCTTTAGTTTAATCAAAACAACCAATGCCTCTTTTGGTGGATTTTGTTGCATTAACCATAAGGTAATCTCACCTGCTTTCTGATGCAGCCCTGGTGTAGATAGTTTGAATCTCAGAATTGCCCAATACTCAAATTTGTATCGGAACAAATTGTGAAACAGCAGGTGTTAGAAACCTGAAACACATGGGGAAAGTTTTCAACTCAATGTCCTCACGATCTGAAATGCTAACTCTGATTTTCTCTCTCTGCAGATCTGCCACCTGATGTGCTGAGCGATTCCAGTAGTTCCTTTTTCCAGCTCAGGTTCCCGGGGGCTGGATTGCAAGTCCAGTCAATTCTGACTGAAGGAGAGTCTCATCATCTCTGGCAGCGAAAGGGGTAACCGGACTCTCAGCTCCGGGACTTGGGTACAAATTGAAAGAATTCTCTCTGCTGTCCGCTGGATTCCAGGTGGCTGTGGTGCAAAACAGCTGTAGAGCAACAACTGAGCAACTCACACTAACACACTCACTCTCTCTCACACACACTCACCCCCTCTCTCACACACTCACCCCCTCTCTCACACACTCACTCCCTCTCTCACACACTCACTCCCTCTCTCACACACTCACCCCCTCTCTCACACACTCACCCCCTCTCTCACACACTCACTCCCTCTCTCACACACTCACTCCCTCTCTCACACACTCACCCCCTCTCTCACACACTCACCCCCTCTCTCACACACTCACTCACTCTCACACACTCACTCACCCCCTCTCTCACACACTCACTCACTCTCACACACACTCACCCCCTCTCTCACACACACTCACCCCCTCTCTCACACACTC